>NW_004524752.1:1499365-1522568 GCF_000260255.1 Octodon degus
TCTCTCTCTCTCTCTCTCTCTCTCTCTCTCTCTCTCTCTCTCTCTCTGGTGCAGTTCCCCAGCAGCATGGCAATGAGTCTTTGAGTCCAGGGTCCAGTAACTTGTGTCAGGTCTCATCACCAAGAGAAAAACAAGTAAAACTGCTTTGGTGCAAATGAAGCTGATGCTCTGAGTCAGCTCCTCAGACCACAATTGTGATCCACAGTGAAAAGAGAGATGTGCTAGAAACAGGGAGGTGAGGGGATGGTGAGACCCCACCTCACATCCACCCCAGGTCTGGAAGTGCCAAGTGTGGATGCAGCCTGCTCAGGACCTTCTTTGCCCAGGTACCCACCTCTGAAGCCACCTCATCTACCCACACCATCTAACTCCAAGGATGGTTCAGGACTGAGGATTAAAATGGCATCAACACACATGCACCCAAACACACACATGTACACACATGTGCACTCACACATACACTCACATGTCCCTCTTTGACACAGAAGATTTTAAGAAATGGGACTGAGTTTATTATTATGACTATAAATCCCAATTATTCACTTTAGTATCCACAACCTTGGGGCACACCTAGCATCTGAAGAAAGCAGCCCTACCACAAGCCAATCCCCACAAACATAAGTACCAATCCCCACAAATCAATCCCCACAAACATAAGTATTGAGGACCCGGTGGTGGCAATCCAAAGGAGTAGCCCAGCAGAGAGCAGGCCTACCTAAACAGTGGCCAGTGTCACCTGAGCAGGTGAGGGAGTCCAGCTCTTTTCTCTCCTGGCTCAGGTAGCCCTGGGCAGACCTCCCCCCAGGGTTACCTTGTGGCTTTTCCAGCAGTCACCTGTGGACAGTACTCTGAGGCAGCCATGTGCAGACTCAGTAATTAATGTCCACGCAAAGTGTCTTTCATGCCTTCAGCTGGAACATTGTCATTTCTTGATAAGGAAGGAAAATATTTACTTTGTTAAAGCACTTCTAACTAGAAACATGACAGAGCAAGTTGCCCAGAAAAGCCCTTGGGGTTTGATGGGGTTGGCCCAGCCCCAGCCTCACCAGCTGGTTGAGGTTTGCTTGTTGTCACCAGCTGATACCCTAGAGAGCTGACACAATCACTGAGTTTAGATGGGGTCCATCTTCCATGACCCAACAATGACTCAACATAGTGTGAGTCAAGGCCTTGGGTCCCCACAGATCCAGAACCACTGCAGGGGGAGGGTCGGTGCCAGGGAAGCTGGGGGTCCTCTTGCCAGACCACCCCAGAATCTGTGGGCCTTTGGTTTGAGGTTGCAGATAAAGAAAGGGGTTCAGAAGCTCTCTGGATTGAAGCCTTCTAGAGTATGAATTCTGTCTGTCATATCATGCACTGATTCATGAGCTAAAAGCCAAGAAGAAATGGTAGGAAAGGGAAGAATACTCAGCCATATTTTATTCTTCCATGTTTCATTTTATTTCTCACTTATCTTGGGAGGATACCTACCACCTTCTCGCTGCATGGACAATCACGCACTACAGAAAATTAAAATAGTCCTAAAGGAAATCAGGTTAGGACTAAATCAACAACCTGTAGGACCACCTTGCTGGATGCTTTTTTTCTGTGATCCTGATGAATGTAGAGAAGTTGGTGATCATTCATCAAGATGAGGACAGAAGGGATCCGAGTCCAAAAATTTGGAAGAAGAAAGATTTCCTTGTTGCTAAGAAAATAGGAGCATATGCCATTAAAAGCTGTGCCCCCTTGATTAATGTGACTTCACTCAGTACACATGTACTATGTACGGCTCTGCTCTAGCTGTAAGGCTCTCATCTCAGCAGATCTATATGGGGCCATCATCGTGGGCAGATCAGCACTCACCAGAGCACATTGTTCAACGTTTGCTTCCACAGACTGATTTCCATACTGGTGCAGACTATGGCCCGAGGAGGAGGAGTCAGAAGACACTCTCAGGATGTAGGAGGCAGCCATCAGCTGCTCACTGTGTCTGGCCATGTCACCTAGAACTCCCACTAGAGATGTAGCCCTTTGCAGGAAAGAATGAGCACCCAAGATCCTTTGGTTAAAAGACAATAAAAGTAATGATATTAGCCCAGGCCTCAGATTGGCAGACTCCCTTTAGGGAGGGGCTGGGAGGAATAGAATCCTGACCACAAAATTACAAAGAGGGCCTCAGGAAAATCTAAAGCAAATGCAAAAAGGGAGATCAGGGACCTACAGAAGTTTTCCACATGTCACAGAACAAAGGCAGGGTTTCAAAATCAATACAAGCTGATTTCTTAGGTGTTTCTCCACTTTCTACTGGAAGCCACCCAGAAAGATCCCTGATCAGAGAGAGATCCCCGACCTTCTACAGCTAACAGTCAATGGGGGATAGAGACAACATAGAGGAGGTTTCAGAGCAGTAAAGGTGGCATTTTAGATGGGACTAAGGACTAGGGAAAGGGAAGTAAAACAGAAGAACACACTCGCCTAAACTTCCACAATGGATAACCAAGAAGAATCTTCCAGAGGAAACAACTTTTAAATGAAGATCTGAAAGGAGTGATGGAATGAACTATGGAGCTATATGAGGAAGTGCATTCCAGACAGAGGACTAGTGTAGGTGCCCTGAGGGTGACACTCAGTGCCCTCAGTGGCCATGCACGGCTTCATCAGTCTTGTCATCCCACTTGCCCTTTCAGCTCCTGCCAGAGTGTCTGTCGTAAGCAATTCCCACCTAAAATGTCAAGTGGACTTGAAAGAGATGGACGTTGGTCACAGCTGGTGGAGGAAAGATTGCCTTCAATACCTGATGCCCTTTGCCCTGAATCCCTCTTATCCCTCCATCAGAAGGCCCTTGATTGGAAGGTAGATCTAAGCTCAGCCCAGCCAGGGAAACTTGAGAAAGTTCTCCAAGCTTCCTGGGTCACAGTTCATGCCTGTAACATGAAGGTGTTAAGTAGCTCCTTACTAACATCTTTTCCAGCCCAAATGAGCCCCACTTTCTGCTGATCAGCCTATCCTTGCCAGTATGTAAATTTGTGACCCTTCCCACCCATTCTTTGACATTCTGTCATGGCCCTAGAGTTACATAGCCACATGGTCACTGGAGGCTGTGTTACTACCAGATCATGGGATGTTATTTTAGGGTCATAGCTACTTCAGTGACCTACTCATGCTGCAGTCACAGCTCCTGACCTACTGGATCTGTGTGTGGCTGTTATGGTTGATTCATTGTGTCAACTGCAAAAGCTTAGGAGCTTAGCTAAGTAACTCAGCAGAGGCCCAGGGTCCTCACCTTGTAAACATTCTGAGCCTGTGCAAGAGGACAGCATGGAAGTGGTCACCACCCTAGGATGGTGTAGTGGATTTCTAACTGGTGGTCAACTTGTTAGACCCAGCTAAATTGAACTAGCATGGTACTAGGTGTGGGAAGCCCACCTGAGGATTGTTGCCAGCAGCATAAGAGACAGAACAAGAGAAGCTGTCCATAGGCTGTTAGTGAAGCTGTTAGGGAAGCTGTTTGGAGAAGCTCTTAGAGCTGTTTGAGCTTTTGGAAGCTGCTGGTTCTCTTGGGCTATTCTGCTAAAGGACCTTGTCATGATGGTTTTCCTGATGAACTTGGCTGTTCTTATTGACGAAGGAGCACAAGAGATTTGTTGTCACTGAAAATGGCTCTAGTACATTTTGGAAGAACTCTGGTCCTCATCTTGAGCATTGCTTTCTGACTCCAGAGAGGAAGATGGTGCACTGCTCAGCCTCCTGGAGAAGGTTGTCGCGTTGGCTTTCCTGATGGAAACTTGGCTTTCCTCATTGCTGGATGAGCTTGGGACCTCACTGTTGCTGAGGATGGCTGTGGTACCCTTGGGGGAGCTCTGGTGCTTACCTTGACTGTCATCTCCTGGCTCCAGTTCAGATCCTTCAGCCTGCTAGCACAGATCCTTCATCCCACTGGCATAGATTTTCTAGCTTCCACCATAGACCTTTTGGCCTTCCCAGTGCAGATCCATGAAGTTGGCCTACATAGGCTTCCAGCTGGACTTGTGGGAGGCATTGTTACAAGTTCTAGGATTTCAGCTGGACTCATGCAGGATCTTATGATTTTGGCGTTCAGCTGGATTCTTTGGTCTTTAGTGTGGGGACAGATTTCCTGCACTTCTTATATATGATTCTTTTGGTAATTCCTTATAAAATGTGTCCTGTATTATATTATTCCCCTTGCAAAAACCCCAAACCATGACAGGTGGGTAGCCTGCTGACAATATATAAGAAGAAAAGATGATTGCTTGTCTTTTTTCTTGTTGCTTTTGTTGTCTTCCACAGTCATGAACAGTTGCCCCTCAGCCATGCCACCCTGCCTTGTATCCAGCCAATTATGGCCTAAAACCTTCACAATCCGTGAGCTAAATAAACCTCTGCTTCCTTAATTTTGGGTGTTGGCATTTTGTTTCAGCAATGACAGAAAAGTAACTAAGGCAGTAGCCAAATAATACAATGAGGAGAAAGGAAGCCATTCCATGTAGCCATCCTCCATCATGTTCCCTAATGTGGCAGCTGACACTAACTTTGAGATAGTCTTACCTAAGTATCAGTCTAAGCTCCCAGCACTTCACACCAATCACCATCAATCAGCACAGCAGGTGGCAGCTCACTATACCTTATACTGTGTCTCTGGCTCTGTTTTACAAGGAGCTTGAACAGGCATGACTGTGCGAAGAGAGCAGGCCCACCCTCTGAGGTGAGCAACTGGCTGCTGGGCTGCTGCCAGGCCCACTCATTATATTTAATTTCAGGGTCAGGCTGGGTTCACCTTTTTTCTAATAGGCTCAGGATTCGGTTTATCAGACCTTAAATATCACCTCTTCAGAATCTTCCTCGGCCTATGCATGGTGGGTAGTGGTGGGTCAGGGACATGGTATGTTGACAAAAATGGTCTCATATGGATAAATTCCTTGGCTGACTTGGCCAGTGCAAACCACAGGGGCTGCTAGGGAGCCCTGACAACAGATTTAAAGAAAAGCTTTAGAGTTCTCAAGAAACAACAGCTCAAAATCCTTCCACAGCAAGAGGCTAACAAAAGGCATCGTTTGTGTACTTTGGGCAGCTCCTCTTCTACTCAATGGTTCCTCTAGGACTCATGCCAAACGGAGGTGGGTGGTAGCTAGCTATACATAGCATAATTCATCCGGCCTTACCAAATGCATCCCTAGGGCCCAAAGTATTTCCAACCACTCAAACCTGGGTTTTCCTAAGGCTAGCTTTGGTGACAGGAGGGCTGTTCTGCTCTTCCTTCTCATGCTGTTTCCTTCTTAGTGACCTTATAAGATCTTCAGGCAGAAAAGCAGACACACCATCAGAAGACTTTGGGCAACATCAACAGAGTCCACATATCTTCCCCCTTCAGGGTCACCCTTGGGCCTCAGCTCTTCATGATCCTTATGAAAGCATCGATTCCAAGTGAATCTTCCATCCACATCAGGGTCTTGACACTTGCTCTTCCCTCTGCCTAAAATGCTCTTCTCTCCTAAAGTTCTTGCCATCGTCAGATTTCTCTATTGGTTCAAGTATGTGGTAAAATATCACCTCCTGAGAAACTTCCTTCTCCACCGAGTATGGAAGAGAGCCCCAATCTCCCTCTTTCACATGTCCTTCTGTTGTTTTCTTCACTTTGGAAAAACATCTTATTTATTTGTCTAATTACTTGCTTATTGTTTATCCTCCCACTTCCCTGAGCTCAGGGACTTTGTTTTATTCATCTTTGTATCCCTGGCACCTGGAACCATGTCTGACATGGGTTTAGCATTCAACTAAAGCTTGTGGGATGGATAGATGACTAAATCTCCAAGAAAGATGGCCAGGTAAATAATCTAGTGAGGAAGAAGGCAGAATAAAAAGTGACAATAACTTTTACAAAAACTAGAGGAAAAATAAATAAAGGGAGGAGTTCAAGGCTCCTCACTGTGCTGAGGACACAACTTATTCCTTCTACTGTGCTTTGGTACATACTACCCAACATTCCTCTGACTCCTCTCTCTGTAACTCTTCCCAACTTGTAGTAATCACTATTCTGTATCCAGGTCAAGTAATTTAGCTTCTACACATGAAACAGAGCATGCAGTCTTTGCTTTTCTGTGTCTGGCTTATTTCGGCTAACGTAATGTCCTTCAGTTCCGTCCACCTTGCTGCAAATGATATGCTACCGTCCCTTTTATGGTTGGATAGCATTCCATGATGCCACATTTTCAACAACCATTCATCTGTCAGCGGTCATCCATGTTCACTCCACATCTTGACTGTTGTGATTAGGGCCACAATGGAAGTGCAGAAATCCTTTTGATATGCTGATTTCCTTCGGCTATGTACCCAGAAAAGAGATGGCTAAATTAACAAGACAGGAGCTCAATATAAATAGTAAGGAGTCAGAAATTCTAATTACTCTAATTTGATCAGCAGAGATTGCATTCATGTATTGAAACTTCACACTATGCACCATAAATATAGTCAACTATTAAATAATAAATAAATAAATAAATAAATAGTAGGAGATTGAAACCATGCCTGGTGCCCAGGGCAGAGTATTGCATTTTTTCACTTGCAAAAGTAGTTTTTGATATGCTAGAGGGCTGCAGGCGCCTTGCAGGCCTGCCCAGAGCCATGGAAAATGTGCCCTGTGAGGCCAGGAACACTGAACCTCCGTCAGCACACAAGTCAAACCCTGCTGAAACAGGAGACAAGGTGGGGCTGCCTTGAGTCCTTGTGTAGAAGGGAAAGGAAGGTGGAGGAGTTTCATTATTCTCTCTGAGAAAACAAGGCAGCAATATAAAACAATTGGGGATGTCAATATGTCAAACCCAGATTCTGGTAGCAACAAACTTTCCCAAATGCTGCCTCAGTAAACATCCAGAAAGCAGCAGAAGAAAGCAGCAGGCCTCCACATCTTTCAGTGGAGCTGTGGCGTGTGCTCCACACAGTTTGAGGTTCACCCCTCCACAGACCCAGAGCTGCAAGTCTGGGCCAATGGGAAGAGCAGACTACGATGGACAGCAACCCTAAAACAGGAGACAGAAAGGCTCTTCCTGGAATAGCATGGGCTGCCAAGGAGAAAGAGAAGAAGTTGTAAGACCTCAGTCCGAAGGCAGTAGGCTGATCTTTCCCCATCCATCCTCACCAGTGCAATCCCAGGCAAGTGTCTTAGACTGTATAAGTGACAACTACTTCCTCTCCAAGTGGACCCACATACATCCATACCCAAATATTTGTCAACCTCAGAGTTACTATATCAAATGAAATCATATGTATAAAAGACTTTGTAGAAAAATACATAATGGTAATAAAGGGCCTCAAACATTACTCAGAAACCAAAGACAGGTGGAAAATTACTGGCCAAGTTTGAAATTAATGACAGTGTTTGAGAGACTTCATGTTTAAGGACACTTGTAACACTCTAGGCCAGGAGGGTAGAAAAATAGTGATGACTGGTTTCCAAAAGCATAAGATGATCTGTGGTAGTTAAAAGTATGGTTCCTTATAATAAGAGATGAAAGACCAGCCAGATAGCTCAGCAAATTAAAGCACCTGCTTAGGCAGATGCAGGGGCTGAGGGTTCCGATCCCCATGCTGTGCTAGTCCCGCCCCCAGGGTGTGCTGAGACAGTGAATGAGACTAGGAATGGTGGCGCTCACCTATAATCCTAGCACTTGGACACTGAAAATAGGAGGATCACTATGAGTCCGATCTGTGTAGTGAGATCCTGCAGTCACTATATTAAATACAATAATTAATAATAATAATAGATGAAAACAACAGTAAAGCCAGGGAATAAATTTAATAAGAAATATGCAAGATATATTAAGAAACTTTTAACTTAAAATGACTTAAAGACACAAAAGAAGAACTTAAACAACTGGAAAATCATACCATGTTCATGGATAAAGAAGATGGTAAAGCTGATTATAAGCTGAATGTATAAAATCATAATCAATAAATTCAATAAATAATAAAATCATAGTCAATAAATCAATAAATTTTGGAAGAAGGATGTAAAAGTTTAATTTAAAGTTTGTTTGGAACAATTTTGAAATAGAAACATACAAAAGATGACTAGCTCTACTACATGTTAAGGAATATTAGAAAATCACCTTATTTAAAACACACATTTCTGACATATGAATAGAAAATGAAACTTAGAAATGGAATGCAAAATTCTAAAATAGACCCATATATCTATAAGAAATATTGAATGCCAGGTCAGTGAGGAAAAGATGAATAGTTTAACAAGTGAAATTGAGACAAGTGAGTAGACATGTGGAAAAAAATAGGATCTTTCCCCCTGAGTCTTATACCAAAACAAATTATCAATGAATAAAAGATCTAAATGTAAAATATAAAACTGTGAATGTGCTAGGAGCAAAAAGAAAAAACTATAAATTTTGGAGTTGGGAAGACTTTTGCAAGCATAGTACAAAACCAAGACACTAATAAAAAGTCTGGCACATTCAACTACATAAAAATGTAAAAATTGCCATGCAAATACAAACAATTCCAAAAGGAAGCCTGCAAATTTAGGATAACATGTTCTGCCTGTATACCAGAAAGAGATAATTTTCTTAGTACACAAAAAGATTTTCTACAAACTAATAAAAGTACAGAAGATATAAACAATGAATTCACAGGAAAAGAAATATAAATGTGACTGTTTGAAAATACCTGCAGTCACACAAGAAGAGAAACTCACATTCAAAGTAAGAGCTATTATTTTCACTTCTTAGTCAAGGCCCCAAAGTTTGTACTGCAGTATGTTGGCAAGGATGCAAAGACTCCGGTAGTAAGCCACGAGATGAATGAATTGGACAACTTTCATTGACGGTCACTTGGGATCATCTTGTGAATTTTTTAAGCCATTCTTTGGCTCTACAATTCTATTTCCTTAACATTTTTTTTTCTTCACATATATTTGCACGGGTGAAAATGACATTTATATGTTCATTAATTAAAGCATTAATACTTCTGACCGTAAGTCCATAAGATAGGATTAAAAAAAAATAAATTCAGGGATAGATGTGGTATTTAAGAAAACAGAGCAATATCAATGCCCTGATTTAGAAGGACCTTCAAGATCACTTGTTAAATGGAAAAATATATGGGTAAATAACAGTAAGTTATATAAGTTATTCTTTGTTTTCAAAGATCCATACAGTTTTGCCCTCCTAGGTATTTTTCCAAAAGAACTGAAATTGTCACACCACAGCAATGTGTACCATGTTTATAGCAGCACAATTTGTCATAGCTAACTCTTGAAAACAACCCAAATGCCCATCAACTGAGGAATGGATGAAAAAGATACGGTATTTTTACACAATGGGGTATTATTCAGCTATTAAAAAAGATAAATTTGAGGCTTTAGTAAATAAATGGATGTGGCTAGAGACTATATTGGTAAGTGAAATAAATCAGATCCACATGTGCAAACATCATATTATCTCGCTAGTGTAACCTGAAAGAGTAATGAAAATCTAAAAGCTACAACAGACAGTGTGAAAGGGAAAGAAATTGTCCAATGAGGAGGAAAAATTGGAATCAGGAAAAGAACAAATGTAAGAAGGGAAAAAGTTAATTTGGATAATTGTATTGTCAGTTTGTGTTGGTCTTTTGTTTTATGTATTTTAGGTCAGGGACTACAGGGTCTCACTACACAGACTGGACTGCATGACACAGCATGCCAGGGATCGAGCCCAGGTCTGTGTGTCTGTCTAAGCAGGTACTTTAATCTGCTGAGCTATTTGGCCAGCCCTCTGCTGCTCTTTTGAAAGGAGCAGTTATTGCTTAATTTTTTTACCCTTTCTTTTTTTCTCTTTTGAATTTTTTATAACTTCTTCATTATTTTGTTTTGTTGGGGATTTTTTTAATGAATCTCACATGTTTATATCTGGTAATGTGAATAACTAATTTGAAGATAGCATTATGTAATAGAGCAACCATTATTGAATTCCTTCTACTTTGTTCAGTGAAATCTTGTGTCCTTTCTTTTATTATTACTATTTTTAATGTATTTGGTACAGGGTCTCACTATACAACTCAGACCTGTAGTGACCCTCCTGTCTCAACCTCCCCAGCGCTGAAATTACAGGCATGTACCACCATGCCCAGTCTCAGTGGCCGGCTCAGTGTGCTCAGGGGTGGGGTCTTGTATCATTTCTAATGCTGTATTCTTTTCTTTATATCTCTATTTTATGTTCTTTTTAAAAAATTATCATGTTTGCAAAAATGTCAATTAGGTTCATTGGATCCTTTTATAGTCATAATAAACCTTTAGACCACAAAAATTCAACAATATACTTTTATTTACATATCCAGAAATGAAAGGTTACAAAGAAAATGTCCCTATCAATATGCAATGTATTAATTATTTTCACTGTCCTACTAACCTGTTTTGAAACTGTCTCATTGCAACTTCTTTCTCAATAAAAGTAACATTGAAAAAAACAAAGAAAATGTGTTTGGTATGCCATTTTCAGTGAAACAAGGGAGCTAAGTAGATAAGGAAGATTTTTTTAAATAAGGAAAAGTTTTAAAAATAAGAGATAATGAAAACTCTAAAGTTTACTGAAATAAATTAAAAATGATACAAACAAATGACAGCTCATCCCATGTTCATAGACAAAAAGACAACATTTTGCTACCCACAATGATCTACAGTATAATCCATTTCAAAATCTCAATGGCATTTGTTTACACAAATAGAATAGTGAATGCCCAAATTCACAGAAAAGCCTCAGGAATCCAGACTAACCAAATAATCTGGGGGGGGGGGAATGACCATGAGCACTCCTACCTCAAAGCCTATTACAGTGTAATATTGGCATATAGACCAATGGAAGACTAGAGAATATGTCTGGTCAAATGCTTTTTTATAGTAGGAAAAGGATACCCATTTCAACAAATAATGTTGGGTAAGCTGGATTCTCACATGCCCAGAAAAAGAAAAAATGAATTTCACTCTTACCTATTCCATGTACAAAATTAAAATGGACCAAAGCCCTAAGTATAAGAAGACATAGCAGAGAATTACATGAGAGTACATTTGGCATTTCTCGGACACAATACCAAAGAACATGCAAACAAGAGAAATGAATTGGACTGCATAAAAATGAGTAACTTTCACCTCAAAAGACACTACCCACAGAGTAAAAAGAGAACATAAAAGGTTGGGTAAAATATTTGCAAATCATAGACCTGATAAGAGATTCATTTCCCAAACATGTAAATAGGACCAACTATTTTTTTTTTTTTTTTCAGAACCGGGGATTGAACTCAGGCCCTTGCGCTTGCCAGGGAAGCGCTTATTCCACTGAGCCATCTCCCCGGCCCTAGGACCAACTATTAAATAACAAGAATTAAAAATCGGCAAAGAAGTTGAGTACATACTTCCTGTTATGGATATTATTGAGATGTGCTCCCCCAAAGTCTCATGAACTCACATGTTTAATTATTCTGAGGAATGACAGATACTGTTTCCAGCAGGGGCTATACCATTTTACATCCCCGCTAGCAATGTACAAGTATTCCACTTTCTCTGCACTTTTTCCAAGATTTATTATTTTCTGTTTTTACATGTGTTATTAAGATAGTAAGCACCATGAAGTAGTTTCCCATTCTGCATTAGCTTTGTATTTCTCTAGCGCTTAATGACACTGAGTACTTTTCATGTTGATTGGTCATTTATAAAGCATCTTTAAGGAAGTGTCTGAGTTACTTTCTCACAGATGGAACAAAAGACCTAACACCCAAGTTATATGGGGAAAGATTATTTTACCCCAGTTTGTACAGGTTCAGTCCACAGATGGCTGGCTCCAAGGCAGAGCAGCATGGCAGTGGAGAAATGATTTAAGGACAGGGCAGAAAGGAGGCAGCCAAAGCAAGCAGCAGCCACCCGCTTTCCACCTTTTCCTCTATATTCCGACCAGGTTGGATCCACATACCAACAACCAATTAATAAGCACACGTCTTTAATTCCAGTATCACACCACCTAGACCCAACCATTTTCCTATGATTAAAACTTGAAGAAGACACAAATAAATGGAAAGATATCCTATGTTTGTGGATTGGAAGAATTGATATTGTTAAAAATGTGCATACTATCAAAGTTACACCCAGATTTGATGCAATCCCTATTAAATTTTTTGTCATACAAAGAGCAAAAAAAGTTAAAATTTGTATGGAACCATAAAAGCCTGAATAGTCACTGCAATATTAAGGAAAAAACACATGTTGGAGGCATCACACATTCTGACTTCAAATTACCTTTTAAAATTATAGTAGTCAAAACAGTATGAAATCTACATAAAATCAAACACAGAAAGCCAGAGTATAATAAGCAGCTTAGATATAAACCTAAGAATATATAGTCAACTAATCTTTGACAAAGCCACATAATGGGAAAAGGACAATCTCTTCAAATCATAACACAAAAATAAACAAGTAGAACCACAGCAAACTAGAAAAGTTTGCCATGGAAAAAGTAAAATCAACAAAATGAAGTCTTTTCACTAGGATATGTATCTGATAAAGGGTTAATATCTGAAATGTATAAGAACTTCAAATAACTCAATAGAAAAAAAAACCAATTTAAAACTTGACAAATGATCTCAATAGAAATTAATTACCAGGAAGTTGGAAATCAAAACTGCAAGGAGGTATCACTTTATACCTGTTAAGACTGCTATTATCTAAAGGGGAAATAAGTAAGTGTTGGCAAGGGTTTAAAGAAAAAGGGAATAGTTGTACATTGTTGGCAGCAACATCACTGGTACAGTAATCATGAGAAACATTATGGGGAGGGTCCTCAAAATCTAAAACTAGAACTACCACATGGTCCAGCAGTCTTCCTATGGGTATATATCCAAAGGAAATGAAATCAGTTCCTCACACACGTATCTAGGCTGGATGTTTACCACAGTATTGTTCACTAAGATATGGAAACAAATGTATCTATCAATGGACAATAAAATTGTGGTATACCTATGGAGCGGACTATTATTCAGTCTTTTAAAAGGAAATACTATTGTTTAACACAAAATGAATGACTCAGGAGCTGGCCGGCCAGATAGCTCAGCAGACTAAAGCACCTGCTTAGGCAGAGTGCAGCAGCAGGGACTCATTTGGCTATTCATCAGTGCCACCCCCCTGGGGCACACTGAGATGACAGTTGAGACTGGGCTTGGTGGCACAAGACCGTAATCTCCGCATTTGGGAGGCTGAAAACAGGAGACTCACTAGGAGTCTGTTTTACTTAGTAAGACCCTGTAAGACCTGGTAAACACTGTACTAAATACATTTTAAAAAAAGAATGAATCAGGAAAACATGCTGCTAAGAGAAATAATTTACACACTGACATTGTATAAGCTCATTTATATGCACAGTTTTTTAAAGTTTACTACATAGAAATAGTACAGACACCAGAGGTACCTAGGGCAATGGTGGGGAGGAAATGACACCCAGGGGCAAAACATGAAATTATGCAGGGTGCACCTAGCTGGAGACCTTGAGTGCGGCATGAAGACTATGGCTAATATTTCCATGTGATGAAATTTTGCTAGGAGAGAAGATTTTACTGCACAAGAGAAACTGTGATGATGAGTATGTCCATGTGCTTAATTATAGCAACCATTTCAGTATGTATATTTCTATCAAGACATCATTTTATATGTTAAATACATAAAATAAAAATTTAGGAAAATTAAAATAAAATGCTAAAACACTTCTGACTCTCAAACTTATATGTTCCGAGAAATAAGCAAGGTATTAAAAGACATCATGTGATTCCACTTCTAGGAAGTACCTAGAACAGTCAAATTCATAAAGACAGAAAGGAGAGCTATGAGTGGGAGGGGCTGGGAGAAGGCCCCGGGGATGAAGAGTTAGTTTCTAGTAGGCAGAATCACACTTTGAGAAGATGACAATGTACTAGACAAAGATTTTAGTTGCACAACAAGCTAAGTGTATTTAAAGCCATTAAATTGTATACTTAACATGGCTATCATGGTCAACTTTATATTATACGTGTTTTACCACAATAAAAACAAAGAGAGAAATAAAATTTCATTAATATACAAAGAAAAGTAGAAACCCTTGATACTGTTTAATATCTATGTTGTCTCAGATGAGATATTTAATATTTCCAAGCCCCAAGTTCCTCATTATTCAAATGATAATAACAGCACTGCACTTGATTGTTTTAAAGCATATATGGGGCTTAGCGTAGTGCCCACCACATCACGAGTACTTGATTAGTCATAGTTCATTATTTATCATCATCTCCAACAACTACCAAGAACCTACTATGCCAGTGTGCTATGCCACAGGGCTAGGATCACAGAAGTGAAGCAGAGGGATTCCTTCCTTGAAAGCCCTCATCACTTAGTAACTGTGACCTTGACCATTTCTGTCTTTAGTCAAGCCCTCACCTTAGGAGCAAGTACTAAAGCAATCAGAACAGAAGTACCCTCAAGGAAACAACCAGGGGGCTGGCTGTGTGACCAATGGTAGAGCATTTGGCCGGCGTATGCGAGTCCTGGGGTTTCATTTCTGGGAGCAGCCAGAGAAGCAAGAGGAGGAAAGAGAAGAAGCGGAGGAAGGAAAGGAAGAGGAAAAGACTAAGGACAGGGGGGAGAGAAGGAGGAGAGACAGATAAGGATGAGGAATAGGAGGACAAAGAGATGAAGAATCACAGAGCAGTAAAAGGAAGAAAGAGGACAAGAAACAGAAGTAGGGGAGGAAGAAGAACAATAGCAGCTGGGCTGAGGAGATGGCTTGAAGGTCTAAATGCTTACCTGGCAAGCACAAGGACCCAGGTTCGGTACCACATGCCATGTGAGAACCTGTACTACACAAATAAAAGATTCTTTAAAAAAAAAAAAAAAAAAAAAAGCAGAAGCAGCAGCAACAACAGGAGACTCAATTATGCTGAAGTCTAAACTGTTTTCTAATGATTAGACCAGTGTGAAGCGAGAATGTGAGGTGGTGGTCTGACCAACTACACCCAGGTGTGTTGCAGAATAAGGCCAGGGATCTTGACTGTTTGCTCTCAGATGGCTCCATATGGCTTAGAGAGTCCAATACTGGAAGGTGAGGGCCAAGGACTGGGCCTGAGTGGCCTGCTGGGGCGAGACCCCAGGGTGGCAGCTTTTTAGACGCCTCTGCTTCATGACATCATCCACATTCCCCAGCAGGGACATATGTGTCCATATGTCAGGTGTGGATTCTAATTCAAAATGACAGATACAATTTTCACATAGATGAATGGAGAGGAACCAAGGCCAGATTATCCCCAGATGATGGACAGAAAGGTAAAAAGGCCCAAAGGGGGACCACCTCTACCTTTCTCTGGGCGAGTACAAGTTCCAGGCTCCAGGATGTGTCAGTAAAGACCTGGAAGAAAACCCCAAGATTACCTATGAATCCAAAGAGGATACCCCCATCCCAGACCCCAGACAGCCCAGTTACCTAGCAGGGTCTGAGAGTTTATTTTTAAGGAAATGGTAAACAGATTTCTTTCTTGGAAAGAAGGTCTGAGACTGTACTGCACAGAAAGAGAGGGAAGATAGTTCTCACCCTCCAGTCTTCAAACCCCATCTCTCCAGTTATTGTGACCAGACAGGGTGGAAGACAAGGAAGGGGATGGAGGTGCTCCCCGTATGGGCTTCCATAGATTCTCAAGGAAAAGCCATCCTGGCTTCTCTTTGCTGGAGATCCTGATGTCTTTCCTAGAGTACAATGATCAGAAAATGGCCATGTGTTTAAGAAAGGCCTCCCTGATAGTGACATTTAAGCAAAGGTCTGAAGGTGGTGACTAAAGGACAAGCCAGGCAGCTGTCTAGGAAAGACAAGGCCATACACAAGGCAAAGCAAAGCCAAACAGCCAGAGAAAAAGCATTCCCAGGATATTTAAAGCACAATAAGGACACTGTGTGATTGCAACACAGAAGTGGGGGGAGTTCCTAGACACAAGTCAGAGAAGTGAAGGGTGCAGTAATTTCATACCCTATAGGGTTTTGTGGATCATTTTAAGGATTTTGACTTCACTCAGTGATGTATGGGAAGTCACTCACAGGTGAGCAGATGTGTAAGATGAACTGACTTACAGATTCTAAAGGGGCCCATGGGTTGCTTGGCTGATAATGCACTCCAAGTAGGCAGCATGACCACCTACTTTAGTTAGGTGTTGCATGTAGGCAGCATCCCAGGGAAGGGATAACGGTGGTTGGAATGAGGCCGGAACAGTAGAGATAGTGAAAAATGGGTGTATTTTGAAGACATAGCCAATAAGACTTTCTAACAGATATATGTGAGAAGTAAAAGCAAAAAACCTCAAGAGATGCTATAAATTATGCTAAGATTTTGACCTGAGCTACTAGAATGATGGAGTTGTTATAACTGACATAGTCAGTTAAGATTGAAGGAGCAGGTTTTATGGAGAACAAGAATTTACAACCAGACAAGTGAAATGTGACATGTCTCTCATACATCCACATGGAAATATCTCCTGGGCAAGTGGATAGACACACATAGTGGGCAGGGAGAAGGTCAGGATAGATATGTTTAGAAGTCATCCATCCACAGGTCATATTTAAAACCAGAGGCCCAAATGAATGACTCTGGACAAAGAAAAAAAGGTAAAGGATTGAGACCTGGAGGATCCAAAGCTCACAAGGCTGACTGATGAAGAAAGATTGGTAGATATCCAAGAAGTTACCAATGGGACAGGAAAAATACCAGGAAAAGTGGGATATCCCAATTGCCAGGTAAAGCAAGCATTTCAGGGAGAAGAGAATGAACAGTCATGTCAATTATTCATAGATCAAGACTCTCAAGGTGAAAACTGAAGTTGACCAATAGACTGAGCAACGGGAAGATCACTGATGACCATAAGAATGAGTGTGGGTGAGTGAGGCATGCATCCTCAGTGAGAGTTCAGAAGAATGGAAGTAAATAATGCAAGGAAATGTTCCTTATAAACGTATTCTAATGAATAAATAAAGAAGGAGTAACAAGATTCAAATAGCTGCATTTTGTAAGCCTATATTGAAAGTCTAGAGAGGTCAGCAAACTAAGCACCTTGGCCTACATCTGGCCTGCTTGCTTCTATTAATAAAGTTTTACTGGAACTCATCATTCCCTGTCACTTGTGCACTGGCTGTGCCTGCTTCCCAGGCACAATAACAGCCCTAAGTAGTTGAAACTGAGAGGACATGGACCACCAAATGAAATATTTATTGCCTGGCCCTTCACAGACAAACTTTACTAACCTTGGTATAGGTAGTGATCCTCAGCAGCTGCTACCATGCCAAGAAGGCAAACAAGCAGACACCATGGGCCTCTCTTCCACCCCAAAGGAAGTCATCTTGCAAAACAATAAAAAATCAAATCTGTATCAAATAACTTAAGTACCAATTTATAGCAAACACAGGGAATAGAAATCTTCTACAACACAATGGGGATGCAATCAGCAAAATTCAGAATGTAGAAAAATTACCATAAAGGTGAACATGTTTCAAAAACTTAAACTATAAGATCCGAAACAAAGTGGGGAAGGGACTCTACAGATTAAGACTTAAACCTTTAAGCCAAATATATTGTGTAAAACTTATTTGGATTCTGACTCAGATCAACTACAGAAAAAAAAATTACATGACTAGGGAATTCTGAACACCAACTAGATATTTAGGGATATTAAGAAATTATTGTTAACTTGGGGGAGTATAATTCTGTTACATTTTTAGTCCCTCATCTTAGAAATTGATGTTTAAATATTTACAGATGGACTATATGATAGTTGGGATTTGCTTCAACATAATTCAGTGAGACCCAGAGTGCAGGCACAGAGGGTGAGGTGAGAAAACCGAGGGTCTCTGGATCCTGAATAGACCCAGAGCACAGGCCTGGCACATGGGAGTGCAGGCCCAGCATGGAACCCTTCAGCAGAACTTCCTGCAAAGAGGCTAGAGACAAGACCCACCCAACTGATTCAGGAACAGAACATCTTGCCAGAGTGACACAAAGGGCTCAAATCTAAGGGCTGCAGCAGAAAGAAGTGGAGCACAACAGCCAGATCCAAGCAACACCCACCTAGAGGAATCTGAACTTCATAGATCCAGACCTGGCACTAAGGTAATAACTCTATCTAAGCTCTACACCAAAGGTCAGAAGACAGTGATATACAAAATGAAAATAAGGAACAAAATGAAGCCTCAGGCCCCGAGTCCACTCAGTACCAATGCAGAAGACACTAGCACTGAGGAAACCGGAAATCACACACCTGATATCTCTGAAATAATAGCGTTGGCAGTGAAGAAACAACTGCAGAAAGGTATAGAAGAAATCAGATCAGAAATAATTTCTGAAATAAAAAATGTAGAGATAATTGTAATCAAAGAAGTAGTGTTTCTAAAGAATACACTGATAAAAAAATAGAGCAGAATATAAAAATGATGAAACCCTTGAATAAGCAGTTTAGGAAAGAAATAGAATGTATGAAACAGGTTCAAAGTGATATACAGGAAATTAAAAGCTCAATCACAAGATGGCAAAACCATTTGAGTGAAAGTGAAAATAGACTTTCTGACCTTAGAGACACCATTGCAGCTAGTGAAAAATTAGAAAAGATCTCTTAAAGACAACTACGATGCAGGAAAAAATAATTCAATACCTGCAAGATGATGCAAAGATGAACAATGTAAGACTAATAGGCATCAATGAGAAGGAAGGTGTCAGTACAAATGATGTAAAAAGAATATGGGCAGAAGTCATAGCAGAAAACTTCCCAAATATGGGGCAACAATCTAACATTCATGTAACTGAAGCATATAGAACTCCAAATAACATCAACCCAATGAAACCACACCCAGACATATAATAATCAAGATCCCAGAAATTCAGCATAGGAACAGTATACTAAAAGCCACTAAAGAAAAGAAACAGATCACATTTAAAGGAAAACCCATCAGAATAATGGCAGATTTTTCTGCACAAACCATCAAGTCAAGAAGAGCACGGAGCAAAGTACTTCAAGTCTTGCAAGAAAACAAATTCCAACCCAGACTGATATACCCTGCAAAACTCTCTTTCAAGTATAATGGAGAAGTGAAATATTTCCATGACAAAGAACAACTAAAGAATTTCATGATGACAAAGCCAAGCCTACACAGACTACTAAATAATGTTCTAGAGAGGGGGCAAATTGATCACAGCCCCATGAATGAGCATGGAAAGAACCCACCAAATAGGGTGAACAATTAAACACAGGAGAATAAGAGGTAAATAAATAAATAAATAATAAAAACAAAATAATTCAGTTGAGAGATAAAGTAGAAAGTTTAGGTGAAAAAAATTGGCCATGCACTAATAATTATTGAAGCTAGATGGTGAGTATGTGAGGTTCATTATGCTATCTCTCTCCTTTAGTATGTGTTTGAAATTTTCCACAATAAAAAGTGAATTTGAAAAAGCTAACCAAAAGACAAGACAGAGTGGGAGCATGGAGCACAAGCGAAGTGAGGATATCAGGACATAGATTCTGAGAAGCGGTGATGGGGAGATACCAACTATTTCCGGGAGGAGGTGAGAGCAGAGAAGGGGGCAGAGCACTGGGGAAGGAATGTAAATGTAAGGCCCTTGAGGAGAAGCCCCTTCCACAGCCTAGCCAAGCATTCATGGTGGAAGGAGCTAGGAGACTATGTCATCCACTCTCAACCACACCCACACTCACACACTCACACACACACACAGAGTAATACTATGGACTACTTCCTGTGAGCCTTCTCAACAGCATCTAGGCCTAAAGCAGAGGAAGGGATCTCCCAGCCTGTGAGGCACAGGAGGCATTCTCAGGGACAACCAGTTTGGACCCTGAGGGTGGAAACAGTCATTCTTGTGTGACTCCTATTCTACCAGATATCTCATCCAAGGCAATTTGCAGGCCTGGCTCTCTACCAGCACCTGTCTGCTGACTCAGCCTAAGCCTCTTGTGGTGGACTCACAACATACACACTCTATCTGTGGTGATCCATCAAGGCTCCATATAGGGTGTTTTGGGTTCCTGAGACTAGGGAGGCTTTGTGGTATGCATTTTACCAGTGGAAGTCCTTAACTTCCCTCAGATTTTTAAAATTTTCTCTGACTACAAAGCTTAAGAACCACTATACTTGAAGTATCATTTTTTGACATACTAGATTTAGGGTAGGTCTAGGGTATAATTATATCTGTTAGAGCTCCTTCAAACGTCAACATGTGCTCCCCACCCCCCAAAACTAGACAATTGTTTCCAGATCACCCAAAACAAGAATTAAAATTCTTCAGTGGCAGGCTGGTAACAGTACAAATCTCAAACATCCTCTACCTTTAAAAGCCAAATAAAACAGCAAACCTAGGAGTGCTAATTCTGAAGTAGCAGCTGATTCCATACACATTTTACAAGACCTATAGTTTGCAAAGTAAATTATTTCATTGATATTTCATGTTGTGACTTTGAGAATTATGTCACGAAAACTTTAAAAGGAAGAGAAAAGCAATGAAGTGGAGTGTAACTGGAGTTTGCAACACCTGTGTTTAAGCATCTTTATAATTTGAATGGACTTGGAAAGTTAGCATCCCCCGAGCCCTCACATGCTAGGGTCCCACTGTGGCCATACCCAAGTGGGCGTGGGATCCAAGGCTCACTGCACCATCTGCTTCCCACAAATACTTCCTATATTCATATAATCAACTTCTCCTGGGCTGGAGGCTCTGAGGTGCCATAGAGCATCAGATAGAAAGTGAAGCACAGGCACAACAGCGATGCCCAGCCAGAGTTCTACCTGCCACTCTGCCCTCTACCTGCCCAGAGGAGTCCTGTACCCACTCATGTTCTCAGACCAGCACTAACCTGTAGCTACCATGGCTGATTAGTTACACCAATTCAATCCTTAAACACACCATGAGAGGCAAATGTTGTCCCTACATGGAGGCTCAGAGAAAATATGTCACCTGGAACAGCTGCCCCATACTACCGTGGGGAGACTGGGTGTTCAGCATGGCACCCTCATCTGGGGCTGCGATGTAGAGGAGTATGCAGAAAGGGACAGTGCCAAGTTCTGGCACAGCTATCTCTCATGGGAGCTCACCTTCTCAAAGTCCAGCTTCAATTCCTTGGGAGCCAAGGGCTGGGAGGTGGGAGGAGTGAATTCCCACGAGTCCCAATGTCCTTAACTCACCTTCACTATCTTGGCCCTGTGGTCCTTCAACTGTGACTGAGCCACTGCTATGTACCAGACACTGTGCTAAATTCAGGAATACAGTGGTGAAAATACAGAGTCCCAATTCTCAAATTGGGACTCTAATTTCATCCTGGCAAACTCAAACATTGCACTAACAAAAAATAAAATCCTGGAGTGAGGACTGTAAATATGCAGGATGTTAAAAGAGGGGCTCATTGGAGGACCTAAACTAGACAGCCCTATGGTAGTGTCTGTGAAGCAAATGATCTCACTGAAGAAATGGCATTCAAGTTGAAAACTAAACATTGTAACAGCACTAATCAGGTGAATGTAGAATTAGAGATTGGGAGGGTTTGGGGTGGAACAGCATGTGCAAAGGCCTACAATGAGAAAGGTTGACATATTCTGAAAGAGTCCAGAAGAGTGGAGGGTGATGGAGAGAGGGGTACATTGAAGGTGGAGGAAATCTTGGCTTTGTACTAAGCAAAAAGGCCAAATGAAATGTTGATTTCTAACTGAGGACTGTCATGGTCCTATTTCACTTCAAGGCAGTGCCAGCTGCCATGTGGAGTGTGGGGCTGCAAAGGTAACAAGAGAAAAAGCAGAAAGAACAGTTGGGAATTTTTTGTTGTAGGACCAGTGGTGGTAGTGGAGATAGAAAAAAGAGGACAGGATAGAAGCCCTGAAACATAATGCAGAGGCCCATGCCTATGCTAATTTGGAGGCTGAGGCTGTAGGATCTGATGATCAGGCCAATCTGAGCAATTTATCCAGGGCTTGCAACAAAATGAAAAATCAGAAGGCCAGGGGATATAGCTCAGTGCAAGTCCCTGGGTTCAATCCTTAGTATCATGTAAAGGAATGAGAGGAATAGTACTAATGCGTGAGGCTGACAGGCTTTCACAATAGATTGCTTAAGGGTATATAGAGGTGTAGTCATGGACTATTGGGTGGTTGAAGCTGCTGTTCACCAACACTGGGAAAGCTAGAAGAGAAGCAGATCTGGAGGTAAGGTCAAGTATTCAATTTGGATATGTTAAGCTTGAGGTGCTTCTGGGAATCCCAGAGGGCAACATTTAAAAACTCAGACAGGTTTGAAGCTTACAAGAGAGGGCTGAGCTGGAAATAAAAATTTGGGAGTTGTGACAAATTGAATAATGACCTTGCAATGACCATGAGAATGTGCCTAGCTGACCTCCAGCTAAGGCCAAGAGCCCCAGCTGCCTGGTGCTGAAACCCAGTGTCATGTGGACTCATGGCAAGGACAGAAAAGCGGGCCCACTTCTGGGAGACAGGATTCCTCTGGCAGTCAACTTGGCCCAAGGACTTCCTGGCAGCTTTGCAGAGCATTGTGAGGTCACACAGCAGTCTGAGACCTTTATACCCAGCCCATCTTCCTTCCATGTCACGTAGGATCAGATTTGCATGGTGACTAAATGGTTTTTCCAATCTGTCCTGGCTCCTTTTCCATTATCTCATCTCTCATTTGTGTTTGCCACAGGAAAATCCTCATCTTGTTGTCTTCTTCTTGGAGAACCCAAGTCAACCAGGCCCAGTGTGCTCACATCTTCCTGCATCAAGGCCATGGCTGTGGCAGTCTCCGCCCTACTGAGTCTGAGCTTGGCCATGTGATTTGCATTAGGCAATGGAACAAGAGAAAGGTGACACAAGTGGAGGGTTGAAAGGGCTTATATACTAGGTTGGCCTGTGTCTCTGTCTCTCTCTGTCTGTCTCTGTCTCTGTCTCTCACTCAGCATAAATGTTCCACCCCCATTATATGTTGCTATCTATCAATTTGATAACATTAAAAGGCAAGGTCAGTGGGAAGTGATTAGGTTATGAGAGTAAAGCCCTCAAATGGGATTAAGGCCTTACAGATAGTTCCACTCAGCAGCATAAGCACCTGCCTGGCAAGAGCAAGATTCTGAGTTTGATCCCTGGAATAGGTAAGTAGGTAGGTAGGAAGGAAGGAAGGAAGCAAGGAGG
>NW_004524752.1:1522672-1545530 GCF_000260255.1 Octodon degus
AGAGAGAGAGAGAGAGAGAGAGAGAGAGAGAGAGAGAAAGAAAGAAAAAACGAACGAACCTACCTCAAGTGCTGCCTTGCCCTTTCTGCCATGTGAACCAGGAAATGAGCTTTCACTAACACCAATCTACCAACACCTTGATATTGGGCTGTCCAGCCTCCAGGACTGCGAAAAATAATTTTTTGCTGCTTATAAGCTACCCAGTCTGTCATATCATGTAACAATAACTCACACAACCTAAGACATTCTTGCTTCTAGAACCCTCTGCAGTCACTTGAGGGAGTCTGGGATAATCATTATGAAGATGATGAGAAAACAAAGAGAGGCTCTGGCCATCGCAGCTGATAGCTCACAACAGTAAGGCCAAACTAGAGCATCTTGTTTCAGCCAAGCCATCCAAGAACAGAAAAACCACCAACCAATTCATAGAATTGTGAAAAATACTATGTGCCTGTTGTTTTATACTTCTACATATTCAGATGATTTATTATGCTGCTAACAACAGGAGTCTGGAATATAAACATGGTATTCAAAGTCATGGGAAAGAGTTGATCTTATATTAGACTTGCAGCTCCTCCTCACTTGCCTAACCCAAAGCTTTTCCTAAGGTTCTTGACTTTACCCAGAAGGCTTCCAGATAATTTGTTTAGCATTTACTATGTTATAGACAGCACACAGAGGGATCATGCACATATGATAATTTAAACACACTTTTACCCTGAAGGGGAAAAATGGGAGTGTCAGAAAAAAATTCCTCTTTAGTTAAAAACTAAGGGGTTTTCTTTATATTAAAGATTGTTGGATACACAGTTGGCTGGAATTGTTTCACTTTGGCTTCATGGTTTCTCTTTTCTTTTCTCTCTCTCTCTCTCCTCTTCCCAACCTCACCCTCAAGGATATCACAGCCTTGTTCAACTCATCATTCGCTATGAGAGGAGTTGATAGGTCCCTACTGTCACTCCACAGTCAACAAGTTGTAAGTATAATTCCCCAGATGCAGGGAAGATGGTACAACAGAGAAAGAAAACATCAGAATTTGCCAAAGTTCCAGAATGCCTTCTTTACTTGGTTAAACAGTCAGTAAATTTGTTAATCACCTAATAAGGGGAAAACATATTGATAAAGGACATAATCCCCATTACCAGGATCACACAATTACAGCACAGGGAGTGCAGTGCTTAGCTCTAGGTAAGCACCAGAAGCTAGGGCAGAATTTTAAAAAGGAAGTGTGATGTTTGAAAAGAATCTAGGAATCCTCCCAGAAAAGGTAGCTGCCTTAAACCAAGCCCTTGTGGGTAAGAGCTAGGGCAGGTCATGTTAAACTTATATGAAGGATAGGAAAAACAGGAGGAAGAGAAACCACAAACAACTCTTGTATTTCTGGTGTGGGCTATGGGATGGACAATGTCACCATTTGCTGAGAGAGGATAAATGATAGGAGGTCACGACTGGGTCACTGATGAGTTCAGCTTTGAACAAGGTGATTTTGTGATACTGTGAAGTACTAAAGTGGTACATCCAGTGTTGAGTTGGAAAGGAATTCTAGAACTGCAAAGAGAATTCTGAATTGAAAGACATTAACTTTGTGCATGTGGTAATGGCTGAAGTGAAGAGATAAAATCCTGCTTGAAGATCATGTACCATGAGTGAAAAGAGCCAAGGCTGGGATGGAAGCTCCTACATGCATCAGCCACTCCATTCCCATCTGGGGAAGGACCCAGACAACACTGACTGGAGGAGAGATTACCAAGCACGCATCAGATTCCCCAATGTAACAGCTACCCCCATTCCAGCTGTTCTAGCTCTTTTCTCAGTTTATTATAAATAGCCAGGAAAATAATTCCACTAAGATGTTAATGATTAATAACAGATGTCTCAAGAAATATTTTCAGTTTAATTTGGATCTGAACTTCTCAATAATTCTGGCTTTGAAGTCTGCACTCCACTGCTCACTAAAATTTTAGACTCTGGAGACTATTGTGCTCATCTATTCAACAGGAATAACAAATCCTCTACCTCAAAGACATATAAGATATATCAAGCTCTGGCACATGGCAGATGCCTAACACTTATGTCCTTCCTCTACACTTCTAACCATGGTTGTCACACCTCGGGCACATCAGACTCAACTAGAGATGATCCATTCCTAGATTGCTAATTCAAAAAGTCTAGGACAGGGAAGAGATATTCTTGGTGCTGATGATGTTGCTGGTAGGTTCAACACTTTGAAAGAAGATGTTCTTCCTAAAAGACTAGAACATGGATGAATACTCATCCTGCATACCCCAGCAATTGAAGTGACCATGGAGAAGGCTGTGGAATGCAGGGTCTAAGTTCTAAGTGCAGGAAGCATGACAAAGCAGTGGATCAGAGAAAAGCAAAGGCAGGGCCTGCACACAGACTTCTGGCTCAGCTGTCACCCCAGATATCTCAGGACCTAGTAGTTGAATGATTCACACCTCAGAGTTTGAAAAGCTGTGACTCATGGCCTAGGTGAAGTAGGTGGGCTGCATTGACTCAACTCTCAGGGAAGTAGCAAGTCTGCAGAGTCACAACCAGCAGTCAACTGAATTGGCTGAGGTGGTCTCTGTACTGTATGAGCCTGGAAAGAGCAGAGAGAGAGATGAGACCAAGCTGGAAGAGCTCAAAGGCTATAAACTGTTCCCTGGACAAAGGAGACTCCCAAGTGTGAAGGTATAAGGGAGGCCAGTGGGCTATCTCCCAATTTCAGACAGGCCAACCTGGGCTCTGAGATTTTAAAAGTATGGAAGCAATTTCATTTAAGTAGATAAAGTATGAGTTCGATACATGGTCACAAAGGCATTTTGATTTGTCTTTCTAAATACTTTGCCTTTTTTCCCAAGATAGTTTATTTCAATATAACAGGACCACACGTACTTGAATATGATTTTGATATGGACTGGGAGTGCTTGGTATGGAAGAAGGAGTCTAACACATTGTGTGCAATATGTACCTTTGTTCAGGTTGCATTTAAGCCTGACCTGTGTAAGGGAGTGATATTTTTTCAGCCATGGTGGACTTGAGTTATTTAGCTCTGTTCTTGTCCAGTATAATAAGTAAATGTTTTATATTATTTCCAAAAAAGGACTATGGAAAGAAAGAACAGCAACTCAGAAGTTCCACCCAGGCTACTCTTCGATAGTGCCTGTCCATTTCCATCTCTTGGGATATCCCCAGGGCACAAGTATGGGACTCTCCAGGAATATCTGTTGGTAGCACAAAGAAGGCCTGTTACAGGCATCATTTTATATCTTAAATATCTCCTCTGAACTCTCACTTTACATTTGTAATTTAATTCACTCCACATTTACTACTATGCTAAGTATTGAAATTACAATTAATATTTTGAATACTAATTTGTGCTCAAAAAATTTGCCTACTGAAATATAAGATATTGTACACTTATTTATTAGTCTGCAAAACCTTTTCAATTTAACTTATTTCTAGTAAGTCACGGAGAATTGGTTATATGAATTCTATTTCATTTTTTTGCCAGTCTGATCCTCAGCTTAAATATGATCTCTGCCAACCCTTCTTTTGAAATCCCAGTACAGTTACCCACTATCACATTGTCCTGTATTAACTCTTGAATGGAAGTCATCATGGTCTTATATTTTACAAATTTACTTGTCTACTTATTATATCTCTTTCCCTTCAATAAAATAGCAGAGATAATTTTTCACAAAAGTAGAATATTTAGCTGCTTTATTCACTGCTATATTTCTAGTACCAAGTCAGAGTTCAACCTAGAACAGGACTCTAAGACATGTTGTGAGAGGAAATAAAGAAGGAAATGAGGAAGGAAAGGAGGGAAGGAAGGAGAGGGGAGGGGGAGGGAGGGAAGAGGGGGCAGGAAGCAAGGGAAGAGGGGGAGGGAGGAGGGAATAAAAGGAGAGAAGCTAAAAGATATTTCCAGCAAGTGATAGAACTGAGACTCATCCTTGGGGCTCCCTCCCCCAAGCCTTTCCTCTCCACCCACCTCAGGGGCTAGTCTGAGCCGGCACTCAGGTTGCGAGTTTAGCACACTGACACTTGCCTGAAGTCAGAGGTAGATGCACCTAGGACTCTCAGACTTCAGTGCTGAACAGCTCATTAACCTTGAGTCTGACACCAACAAAAAGAGAAGCTGAAATTCAGATATGTGTTCACTTGTCATGAATACCTTTAATAAGGAAAGGGTGGAACTTTTGCTGTATTTAAGATCATTACATTTCAGAAAACATCAATCAAGGACAACACAAGTCAAGAGTAATTCAATTTACTTTTCTTTTAAGAAGCAGAAATGTTAAACGTTCTTCATCACCATTGAAATTAAGAACAAAGAACAAAAATTTCTATTCAGTAAATATAGCAAACAAAAAAATCAAGAGTAAGATAGCAAGACAAAGTATAAAGAAAGGAGGATAGAGAAGGGAAGGAGACAAAATCATAAAACAGCCATTGATGTTAAAATGGAAAGGGACAGGCAGTCAGTGGCTCTAGATCCCCTTCTCTGAAGTATGGAGTGCTGTGCCTGTCACCTGGTACCTGGGAGGGATGAATGACTTCATTGTGGGCCTAAAGTCAATGAGAATTAGACTTCTCATTGTCATTAGACTCACTCTATCATGGCCGGAGAACATGTGATTTGGTAAAATAAATACCATACTGCATTTAGAGCTAGAAACCAATAACCTGAGAGGAGGAACCATATCCTTTGCATCCTTGTTTTTCTATTCCTCCTAGCAAAAGTTCAGGAACACATTTGATTCATGAATAAGCAAAGGAAACTCCAAAACAAACATAAGAGACACACAAATATTGCAGCTCCAGGGACAGTCCCATCATTAAGAGGTAAGTTCATCAGCTTAACCCTAGACTATGTTATCATCCGTGTCAGAAATTGTGTTTTAAAACCCCAGGCACCAATGCACAGCCCCACCACAGGCTACCTGTTCTCTCCAACACTCATCCAGCTACTGCAGCCATCGCTAACCCTACCTCAAGAATCTGTAGCATTCTGTTTACTCCAATCCTAGACTGGTGTTTATAGGTGATTTTTTTTCTAGTGTGTTATAAACAGTGGCTATATAGTGTTATATGAATTCATATAACAATGTAGTTATAAGCACCCTAGGATTTCAGAGAATGCACCTTTCAAAATAATACCATATGGACACCAATGGGAAGATGTTTCCTTGATGGATACCCGTTCTTTTCTACAGTCTCAATCACTGCAACTGCAAGTGCCAACCTAACTCAGTTGAGGCCTGCTCACAGGAGACCAGAGGTAGTCTCTGTCCCCTCTGAGATTCCTCTTCCATGGCGACTCCATTGAACATCTATCCATCAGCACAACTATCTGCCATCCCGACTGGTAGAGGCTTTAGTGCTAGGGTTAGGAATGTCTCTTTCTAGGATTTGCAGGACACAGAAAGCAAAGCCATCCAAATTATGGGATTTAAGGCTGCTGGAACTAAGAAGTACCTGAAACATCTGTCCAGCCTTTATTTTGAGACAGGTTAGATGAGGCCCATGTGGGTGAGTGATTTGTCCAATACCAGATAGCTACTTAGTGAGGCTGAGTCAGAATGGAAACAAAGTCTCCAGGGATGATGCTCTCTAACCTACTTCACCCAGATCCAAATACCCAGGCATGCACTTGACATTTGATCTGTCAAATGTTGGTGATACAGGGGTAAAAAGAAGGATGAATAGTTGGAAATATTGTCCAGGGTTTTTCTGCTTAAGGCTCTACTTTTGCCTTCATGATGGACACAGGAACTGAGGATCTATAAGCTTAGATGGTCAAATGTCCTTGCTAATTTACAGAGTTATTTCTGAGAAAGTCAAAGTGTGAGGAAACCTTTTCTAAGTCTAGGCCTTGGTCAGCCATGAGGCAACTAAGACAACTTACTGTGATCCTGAGAGTCAGGTTTTAATAACTAAGCTGTAGCAGATTCTGAGAGTCAGATGGTGACACACTTCTGTCTTTCCATCTGACAATGCTTTCGCTCTGGCTAGGGTTCATGAGCACACTGGGTAGGGACCTCATGCAACAATCACTCCAGTGATGATACAGGGACCAGGTGAGTAATGGGAAACACAAACTCCATGCATCAAATAAGGATACTGCTGGTAGCAAAGTCAGGTAACATGAATCAAAATCCAGACAGTGTGGACAAGCCAACTTCTCAATCCACCTTGCCCTGGAACCAGCCCAAAACCCTGAGAAGCTAGGACTAAATCTAAGAGCAAAATGCTGGCTTTCAACAACCACAGCACACACAGGCAACCTTGTGTGGAGGGGATTGGCTGGCCCTGGACTGAATCCCAGCACTGCCTCCTGGTATAATGGTAAACTTAAGCAAGATACTTAAATTTTCTGAGCTTCAGCTTCCCATTTATAAAATGGGTATATCCACTTTCCAGGATCAGGCAAACATTCTTCCTGATAAAATCTGAAAACTGCCTGGTATGGTAACTAGAAAATGCTAAGTACAAAATAAAATGATAGCTGAACTTTCTGAAATTCTGCAGGGTCTTGTCTACCTGGCAGACCCACAGGCCCCCTGGGGGATGCAGGGAGGTGACTAACATGTCCCCAAGAAGCCTCATTACTTCCTCATACCTCAAGAAAGTCAGTCAGGGATTCTCGTACAAAAAAAATTTCTGAACATTAATTTTACAGTTTGAAACCCTGGCAACAAGTAGAATTTCTTCCCTCTCCCCTCTCCTCTATCAAGCTCAGCAGATGCCCCCAGTCTCAGAGAACTGGAGGAGCTATGATATCTCTGATCCAATTTCTCAACTTTGTGACTATTAGGGTCACTGTATATCATGCCGCCATCAACACAGCACTCACAAATCGCGGCAGAAGGACAGCCTCCTGGGAGCCCCAGGCTCATAAATATCACAACTCAGGGGGCAGGCATGGCAACAACTCCATGTTAATCACTCCCAATTTATAAAGCACACAGAGCACGAAGTTCCACTCTAGAAATGGGCATTTCAGGGGACTATTGAAATGGAGGGGGAAAATTCATCAAAAGAAAGAAATTTGTATTTTGAAGCTGGGTTTTCAAAAGACAGTGAAATAACAAGTCCTTTTGAAATCAGAGTGGAATTCTAGGAGGGAAGAAACAAGAGCCAAATGACATAAAAGCAAACCATGTTAATTTCCTATCATCTTGTTTTGAAATTCTGTGTCATTTTTATTGTTTGTTTAATTCTCTTTAAAATAAAAATGAGTACACTGTGAAGTTTTTAAAAAGCAAAGCATGTTGTCTCATGAATTGTCCCTACATCTGACTACATAATCACTCTTAGGGCAATCATGTATCGCTACCTGTAGGAACAGTCTCCACTGTTCAATTGTAGTAATTACAAATGTAAGTCCATTCTGAAAAGGTACCAGTCTGGATACTAAGTGATACAATTACCTTATACCACAAAGTGGTAGAAATATCTCACCTGGCCCAAGACTTAAGAGGTGAGAGAACAGAAATGGAATCAAACAACAAGAAAAGGCCACTTCTTTCTAGACTTACAGTAACTGTCCAACCCACAAAGCCTACACATTTGCAGGAGAAGTTCTATATTTTCCATTGGTAATTCCTCTTGAAACTGCCAACTGGAAGTTTTTCTCCTGTGTGCATTGAAATTCCTATCCAAGTAAAGGAAGCTCCTTTTACCTCTGGTTCTGGTATTAGTGGAAATAAAGCAACACTTTTAGTTAAGCATTGGGAATATGCTTTACTTTCATGAAAACACTCTCTGGGTTCAGGTCTCACAGCCTTCTCTCTGGATTAAGCTCTCCTAGTTCCCAGCCTTTCTTCTGGGGATGCTGTCTCTATGACATAATGGGATCCTCAGCACCAAGAATAAATAAGCATCATTGTCCCAACACTCTGACCTCCCAAAGGAAGAGACTGAATGAATCCTTACAAGCCCCAGATCCAGATCACCGGATCCGCTCAGCCTGAACCACCCACTTGGCAGGCCTGGCATGAAGAGGATCCCCACTAACACACCTTGGTCAGTGGCCAAACACAAGCTCAGGTCCCCGTTGTGAGGAGGACATCTCAACCTCGGCAATCTCAGTGAAAGGGCAGTTGAGGGAGGAAGGTATACCTGCCAAGTCATTCTCTCTCAGGCACCCAGAGGAGCCACAGACACAGCAGACTGGGTGTTCCCTCCCTACCAAGGACCAGCCACTGCCCTCATACAGGGAGACCCAAACCTGGTCAAAAATTATTGAAGTGGTCCAGCTCCTATCTTTTCCTCTCTGCTCAAAGTCTTCATTGCCAGGCCTCTTCAGGAAAAGACCCACCTGCCCACTCGGACTCGCAGCTCCAGAGACACCCAGGCCTCCCTATGTAAGACCCCAGCGCCTCCAAAGGCACACACAGCTTCAGAACTTCTCTGGAAGTGCAGCCCCTACTCACCGCATCCTCCCCTGAGGGTTGCTCCACAAAACTTCCCCTTGTTGGGCACTGGCCTAGCCTCCAGGGAGCTTCAGGAAAAGCCCCAGGCCCCACCTGCTCCGAGCCCGGCTCCGCTCCCATGGCTGCGCGCGAGCCTGCGTCCATACAGGGTGAGAAATGCACAACCACCAGCCAGATGCCACCCTCGGGAGCCCCATAATATGCAAACGGCGCTTCCCCCAGCCCCGGCAACTGCCACAGAAGTTGCAAACGAAAGGGCAGCACATTCAGGGGAAGAACGGGCTCCGGAGAAACGGGTCTGGGCCAGCTCGGAATCTCCGCGGTCTGTGCACCCCAACAGGTAGCAGCACCAGGGCCAGAGCCCCGTGTCCTGGGCACCGAGAACCTGGGACTTACCTTGAATGAATGCAGAGTCCCGCGCTCAGCTGAAGGAGGAGAGTATGCTAGTATTCCCGAGACATTACTGAATCAGCTTAAAAGAGCAAAAGGTGGGGGGAAGGGGGCCAGAGGTGGGGGATGGTGAAATTCAAGGGGGAAGGAGGAATCCACAGAAAGAAAAGGGGGAGAAAGGCAGGCAGAGATGAAGGAGAGAAACGGAAAATGAAATAAATCAACGAGAGGGGAGACGGGTGGGGTGGGGTATCTGTCTGCTGCCCACACAGTGGAAAGGAAATTTCTGGCAATTAGAAAGAAAAATAGTACTCATGCCCCCCAGAGCAGGAGCCTGGGACTAACAAAAGAGAGGAGAAGGCGGCGAGAGCTGTATCCAAACAGAAACAGGAATCGCTGTCCAGGCACCGGCAGCGCCTGCAGGCGGGCGAGGGAGCGGGCGGGAGGCCGGCGAGACCGGGACTGAACGCCAGCGGGAGCGCGCACACGGGCCGGGGCGGGCAGCCCGGGGCTTGACTTACCGGTGGCGGGCATCTGTGGAGTCAATGGCCTGAGGTCCAGAAATTTAAGTCCGGGTCCTCACGGAAAAGTTCAAGGACCTCGAACTTCTGCAAGGGATTTCCACTGGAGTCCCCGGTTTAGGGGCAAGGGCGGTCCCCTCTCCAGGTTCTCCTGTGGACCTCTCCAGGGTTCTGGCTGCTTGCCTCTCCTAGAAGCAGGGGAACGTGATCGGAAGAATACTCATGACTAAGTATATCTTAGGAGAAATAAAAGCCTCTTGAGGGGCTTGGGGATCAAGTTAAGGGGGATGGGCAAGCACGCAGGACTGGTACCCAAGTCAGTTGCTGTCCACGGAGAGGGGACTCCGGCAGGGGGAGGAGTTTGTGTTCCCTCTGGACAGATCTAGAGGATCTCTGAGAGAGTTCAGAGGCCAGCTGAGGACTAGAAGGGACAGCTGAGGGCTAGGCAGGCAGTGGAAGAACACAAAATCAAGCAGCCTGAAAAACGGAGCCGCGGTGGCATTTCCAAGGGTTCCCAGACCTCAATCCCTTGAGGGTCACCTGTTGCCCATACCTCTGGCTCTCTGCATGTCTTTCCCAGAAAAAAAGAAAAGAATCAGAAATACACTCCAGAGCACTACAGGCAAAGCCTTTCTCCCCTCAGCCTGTCTCCACAGGTCTCTGTAGGGTCCTCAGAGAGACTTTTGCAGGTGGGGCAAGGTAACTTCCCTCTCCTCTTCCTGGAAAGGAAGTAGTCAGCAAGGAAGAGACTGGACAGTCTTCTTTTCTCTCGGCTCTTACTCCTGAACTTTGATCTGGGCCCACAGGGGGAATATCCTCTGAAGGCCTCATTTGGAGCTTCCCAGAGTTGAAAGAGGAGAGTTGGCCTTTTCCACCTGCCCTGAGCTTCCCACAGCAGGGTGCAGGCCCTTCCTCTAACCACTTTGCATCCTCTGCACCTTGCCTGCCTTAGCCGGGATACATGGCAAAGCCAGGCCACATGCGCTGACGGAAACAAAAAAAACCATGAGGCCAACCACAGCTGTTCTCACCTTCCATTTCAGTTGGGCAGAAAGAGAACTGAAGGTCAAATGCTATACAACCTGCTTAGCAAATTCCTACTTTACCCCCAGAAGATCTGGTTGGAGGTTCACCATAGTCCCAGGTCAGGTAGATCCTAAACTGCTCACCAAGCTTCACAAGAAGTTAATTTAGTCTCTGTGAGTCAGACTCCTGGTAAGCTGAGCTGTTAGCCCTCAAGTTAAACAAACATAAAAGGATATAGCTGGGCCTTAGGGGAACAAAGCAGGACTATGTATCAGTTTTTCAAAGGCTGACAGGTTTCTGGAAAGCCTTGTAGGTCTGCCTTCTCTTGCTAGAAGACCTCTGCATGCATGCATGAATGCCTGTGTATGCGCTCTGTGTGTGTGTGTGTGTGTGTGTGTGTGTGTGTGTGTGTGTGTTGAAGCATAAGAAACCAAAGCAGCCCCTCTTGTGGAATTGGACTTATGCCCCTGCATGAGGGGAGGCTAGAACCCTGATCCTTCAGCATCAGCGGTTCCCCCACTCAAGGGACAAGCAGTATGGAGCCAAGGAGGAGAGTGAGGGTTCTCCCATCTTTAGGAAATTAACCTCAGAATCTTTTAGGGTCTGTAGGAAGGAAAAATCACTTCATTCACCCTAATCTATGCTCTTCATGCCCCACCATCACCCTAACATATGCATGAACAGACACGATGAGGTTGCCAGCAGCGAGGCCCTTCTGTATTGACACTGATGTTTGAGCTGTTTTTTCTTTTATGAAAAAGTTTAGAGAACTAGGGTACCAGAAGACCAATAGTTATTCAGGCTTGGAACATTCTTAAAAGAAAAGCATCCATGCTCACCATCCTACTTCATCAATACAAGCAATAATCACACCCACAATCAGGACTGTCTTTGACAGCCCTTTCCTATAATTGGGAGAGTGCCCTGTGTACCCATTAGTTGGCTCCATGAGATGCCCTTTACCTATTCATGGAGGTTGCATAATCCCAGGCAGCCAAGTCTTATCCCTTGGACACAACTGCCATCTTATTTCTTGCCTCTCCAGCTAAAGGATTTGAACAATTTGAACAATATGGTATCCTTTCCAACATAAGCAAAATATTGGTTTGGTTCTTTTCCCATTTGAATGAGTGCTGGCTGTGGTCTAAGAATAGAAGGAGGAGAAGGCTTAGAAGCAGGGATTCGGTTCAGCACACAGGGCCCTCTCCCTGAGCTCAGATGCATCTGAACCCAGGCATCCACTCTCACCGATACAGAAAAGGGCCCAGTGCCCAGACACCTCTGCCTCTCCCAGGCCTTAGCCCGGTGCCACAGAAGCACCTTTCCCTGCAGGCCCGGACCTGTGCCCCACACTGCACCCCATAAGAGGACTTGAGGACTTCTGTACTGGGGCCATGACTTCAAAGAAAAGACCCTGGTTTAATAATTCAGCCTGCCTGAGTGCCATTTAGTAGCCATGGCAACCAGTTCCCTGACATCTAGTTGTAGGCAGGATGTGGTTAGAAGGGGAAAGCAAAGGAGAGAAAAAGGGAAAGATAGGAAAAGAAAGACATCCAGCTCACATTTCGGCTAAACTTCCCCTGTTCTAACTCCATCATAATCCTGTCAAGCTTGTTGTGGATCTCTGTTCTCCACACCTTTCCCTAGCTCCTCTCCCTCCTCTGACTCAGTTCTCTCTCTCCTTCCCTCCCTCTATTCCTCTCTCTCTACTAGGACAAATAGGGAGATCCAGGTTCCTGACTCAACCTTCCAAGTTAAAAACTTTGGGGACTCTGGTGAATTCCTTAGCTTTTCCTTGCTTCAGTTTCTTTACGTTAAATGAGGGAGGTGTAGATATATGCTATAACAATGTGTGACTCAATGCCCTCCGGCCGTGTCTCCTGCCTTTCATAACCTTTTTCTGTCCAGCTGTCTGTGTCTGTTTCTCCATCTCTGCCTCTGATTGCTTCCTGTGTTTTTCTCTTACTCATTCTCACTCTCTTTCGTCTCTCTCTCTCTCTCACACACATACACACACACACACACAAACACACAAACACACACACACCATTTGACATCAGGTTTCACATGTGAAGTAACTACATTTGACATCAGGTTTCACATGTGAAGTAACTACATTTTTATGTTTTTACTAAACAATCTACTCCACTTTGCTGGGAAGCAATCTTCCCTCTCCTCCCCTTACCCCAGCTATCGCCCACTTCACCTGCAAACAACACCTCCTCCAAGAAGCCTCCCCGTCTTCCAAGACAGAGCGGGTGCCAGTGCATGCTCCCCTGGCCCTGGGTGAGCTCTGCTGCTCCTCACCTCACTGTCCTGTAACAGCCACCCCTTTGTTGCACCACCACTGCCACAGGAGCACATGAAGGGCAAAAATAATGCCCCATGCATGGCGGCAGCCAGCACCTGCCACCTGGGAGACACTTAAGAAGCAGTGGTTGAATGAAAGAATAGATAAGTTAAACCACAGCTTTCTGAATCACAGCTTGTGAAAGATCCAAGGCACACCCAAAAGGTGGGGGTGGGGGAGGGAAGCCAAGCCACACACTGTGCAAGATGCAGGAAAAGGCCTCCTCCCCAGACTGCTCTGATGAGGAGGTGCCACGAGGAAGGGCCCATGAAGACATCACGGGTCACACAGAGTGGGTCTGGAGGGAACGAGGACAGACTCCAGCAGGACAGGGAAAGTGGACAGTGCCAGGGGCATAGCTCCCTCAGCCTGTCTCTAAAGCTGCTCTGGCACCATTTGGGCCAACTCCAAAGGTAACTATACATGTAGCAGTTGCAGGTTCACACAAGGTGTGGGTGCTTCAGGTAACAGCCCAGCCCATTTACCCTCCAGTCTTCTTACTTGGCTCCTTCCTTCCTGGGGCAGCAGACTGAGACTAGAGCAGTGCAGCCACAGTTACACAGGCCTTGTGGGCAACGCTTGCAACTCTGCTGGGAGAGACCAGTGTGGATTTATATATTGCGGAAGAGAGTACTTCACTAGATAAAAGAAAATGTGGTTGAAGTAGTCATTTTTTAATGGAAAAACAAGATCTGTCCTGTACATTTCAGTACACTTAGCTCTAAATGTGAATGAAAGGCAAGAATTCAGAAGACGAGTCTCATCTTCTCCATGCTCCCTGGTGAATATTTATCCATTCAAGCATCACACAAGGGGAGGGACAACACTGACAAACACAACACATGGACACATAAACCCTGTGCACAGAGCTCCCGTGACATGGAGACAGCTGTTTGGGGCCAGGGTACAGCCTGCATTCACAAACCAGGAATCAGGCATGCCTGGCCAAAAGCCACAGCATTCACACAGATTTTCCTCAAATAATCCTTAATCCAGACGGAGCTGCCTACCCTCAAAAATCTGCCAAGTGACACACAATCTTCTTGATATCACGTGCACACTGAGTGACACATTTTATGACCAGGCTTCCACGAGTTGTCCCCACCACCCCCTCTACACATGCAGCATTCGCATGTCCCTCCTGCAATAGGTGAGCTGGTTTCAGCTTCAGAGAGGGGGCTGAGGTTTAAAACAGAAGGCCTGAAGAGGAAAAAAAAAAACCCACATATCCTGAAAAGAGACACTGCTTTGCAAAACTGACACTCCAAAATCTGGGTTTATATCCAAACTAGTTTGTTTGAAAAATTCAATACAGAGCCACACTGAATTTTCCAATCCCAGGTGAAGAATACCTCCCAGCAGGTGAAAAATTCAACTCCTGTTCACTTTTGTGCAACAGGAGCCTGAAATGGGAAGAACAAATTGAGCACCTTCCTATATGCCCAAGAGATGCCATCGTGCCACCCTCCACTGAACTGAAAATGCACGAGCTCTCCCACATTCTCAAGTCATCTCTGAGTGTAACACCCAAACATTAGGACAAACCTACGCTCACTCGCCACCTCTGAGAACAGAACCGGAAAGCATGTGGTAGTGAACGCCCATACCAATTCCTTTAGATACACACACAGAGACAGACTGCCAAGGCATCCCACAAACTCACCCCCAACACACACACCCCACAACTGAAACATGGACACATGTACACACAGTCACCCAACACAGTCTTGTGCGCGTGTGCGTGCGCGTGTGCGTGCGTGCGTGCGTGTGTGTGTGTGTGTGTGTGTGTGTGTGTGTGTTTAGCTGGGAGACTGGTGATACTTTGGATTATGAGGTTTCCATGGTTACCTTCTGTAGAGGGAACTGGGGTAATTGAACTCTTGGGGTTCACCATTCAACACAGATGCTGCTTTATCAGGCCTGCACACTCACTCCGTTGCCCGCTCTGCTTTTCATCACCAACAGCTGATAGTGGCAGCTCCAAATCAAGGACATGGCAGTGGAGCCCAACCCTTCCTAGGGTTGTGGTTATGCTTTGGAAAGGAGCAAAACTCTGACACTGAAAATTGACTTCAATGCATAGATTGTACTGATAGTCTCAGAATTTAAGAATATCCACAGTTATATATCCTGAATCCCTCTTCCTCTCTGTAAGAAAGACATTCTAGAGCTCTAAATATGAATTAAAGCAAGAACTCAGAAGACATGAGTTTCCTCTTCTCCATGCTCCCTGGTGAATACTCTTCCATTCATGCATCACACAAGGGGAGGGACAGCGCTGACAAACACAACACTCACAATTGCCACTCCAGAATAGGAACCATATTTCCTAACTCATAGAAGCTCTAAAAAAAAAAGTCAAGGACCCAGGATAGCACAAGCTCCTCGGAATGGGGACAGATGCCCAAAATGTGTTTCCTGCCTCTTCACAGCCCTTTTCGGCCTTCTGAGTGATTATTGCCTTAGTCAGTTCTGGGTTTTATAACTACATAGCATGGACTGAGTGGCTTCTAAACAACAGGAACTTATTTCTTGTCAGTCTGGAGCCCAGTTTGGAGTCAAGATACCAGGATGGGATTTGGTGAGTACCCTCTTCTGGATTACAGACTACTGAATTTTTATTGTATTATTTTGTGACAGAGGAAAGCAAACTCCCTCTTTTTTCCTTTCTTTCATTTTTTTTTTCATTTATGTATTTGGTATAGGGTTTCACTATGTAGCTCAGACTCATAGTGATCTTCCTGTTTTCAACCTCCTCAACAGTGGGATTACAGGCATGTGTCACCACACCCTGACTCAGTCACTGGCTCAGTGCACCCCTGGGTTGTGGCCAGCATGGCATACCAGACCAGGGATCAAACCCTAGTCCCTGCACTTGGCAAAGCAGGCACTTAGTCCACAGAGCTATCTTGTCAGCCTACCTCCTCTTCTTAGAAGGCCATAGATCTCCTCATAAGGGCTTCCCCCTTGGGATCTAGTCTCCTCCCAGATACTCCACTTCCTAACACCAGTGAGAATTTCAATAGGAATTTGGGGAAAGGGCAAGGAAGAAACAACTATTCGGTCCACAACAGCTATATCAATTTAGAGGAAAAGTAAACTTCTTGGTATTTTACATGTTAATGTCTTGCTGCCTCCAATGAGTCTAATAAGACAAACTCACTAGGAACCTCTTGGGAAGTAACCGCCAGAACTGTCTTCAGACTTTAATGACTTAAAGGAATGAAAGAAAGAAAACATTTCACTTACAGCAATGATGCAATATAAGAAAGCTGTACAGTGAACAGGAGCAGGAAGCTCATGCACCCAGTGGCAGACAGGAGCTGCCATGCCAACCTCAGTTTACCTTTTCTCCAGCCAAGGCTGTAGTTTTGAAACCTTGCTTTTCTAGGATTCGTGGCTTCTAGGAGTTGCAAACAGCTTTCTCATAGAAACAGCCCTTTGCCTGATAGCTCAGTATATGATACAGAGCAAAAGGAGGGCAAGAGGGCACCTGAGGAATAAGATAGAAATCCAAATTATAATCCAAATATCCACACTTCTACATTCTTTTATCTCTTCCTTCTCTGCTCTAAAATTTTCCCCCAACCCAGAATGAGCACAGCAAATCAATAAGAATAAAGAGAAAATTTTTAACATAATACTTTCAATTTGGATTCAATTGCTTACACAGGACAGGAAATGAGGTACACTCAGGTAATCTGTGGGGGAAAAAGAACAGTGTAGGCAATTATCCAATTGGAAGGGAGCCCTGGGAGGTAAACAGCGGATGAGGGACTGTTCCTCACACAAAGGAGAAGAAGAAATAGCTTAATCATTATGGGTTTCAGTGGAACACTCATTCTCCATGCTGTATGCTATTGGCTGAATTGTGTCCTCTCAAAAAATCCATATATTAACATCTTAATCCTCAGTACTTCAGAATGTGACTGTAATTGGAAACAGGGTCCTTTAAAAGGCAATTAAGGTTTAGGGACCCTGAACTGGACCCTTATCTAAAATAATCTGCATCCCTAAGAGAGGAGAAAATTCACACCCATATGCAAACAGAAGGAAGATAGGATACGACAGGAGAAGGTGGCTGCACGTGCACAAGCCATGGACAGACACTCAGAAGCCAAACTCCTGCTCACACCTGCGTCCTCAACTTCCTGCCCTCAGAATTGTGAGGCAGTGAAGGTCCGCTGTCTCAGTCATCCAGTCTCTGCTACGGTGTCATCGCAGCCAGAAAGCAAACTAGAACATGCCGCCGACTGAGACAGTGAGGAAGGGCTGGACCTGGCAGTCAGGCCATCAGGCCCAGCTCCAGCTCAGTCTCTAAAAGACACAAGAACTTAGGCAAGTTGTTTAACCTCTCTGGGCCTCCCTTCTCTCTCGTCTACTTCATGTGGAGGATCTCTTTCTCCTGGGATACTTGCAAGAAGTAAATGGATAATGCATTCAAGAACTTAGAACAGTACCTAGAACATAGAACACAATAAATGCTATTACAAAATAAAGCAAGAAATTTTAAGTGAAGTTGTTTCGTTTTGTTTTGTTTTTAAGGCTGGAACTGAAGCAGGTGTCTGAGGTAGTCCGGTCTGCAGACAAGGAAATAAGGAGATTAATTTCCCACACAACGTCCCAGCTCAGGAACTGCACAGAAGTCTGACTTCCACCCTACCACCTTTCTGGGAATGCTGCAAACTGTAATCCATTAAACCCACTCATTGATTGGAAAATGTGCAATGAAGCCAGGAGTATCTGCAGCTTTCAAAACCATCGCAGCCTGTGGCTTGTTCCCCACAGGTGTCCTCAAGCCTCCCCTGGAGCCCACTTGAGGCTTTTCAGTTTTCAGTTCTCCCTCCCTGGTAACACACCACCCTTGAAAGATCTCTGTAGGAAGCCACCCCCCCCCCAGGCCTCTTCACTGCAAGGACAATAGATCTGAATCATTATTTATTCTGTCCTTGTGGATGTTTAGAGTGAGAGGGAGAAGGACTAAAGAAGATCATTTAATGGCACCAGAAGAGAAGAAATAGGAATCTGTTTCCATAAATTGGGAAGGGACAGTGGGTACAGGGTGCCAGAAAGAACAGTCCTTCCACTGAGCTCATCAGAGCCCTGACTAACTGCACCAAATGTCCCTTTACCTTCTGTGAGGGGGACCACAGGCAGCCTATCAGTCCTTTGATTTGGTTACTGCTGGTTCATCTCCACAATACTCCTATTTCTCTGAAACTCTCTTCCATATCTGCTGCCTTCAGGAACTAGGGAAAGACACCTAGCCTTACAGTTCTTACAACCCATCATTCCCAGATATCTGCTGGGCTTTACCCCAAAGTAAAGCCCAAGACCAGGAAATAATATTCAGTTCTACTTTTTGAGGCAATGCAAAAAATGATGATCTGTACATTCAGAAGGCCCAACAGTAAGCACTCAAGCTGCCAGGCCAGGACATCTGGAGCAAGAGCAGGTAAATCATCAAGGAGGAATCAAAATACTCTCATCCCAGCAGGGCTTGGCACTGCACACCTGAATCCCAGGACTCAGGAGGCCGAGGCAGGAAAGTCATGGTGAGTTTGAGGTCAACCTAGGCTACATATCAAGACCCTCTCTCAAGAAATAAACAAGTGAAATCATTCTCATTCCAAATGAATAAAGGAGATATAATTTTTTATATACAATGGAGTACTATTCTCCTATAAGAAAGGGTAAACATGAGACATTTTTAGGTGAATGAATGCACCTTGAGGCCAAACTCTCAAGCGAAATAAACTAGACACACATGTTTCAGTGTCGTCTTGTTTCTCTGGTATGAGAAACCAAAAGGATAAACAAGGACCAAAGCATAGAATAGAAATTATGACACAGCAAGAAAATGTTCAAATAGGAAGGGGAGCAAGAGGTAGGGAAGAGAAAAGAATAGAAAGAAAACAAAAGGGAAAAATGGAAACAAAGCTTTTGTAAGTAAAGAGCAGAAGAGAGATTGAAGGGAAGGAAGATGATTAGGGAAAATGGAAAAATTAAGATATATTATGTAGAGATAAAAATTTCCTGAAGTGAATATGACCATTATGTATATCTAAATTACCAATAAAATCCATGTTAAAATATTCTTATCCTCAATTCCTGGTACGATTTTTTTAAATATTGTTATCCCAAGCCCAGAAAATTTATGTCCTAGAGCAGGTACAACTGATCAAACAGCACACTGCTTCTTCAACCTATGCCTGTCCTTCCAGGTAGACACCTTTACAGGATTATTAAATGGAAAGATGGCAATCAGAATCTATGTCTCTCCAAATCCATAGAGGTGAGGGAGAGATCGGGAGGGAGAAAAGAGAAAACAAATATATGGGTTCTTGGTGTAAAATTTTAGTCCTACTCCATGATCAAAGTGAAAGACAAGCACCTCCTGGAGGCTTCTCTGACCATACTGGGATGGCAGCACTATCGGCATGGTTGTTTTCAAAGAACACATTTGTGAAGGAAAGAAAACACCAGCAGTTCAACCAGCAAACGTACTTCCTTGTCCACTAGGAGCTGTTGTCCCTGAGGCACCTGTTAGTTTTTCCTAGCACAGAAGTATCAATAGCTCAATCATCATAATAGGAAGAATGGGGCATTTTTCATTTCAAAATTTTGCATCTCCCAGCTAAGTCCTGCAACCCTTGTGGCCAAACACTTGCTTCGGCTTCAGTGCCACTTCTCCGGCTTGCTTGGTCGAACCCACATCCTGCCTGCCCCATGCACCTGTATTCATAATCACTTGATGAAAAGTGAGAGAAGAGACCATACTTTGATAAGCCCCAATACTACCCTAATCTTACTTCCTTGGCTTCTAAATTCTCCCATTTCCCATGACTTCTTATATACAAGATTATGTCTATTTTGCCAAAATGAGAAAGCTTTCAGTCTGGCTAAATGAATAGAATTCTTCAAATGTGACATCATAAGGGTATTTTGTCCGAATACTCCAGATCTGCACTTCTATCTCATCCCATATGTAAGACAAAGGACTCCCACCAGGCCTAACATCACAGCCTCTCATTACTTCTGCAACTTGCGGTCCCTGGTCTCTCCAGAGACCTGATAATCAGGCCACGCAAACACATTCCCCTCTTTATTGCAGCAAAACATGCAAAACATAAATTTTACCCTTTTTTGCCATTTTAAATGTACAATTCAGTGGCATAAATGTAGTCGCATTATTGTGCCATCACCACAACCCATTTGGAGAATTTTTATTTAATCTTTCCCAAATAAACTAGGCACTCATTGTAAATAAGAACTCCACACTCCACCCCCAGGCCCATAACCTCTATTCTATTTTCTGTCTCTGTGAATTTCACACTCCTAGGTGTCTCAGGTAAGTGTATTCACAGAGCATTTGTCATCTCACAGACATCCTCTGTTTCTGGATTATTTCACTCAGCATAATGTTTTCAAGGCTCATCCCTGCTGCAGCATGGGTTGGAACATCCTTCCTTTATGAGATTGAATATTCCATTGTATGGAAATACCATATTTTTCTTTTCCATTCATCTCTCAATGGCCCTTGGAGTTGTTTCCACATTTTAACTATTATGAATAATGCTATTAAGAATGCTGGTATGCAGAAATCTGAGCGCCTGCTCTCATTCTTCTGGGTAGGATTACTGGATTATATGGCAATTTGTTTTTAAGGAACTGTCAAATGTTCACCAAGTTATCTTATAAAAGGACTCACTATCAAAGAAAACTTTCCCATGGACAAAGAATTTCAAATGAGCAATAGGACCTGAGGATTGGTTGCCTTTATGCGCTGAGGTGTGGTGTATCCACACCCTTGTGGTATAATTGATGGTGCTTCCCAGAAGCAGGCAGGAAACTCTTGCTGGGCTTAGAAGCTAGGCTCAGCCACATGACTTGCTTCAGCCAGTGGGGTGGCAGAAGACGTGCCACAGGCAGAAGCTTGACATGTGCCCCCCCTTGCCCTTCTGCTGCTGTCATAAAAATAATACATCCTGCCTGGCTCACTGCTCCAGAAGGGTCAGGAAGAACATCTGAGCAGAGCCGCTTGAGCCATCGAAACCTGACTCAAAGCCACCCCAACTCACATGCTGGTCCTTGAAAATAAATCAGTAAAGTTTTAAACCTCTGCATTACAAAGTGGTTGCCTTCAATGTAAATAATGATTTGGAGAAATGATAAACAGGATAAAAGTTTGTTGACTTGGGGATGTTTTTAAAATTGGAATACAATCTAATGAATTTTTTTTCATAATTTTGTTGAGAAACAAATAGCAATGAGACAGTTTCAAACCAAATTGGTAGGACAGTTTCAATAATTAACATATTGCATACATTCTTCCTAGTGGTTAATAGCTGTACAAGATGAGGACATGATATCCTATTTACAAACACCATTAGAACAAATCCCTCTATTCATTAAAGGAATGTAACTATATATCTATCCTAACCACTTTGAATACACAGATACAAAATGGACATTCATCTGTATCCCCTTCTTTTGTTAAGTTCCATCATTTAAGTATTATAGGTGTGTAAACTCAGCAAAATATTCCAAAAGAGTCCAGTAGTCCATAATAGTATTGGGTCTTCTGCTTCACTGGCAATGTCAGAAATTGTTGACCTGAGTCCCCACAGCTCAACATAACACCATGGCTTTACTTCTTATATTTCACTTTTAAACTTTTCTGGTAGATGGTTAAGACCAAGGTAAAGCAGGACTTATGCAACAAGAGTTGTAGCTTTTGGGTCTGATGAGGTCAGTGAAATCACCTCAGGATTTATACTGAGATCCTATACCTCAGATTGTAGAACCTTTGTCAGTGTCAGCTATGTGGATGAGTCACGGCCATTGCTTGGCCAATGTGTGCTCTTTGTGAAAGCCTGAGAAAATGTTATCGTTCCAGGTGACTCTTCTTAGGCACGCTCTACATCATCGATCACTTTCCTCTTTGGCCCCATAATCTCCTTGATCAGAAAATTTGGGACACTACCAAGTTACATGATGTTACATTACAAGTTTTCATAAGTCCTGAGTCTTAATTGACCTTGGAAGGCTAGGGCCAAAATGTTGGCTTTCTTGCAGGCCTCCTTTTTCTCTAATTTTGGTCTGCAAACTTAGGTCGTTAACCATCCAGAAGACAAGCTTGTTATTACCATACAACATAGGCTGTTAAGCTTAACATCACTATCTGTCTGAATATCAAACATCTTAGGTATAACATGGAACAGGTATTTTTCATCAAGTACTGATATGTTGAACTTTAAGTCCCTACAGAATATGATGAAACAACATTTAAAAATTAGAATATGTTTTTAAAACTCGGCATAAAGAACTATATACTTCTTATGTTTACACATAAATCCAAAAATCTAACCATATACAACTTGGAAGCAGGATAGTCCTACAACATTCCTTTTCCTATCTCTTGCCTTCATTCACCACCCCCTTCTTTTGGAACAATCATCTATCCGAGGGACAGCACAGCAGCAACTGGCATGTCATGACAAGCAGCCCGTATTCAGAAGACCAGAATGACAGGCACTCCAAGCATGAAACTACTATTACAAATTACCATCTGCAGTGCAGTTGCTTAGTTCACAAGTATCAGTATATATAGTTAGTCAGGGTGAGAATCTTTCCAATTAACTGCTAGATTCAAATATCTTCTGGAGATTCTCAGGATCATTCCTTTCCTATCTTCTACATATAACTGTATGGCTTGTCATTGTCATGTTTCCTAAATCCTCTCCTTTCCCTCTCTTGTTTAGTTAGTCCTTGAGATCTTGCTTTCCTTTTACCTGTATTATAACTTTGCATTTGTATTTCTTCTTTTGAGTTCTTATACTAGGGAAACTATATGATATTTACACATGTGTGTCTGGTTTATTTCACTTACATGTTCAAGTGGCATCCACTTCAATATAAAGTCTTCGAGTTTATCATTCTTTATAGCTGAATAATATTCCATTGTGTAAAAATACAACATCTTTTTCAACCATTCCTCAGGTGATGGGCATCTTGGTTGTTTCCAAGACTTGGCTATCACAAATTGTGCTGCTATAAACATAGGCACACATATATCACTATGATATGATGTTTTCAGATCCTCTGGGAAAATTCCCAATAGA
>NW_004524752.1:1545960-1547143 GCF_000260255.1 Octodon degus
CATGATTTTTTCCAAATTTGTGGGTTGCCTTTTCACTTTATTGGTAATTTCTTTTGACGTGAAAAAACTTCTCAGTAAGAGCAGGTTCCAGTTGTTAATTCTTTCAACTGTTACTCGTGTGATTTGATTTCTGTCCATGAACTCTTTGCTTACCCCTATATCTTCAAGAGTTTCTCCCACTTTCTCTTCCAGGAGATTTAGTGTCTCTGCTTTAATGTTTAGATCTTTAATCCATTTTGACTTTAGCTTAGTGTGTGGTGATAGACCTGGGTCAAGTTTTTGCTTGTGGCATATAGAGAGCCAGTTTTTCCAGCACCATTTGCTAAAGAGGCTATCCTTCTTCCAGTGAGTTTGTTTGGCCCCTTTGTCAAAGATAAGGTGGCTGAGTGGGTTTGTAAGTGGTTTAGTATCTCCTAATCTGTTCCATTGATCCTCAAATCTATTTTGTTGCCAGTACCGTGCTGATTTTATCACAGTAGCCTTGTAGTACAATTTCAAGTCAGGAATTGTAATGCCTCCTGCCTTGTCTTTATTGTCAAGGATTGCCTTTGCTATTCTAGGTCTTTTCTGGTTCCAAATAAATTGTAGGAATTATTTTTCTACCTTTGTGAGGTATGTCAGTGGTAGTTTGATAGGGATTCCCTTAAATCTGTACAGCAGTTTTGGCCATCTTTACAATGTCGGTTGTTCCTATACAGGAGCATGGGATATCTTTCCATTTTCTGAAATCCTCTGCAATCTCTTTTTTCAGAGTACTGTAATTTTCCTTGAAAAGATCTTTGACTTCTTTAGTTAGATTAATTCCAAGGTATTTAGTTTTCCTTGGTGCAATTGTAAAAGGTATTGTTTCTATAATTCGCCTCTCAGTGTGTTTGTTATCTGTGTAGAGGAATGCTATTGACTTTTCGGTATTGACTTTATAACCTCCTATGCTAGAGAATGTCTGTATTAATTCTAGTAGCTTCTTGGTGGAGTTTTTTGGGTCTTCCAGGTAAAATATCATGTCATCTGCAAATAAAGATAATTTAACTTCTTCTTTACCTATTCTTATTCTTTTTATTTCTTTCTCTTGTCTAATGGCTGTAACTAATGATTTCAGAACTATATTGAATAGGAATGGTGATAGAGGACATCCTTGTCTTATACCAGATCTAAGAGTAAAAGATTTCAGTTTTTCCCCATT
>NW_004524752.1:1548202-1558476 GCF_000260255.1 Octodon degus
TTGCTGAGTAGGGTGTCATTTAATTTCCATGTATTTAATGTTTTTTTCTGGTTTCTTTTGTCATTTATTTCCAGTTTCATTGCATTGTGGTCAGAAAATGTGCATGGGATAATTTCTGTTTTCTTGCATATACTTAAGCATGACCTATGGACCAGTATGTAGTCTATATTAGAAAATGACCCATGCACAGCTGAGAAAAATGTGTATTCAGCTGTGTTTGGGTGGAACACTCTGTATATGTCCACCAAGTCCATTTGTTTCAAGCTCTGTTTCCGTTCTGTTATTTCTTTGCTACGTTTTTGTCTGGTTGCCCTATCTTTTAGGGAATAGGGGGTGTTAAGGCTCCTGTTAAGATTGTGGTATTGGATATTAGATCTTTCATGTTCATTAAGATTTGCTTTATATAGTTGAATGCTCCCTTGTTTGCTGCATACATATTTATGAGTGTTACCTCCTCCTCTTGAATTTTTCCCCTAACCAGTATATAGTGGCCTTCTTTATTTCACTTGATCGTTGTTGGTTTGAAGTTGAGACTGTCTGAGAATAGAATTGCTACCCCTGCTTTTTTCTGAGGTGCTGAGCATGTAGTATTGTGTTTCATCCTTTGACTTTCAGCCTATGAATGTCTTTAGGAGTTAAATGTGTTTCTTGCATACAGCATATTGTTGGATTTTATTTCCTAATCCGCTGTACCAGTCTATTTCTCTTAATTGGTGAATTGAGTCCATTTACATTGATGGTTAGAATTGAGATGTATTGACTTACAGTTGACATGTCATTTACCTCTTATCGTTTACTCCTTTTTCTCCTGTGTTTCATTGCTTTCCCTCTTTAATTGGTTGCTTCTGATCTCATTCGTGGAGTTCTGATCATTTTGGTCCCTCTCTAGAACATCTTTCAGTAGCCTGTGTAGGGTTGGCTTTGTCATCGTGAAATTCTTTAGCTGTTCTTTGTCATGGAAGTATTTCACTTCTCCATCAAACTTGAAAGAGAGTTTTACAGGGTATAGTAGTCTGGGCTGGAATTTGTTTTCATAGAGGACCTGAAGTACTCTGCTCCATGCTCTTCTTGCCTGCATGGTTTGTGAAGAGATATCGGCCGTAATTCTGATGGGCTTTCCTTTGAATGTGATCTGCTTCTTTTCTCTAGCCTCTTTCAGTAGATTATTCTTGTGCTGAATTTCTGGGATCTTGACGATTATATGTCTCGGTGTATTTTTCATTGGGTTGAGGTTACTTGGCGTTCTGTATGCTTCGGTTACCTCAATGTCAGATTGTTTCCTCATATTTGGGAAGTTTTCTGCTATTACTTCTGCTCATATTTTTTGAATGTCATTTGTTTTGACTCCTTCTTTCTCATTGATACGTATTAGTCTCACATTGTTCATCTTTGCATCATCCTGCAAGTGATGAATTATTTTTTCCTGCATCCTAGTTGTTTTTAAGAGATCTTTTCTTACCTTTTCACTAGCTGCACCACCGTCTTCAAGATCTGAAACTCTGTCTTCACTTTCACTTAAATGGTTTTGCAAGCTTTTTACTGAGATTTTAATTCCCTCTATATCTCTTTGACTCTGCTTCATGTGATCTATTTCTTTCCTGTATTGCTCATTCAAGGAATCTTTCATCTCTACTTTTTTTTATCAATGTCTTCTTTAGAAGCAGTTATAAATTCTTTTACAGCAGTGTTGTTTTCAGATTGGGTCTCCTCCCTATGTTTCTATGGTTGATTCTCTACTTCAGATGCTATGAGTTCGGAGAATTCTTTTTTTATTTAAGAAAAGAATTCCACTCTGGGTTCCTCTATAACTTTCTGCTATTGCTTATTTACTGTCAATGCTATTAATTCATACATTTGAGCTGAGCTAGTAGAAAAGAATTCCGCTCTGAGTTCCTCTATGACTTTCTGCTGTTGCTTATTTACTATTGACGCTATTAATTCATACATTTGAGCTGAGCTAGTGTCCTCTGCACTTGTCTGGGTGGGCATTGGGTTTCCTCCATGTTTCTGCATTTGATTCTTTATTGCAGATGTTATTAATTCAGGGATTTTTTTCATTTCCAATCTGAGTTCCTCTATACCTTTCTGCAGTTGTTTCTTTATTTCAGAAGCCATTGACTCAATGCTTTCAACTGTGTGATTCCCAATTTGTTCTGTGTTAGTGTTCTTTGTACTTGTTACAGGTGGGCTTGGGTTCTGAGATTGTATTTTGTTCCTTCTCATTGTCATTTTGTGTAGCACTATCTTCTGACCTTTGTTGTAGATCTTTGTTGCAGTTATAACCTTAGCACATACTGAAGTTCAGGTGCACATCTACAATGTTTGGATTTATCCAGCTGTACCTGGCTTGGGTCTGGCTGCTGTGCTCAGCTCCTTTCTGCTGCTGCCCTTGAGGGTGAACCTGTTGTGCCCCTCTGGCAAAATTTTCTGCTCCTGGACTAGCTGGGTGGTTCTGTCCCATACACTCTCTGCAGGGATTGCAGCTGAAGGGTTTCACCCAGGCCTGTATGCCAGGCCTCATCTGAGTCTGGAGAGGACAAGGTAGAGTAGCAGGGAGAGGCAGCTCTCCCACACACTCACTGGGCCTGGACTAGGTCTGGATCTGGGGGTTCCCAGAACGTGACAGAAATTCCTACTCTTTGGGCCATATGTGGGGGGGGGGGTACTACGGAGTGGTGGGTGGCATCCCACGAGGGTGAAAAAGGGTGTCACCCATACTGCACCTGGGCTGGGACCAGTAGGTCATCCCCACCCCATGCAGGATAAAAGAAAGCTCTCCCACACACTCACTGGGCCTGGGCTAGGACTGGATCTGGGGGTTCCCAGAAGGCGGCAGAAATTCCTACTGGGCAGGCCAGGTAGGGGAGGTGCTGCAGAGTGGTGGGGGGCATCCCAAGAGGGTGGAAGAGGGTCTCACCCACGCTGCACCTAGGCTGAGACCTGTAGGTCCCACTGCACAGGGTAGCAGAAAGTTCTCCCACACACTCACCAGGCCTGGGCTAGTACTGGGTCTCTACACTCTAATGAATTAAAAGCTACAAAATTCCTTTGTTTCACAGCTATCTGGTCTCTCTCAAGGGCCTCTTCTGTCTGATGTTGGAATCTGGCTTTCCTAATACCAAACCCAGTCTATGAGAGAATCACAGTGTGGCATCAAATGGAACATACCATAAGAAGCATAGAGAAAGGGGCTCTTTGAAAGGCTGTAATTTCTTGGGGATCAGGAAAAGCTGAGCCTTTAACAGTGAGTGTGAGTGTCAGACCCTAGACAGGCAGGTGTAGAAACTTAGTTCTATCTGTTCCCTCCAAATTGACCACTTTCATGGGATAAATCATATAAACCAGACTTTCAGAGACTGAAAAACTAGAAAGCTACTCTATTAAACGATATGGGGCAGATTGTAGGGATGGAGAGTGGGGTCTTAGCTCCTTCTGGGACCCCAAGTGAAACACACTCAGATTGTCAGTGCCAGCTGCCTTTGGCTAGCAGCATATCTGGAAGACCCCATTCGCCCACAGAAGGCTGCTTGGTGAGCACAAAATCATAATAGAAAAAAGGAGATGGTGTTGGCATATTTTATCCCAACCATGGAAAATGCTAATAAATATTCTCCTCCAAAAATAGAGCTCCCAATTTAGCCATCTGACAATGTAAATGTATTTCAAAACATCACATTGTATTTTATAAACATAAACAATTTCTAGCTGCTGACTTTAAAACCTCTTTTTAAAACAGAACCCAGTGCTAGAGACCAAATACTGGTATGGTGTCTACCCATTTTAGTACTAGCTCTCTAAACAAACCAGTGCTATCTTGATAAAGGTAATAATTTGGGAAAGAAAATAGAAAGCATTATATAGAAGTAGTGCTTTATCATTTTCCTATTGTGCTTGCTATTACCATGTGTTATAAGTACATGCAGTGCCATGTAGGTAGGAGCAGACTGAATTGTCCGTGAAGACTCAGATTCTAAAGCAGTTTTGCTATAAAATTACTGTATGACCTTGAGAGACTGACTGTGGCACTGGCCTTGGTTTTCTCAAGCCTAATAAGAGTGAGCTGAACTAAGTGGGCAGCAAAAATCAGTCCCAGGGAAGTGGGGACAATAAGTGCTGGAATTAGAGAGGACAGAGGAATCACGATTATTCACAGGATGGATCGGGAGAGAACTATTCAGAGTATATCCTTTCAGGACAGAAAATGAATGGATGGACACTGACTGTCCAAAAGCCACTTGTGTTTAGAATAACAATAACTTTACCTGTGTTCGCAGACCTGGAGGCACTCAGCTGAGAGGCTCACAGAGTCTTCTGTGGAAAGAAGTCAGCTTGACATTTCATATACAGCACGAGAATTAAGTACTGCTCTTATTCAGTGGAATGCATTTACGCCATTGATGTCAAGTTTTTTAATTCCAATTTAAACACCAGCATCATGTCCCAGGATTTAGTTTGGCTATGTCTCTAAGCTGTTGAAGTGGCCATGTTTACTTTCTTGACAATCCTAATCTTGGCTTTAAGCCCCTCTTCTTAAATAGAAATCTCAAGATACACAGGTACTTTATTTACTGATTTGGCTTAAAGCTTCACTCCTTCGCTCTGCAGATTGCTGAACTGGTAAGATTTCCCTGTGTCTCCTGGCATGTTCTCAGCATGATTTTAAGATCACATACTGCGACAGACATTTTCTGCTGAAACTCAGGCCTATAGCTGTCAAAATGGGTTTCCAGTTTCAAGGTCAACCCAACTCTACTTTGACAGTACATCTTGTACTAGGCCCTGCTTGGTAGATAAATTGCTAAGAAATGGCATCCAGCCCTCAAAATTATTACAGACTGGCCAAGAAGATGGAATGTGTACAAATGAAATTATTTAAGAATAACATAGTCCACAACACTGAGTCCTTGGAGAAAGTTAAAAACAATGAGACTAACAATTATTAGAAAAAGCTTTATGAAAGAAGTGGAATTTTATTTTCTTAATCTTTTGCTTATTTCTTAATTTGGTACAGGGTCTCGCTACACAGCTCAGTCGTATAGTGATCCTCCTGTCTCAATCTTCCCAGAGCTAGGATTACAGGTGTGTGCCACCACACCAAGTTTCAGTGGCTGGCACAGCACATCCAGCATTCCAGGGTTAGCACAGCGTGCAGCACCAGGAATCAAGCCCGGGTCCTTGCACTTGCCAGGAATGTGCTTAGATCACTGAACTATCTCCCCGGCCCAAAAGGTGGAATTTTGAAGAAATGAAAATTGAATGTGAAAATTTCATAGGAGTAAGAAAAAATGTGACTGCACTTCCCAAGATTCAGTAAGTGGAACCCCATCTTTCACCCCTTTTCCTTTTGCTTTTATAGATACAAAATTCCCTGATGGAAGTAAGATGGTCATCTTCCCATCAGACTGAAGAGAACCCTCATGCAGGGAAGAGTTGGAGACTTTTGCTTATCTCTACCGTGCATCTGCTTTGCAAAATGGGACTCTTGCTGAACACAGGTTCACAGCTGGGAGGCCTGACACTTGACACTGCCAGTTCCACCTGGCTCTACAGCTCTGGTGCAACGGTTAGAGCAAGACAGATAAAAAGCAACTGACCCTCCCATTGTTCTGGCTAGAGCTTGACATGGATTGGCCTTCCAGAGATTCCCTGGTTTCAGTCCTGCCTCCTCACTGGATCACCACCATGAGGGCTGAGGCTGTCCTAAAGACTTTTACCAGTCTTGGGTGGGCCCATACGTGGACCTATCACAGACCTGTAGCTGCTGTGTAAGCACCATTCCTCACACAGTTCTCTGGTTTTTTCTGATCCCTTGTGCTACAGCACAAGCCCTTTTAAAATAAAAACTTGCCTCATTTGGCCTGTAAACCTGCTTATGGTATTTCTTATGTGGTAAATCTCAGGATTCGTATCCCGAGTAATGTGAATGGAGTGGTTGTTTATGAAGAAAAAGCTGCTAACATTGAAGTGCTTCAGAAACCAGGATCCAACAAAGATCAGCAGCAGAGGCTAGTATGTGGCAGAATCAACCCAGAGTGTCCAGGTCAGGCCAGTGCCAGAAGGTGGTAGCTGGCAGCAGCAGTGACAAGCAGCTGGCTATGTCAACTCTTGACATCCAGCATTATCTAGTCTCACTGGTGACATCAGGGCTGCTAACAGAGCTGCACTTTGTCAACTCACAATTTCCATCTGAATCAAGCAAAAGAACCCCAGACTGATAGGCAGCCACAGAACCAAAGAGGCAGGCCGTACTCCTTCAGAGATATGCTTATGGAAGAGAGGACAAACCTCCAACCTCCACCAGAAAGACAGGCTTGTCCTAGGATGACTTGAGAAGTCACTGTTAGTAGATAGTTGGGACAAAAAATAATCCCACTAGGGATTGCCACAGGGGCGAGGTTGCCTTCTGAACTTAACACATTCAAAGTTTTTTAAGGTACTAAAAACATTCTGGAGCTGGGGAGACAGCTCAGATGTCTAAGCACCTACCTGGCAAGCACAAGGACCCGGGTTTGGTCCCCAGCATCACATGTGGGTATACTGTGCTGGCCCCAAAACCATGCATGGTTCTGAGTACCTACAACCCCATCACTGGGGAGGCTGAAACAGGAGGATTACTACAAGTGTTAGCTGTGTGGTGAGACCCTGAATCAAATAAATAAATAAATTATTTTTCATTTTTTTAAATTTTATTTTATTGAGAAAGAAATATTGATGAGACAGTTTCAAAGCTGATTATAGGACATTTGCAATAATTAATACATTGTATGTTGCTATCTTCTTAGTGGTTATCCATAGTACAAGACGCAGACAGGATATCCTGTCCAAACACTATTACTACAAATCTTTCTTCTCATTGAAATAAGTGAAAGTAGCTGTATATCTATCCTAACTATTCCACATATACAAATACAAAATGGTCCCTTCCTTTGTTTTGTTTTTCTTCTTTTTTTTAATTTTCATTTATGTGTGTGTGTGTGTGTGTGTGTGGCCAGCTCAGCCCACCAGGGGGCGGGGCTGGCTGGCATGTGGTGCTGGGGGATTGAACCATGGTCCCTGTGCTTTGCTAAGCTTGTTCTAAGTAAGTGCTTTGGACCACTGAGCCATCTCACCAGCCCGGTCCTTCCTTTGTATCCCCTTTTAAAATATTAGGGTAATAAACTCTCACCAAACCAAATAACAGCTATAAACTCTCAGTAAATAAATATAACAAGATTACCTGAGAATTCTGCAGGCTAAACAAAGGCAAACACATTTTGGAGAGGAACCAAACTTAAAGCAAGTAGCCAGTATGAAGTAGTTTTCTGTTCATTGTTCATTGTGCCTTGGCCCTGGGAGATCAGAGTTGCCACCCAAGACAGGCATGACAGTTTCATTCTACACCTAAATCAAATTAATTATCTGCTAAAACAAAATGTCAACACTCCATGGAGAAACACAATAGCATGATATAACATTCACAATGTCCGGTATACAATCCAAAAGTATTCATTAAAAGATGACTTGGGAAGATGTGAGCCATTTTCAAGGGAAAAATGTAATCAACATATGCCAACTCTGAAATGACCCAGATGTTAAAATTCATAGACAGGAACTTTAGAGAAATTAAGTGTAGTATGACTATGCTCAGAAAGGTAAAGAAAAATGTTCCTGTAATGAACTAAAAGGAAGGGAATATCTGTAAAGAAATAGTAAGATGACTTATGTAAAAAGTCCTCACAAAGCTATAAAATAACTACTAGAAATGGCAAATACATTTAGCAAGATTTTAAGCCAAAAGTCAATAGGTAAAAATCAATTTTGTTTTATACACAAGTAGAAATTAGAAAATATTTTTCCAACACTCAGGAGGCTAAGGCAGGAAGATCGTCATGAGTTTGAGACCAGCCCAGGCTACATAGTGAGTTTAAGCCCAGCCTGAACTACATAGCAAGATATTACAAACAAAAGGAAGAAAAAAAAATATGAAAAGAAAGGAAGGAAGGAAGGAAGGAAGGAAGGAAGGAAGGAAGGAAGGAAGGAAGGAGAAAGAAAAAGAAAGAAAGATATTTTTTCAATATTGCACTTATATTTATTAGTACATCTCTGACTAAATTATATAAGGGGCAGTGTATAGAAATATATAACATAGTATGTTAAAGCTATATGTTTTGATAATTTCCATGAAGTTAGAATACATGAAAAGCAAAATAAGCTTGCTAACTGCCTTATTGAATTAATTGATAGTAAAATGTTATTACTTCAAAATAGATTCAATGAAAGAAAAGGAAGAGAAAAGAACAGGTGTATAGCTACTTTCAAAATTAAACAAAAAAACAAAAGAAAAATGAACTCACAGACAAATATCCTAAAGCCAGAAACTCACTAGATGGGAAGACACCAAGCTCTTGGGCAAAAGTCAAGAACAAGAAAAAGGAAGCATTCTCTTTCCTGTATATTACACTGGACGGAAGCAGTGCCACTGCATTAGAAAAAAAGGAACTAGAGGAGTAAGAATTAGAGTGAAAGAGGAAACACTGTACCTGAAAATAATGTAAGTTAAAAAATTAAAAAGTGCCAAGGGAAGAATTTTAGTATGACTTGTTCTAACTACAAACAAGAAAATTTAGTAAAGTCCTCATTGCTAAAAGTATCACATACAAAGAAACTCAGAAGTCTAATGGAAAGGAAAACTCCATTTTACTGCAGTAAAAAATAAAATACCTAAGCATAAGCCTAACAATGTCCAAAGAAGGCTGTAATACAATCTCCAAAAAAGTAGATTTCAATAAATAAGATGAGATACTGTTTTTAGAGAGGAAGACCCCACATCCAAAAGATGTCAATTTTTATAAGGTATTTCATAAGGGTAGTGCAATCTAAATCAAAATACTACCAATGAATTTTTTTATATTAAGTTGACTTGAAGGCTCATTTCAGAAATTTATTTAGGAAATATAAAGCAAAATTCATTAGGAAATGTTTAATAAGGAAGAGAATGAGGGAGTCCTAGCCCAGGTCCGGTGAGTGTGTGGGACAGCTTCCAGCTACCCTGAGCCGGGGGGACTGACTACTGGTCCCAGCCCAGGCGCAGCATGGGTAAGACCCTCCTCCACCCCCTTGGGATGCCCCCGAACACTCCGCAGCACCTCCCCCACCCCGCCCAATGAGTAGGAATTTCTGCCACATTCCGAGAACCCCCAGATCCAGTCCTAGCCCAGGTCCGAGGAGTGTGTGGGAGAGCTTCCAGCTACCCTGCACCAGCAGGACCTAAAACTGGTCCCAGCCCAGGAGCAGCTTGGGTGAGACCTTCTTCCACCCCCTTGGAACGCCCCCCCCCATTACTCTGCATCACCTCCCCCAGCCCGCCCACCTAGTACGAATTACTGCCACATTCCAGGAACCCCCAGACCCAGTCCTAGCCCAGACAAAGTGAGTGTGTGGAAGAGCTGCCTTTCCAACCTACTGCACCTTGTCCCCCCAGGCTCAGCTCAGGCCAGGCATACAGGCCTGGAGTATAACCCTGAAGCTGAAATCCCTGCAGAGAGTGTAGAGGATAGAACCACCCAGCTAGTCCAGGAGCAGAAAATTGTGCTAGAGGGACACAACAGGTTCACGCTCAAGGGCAGCAGCAAGAAGGAGATGAGCAAAGCAGCCAGACCCAAGCCAGGCACAGCTGGATAAATCCAAACATTGTACATCTGCACCTGAACTTCAGTACATGCTAAGGTTATAACTATAACGAAGATCTACAACAAAGGTCAGAAGACAGTGCTACACAAAATGACGAGAAGGAATAAAATGCAATCTCAGAATCCAAGCCCACCCATAACAAGTGCAGAGGACACTAACACAGAAAAATTGGGAATCACACAGCTGAAAGCAATGAATCAACAGCTTCTGAAATAAAGAAACAGCTGCAGAAAGGTATAGAGGAACTCAGATTCGAAACAAAAAAAGAAATCCCTGAAGTAATAATATCTGCACTAAAGAATCAAATGCAGAAACATATGGAGGAAACCCAGTGCCCACCCAGAACAAATGCAGAGGACACTAGCTCAGCTCAAAGGCATGAATTCAGAGTGTCAATATAAATAAGCAGCAGCAGAAAGTTATAGAGGAAATCAGAGCTCAATTCTTTTCTGAAATATAAAAAGAATTCTCAGAACTCATAGCATCTGAAGTAAAGAATCAACTACAGAAACATAGGGAGGAAACCCAATCTGAAAAAAACACTGCAGTAAAAGAATTTATAACTGCTTCTAAAGAAGACATTGACAGAAAAATAGAGGAGATTA
>NW_004524752.1:1569780-1583532 GCF_000260255.1 Octodon degus
AAAAAAAAAAATCTTAACCTAATCAAACCTCCAGATCAAATTGCTAATTTACAAGGGAAAGAGAGAAATACTCCAAATACTTTCACAAGGATCCAATCAATCAAACAGCATTGGAAATTCTACTAGACAAATAGGGTTTCAAAAAAAAAAAAAAGACCAAAACTAATAGAACAAGAACCTCTAGGCTAAAAGATTTTGGTCATATATTCTCTAATTGTAATATACAGGTCTTTTTTTGATCCTGATTCAAAGTGTGAACAAATAAAAAATAAAATACAAAGGAAGACCACTTACAGTACAATTAGGGAAATGTAGACAGACACTGGATGATATCTGATTATACTAAGGATTAATGTTGATATTTTACATTCAACACTAGCATTGTACTTATGCTTAAAAGAGAAATTCTTTGTCTTTAAAAATGCATACTGAAATATTCATATATTAAGTGATATGGTTGTGATTTGCTTCTTTAAAAAATATTTTAGCCAGGTACTACAGCACACAGCTGTAATCCCAATGACATGGAAGACCAAGGCAGGAGGATCCCATGTTCAAAGCCAGCATGAACAACTCAGTGAGACCTGTCTCAAAATAAAAAATAAAAAGAATTGGTGATGTAGCTTTTGGTAGAGATTTGCCTAGCATGCGCAAGCCCCTGAGCTCAATGTCCAGAACTGAGGAGAAGAAAAAAAAAATCTAGGGAAGAGAAGATGAACAACAAAGAAGAGAAAAAATTAAGCATAAAGTTGAAATTATTGAATCCGAGTGACAGACAGTGATTCATTAGGTTTTATTTGTAAATGTCTTAAATTTTCCATAATTTTATCAAATGACACTAATAGCACTATCCCTCATAAATATATGCATATTTGCAGTCATCAATTGAACATTTCAATATAATTGTCAATGTTGGAGAGAGGAGAGGGGATGTGAATAATGAAGAAAACTAAAAAATAATATAGGAAAATAACATTTTTAATTACATTCCATGGGCAGGTGAAAATGAGTAATGTTACTCTATGAGCCCAAAATCTCCTCTCCAAATTAAAGAAGTAAAATTCTTGAATAAAATAAAATGTCTATTCACAAGTAATTTGGAGCTTTATACATCAGGTACTCATTATCATTGTAACTGTAATGAGATTGCCTGAGAATGTCATGGGCGGTATTATTGTTTATCAGAGTAGAGTAGATGGAGGGTTCCTTTCCCCATCAAATCTTCCTCATACCCTGTATTGTTCCCTTAACCCTGAGATCTAAGCATCTGCAAGTGGTTTAACTCATCCTTATAAATGTGCTACATCCTTCTTGATCTTTCTCTTCTCTAGTAGTGATCTTTCTTGATCTTCCTCCTAACAAATCTGCTCTACAAGCAAAAATTTCCAAAAGGCAAAACTCTGATGCTAGTATCTGAACTTTACAAAGACCCAGGAAATTAAAAAAGGCTACCCAGTTCCTCCCAGTGAAAGAGAATACCGCATTTCCCCTGAAATGCAAAATTGAAACTCCAGGAACCACAAGCGAAGGTTGAACCCTAGCAGGAGAAAAGCAAGCGAAAAAAAAGGGAGGCCAGAAAAAGTAAAGCTAAAGAGCAGCAGTAATCACTGGAAGAAGGGGAGACGTTCCTCTCCACTAGGCTCAGCACAGGTACCATACATCCTGTCCTCCTCACAGAAATCATTCTTACACTAGAAAATAAGCTCACAGATCATTTTCTTCTTAAATCTTAATAGTGATGGATCAGAGACCAGAAGTCAGAGTGGGTTTGGTGGGTTTGTTTTAAATATATATTTTTTTTACCTCTTTCACTACACTCTGAAAACAAACAAAATACCTAATTCATCTCAATTTCTGCTGCCTCTCTCCTCATGATCAGACTCTTTAGGAGCAGAAAATGAAGCTGAAGTGATGTTTAGGTCTGTCCTTGTCTGGTCACAGGCAGTGCTTAGAGAAGGCTTCTAGCATGCCTCTTTCAAGCCTTATGGATAAGAGTCTTTCTCATGCCATTAATAGGCAGACTTTGCTTTCTTGAAACTAGGAAGACCATGAGAGGCTGAAGTTTTCCTTGGGTTCATAATGATTCCCTGTAAAGAGCTGTTGGAGGGCATGCCAAGAGCCACCAATTAAACAGATCAATGTGTTGGCAAACTAAAGTTGATTGGGATCCAACTGAAGCCTTCTGAGAAACGTGCAACACCTACATGAATTTCCTATCCTTGGATTCTTTTTGGAAACGAGTCGAGTCCTGTCATAATCAGCATCTCTGTGCTTCCCCTCTAGAGGTCTCTTAGTTTCTCTTAGTTTCTCTACTCAGATGCATTCTGTTTTCTTCACTCCATCTATGCAAACCTGTATGACAAGAAAAACTGTGCGACATGAACTGAAAAATAAATGCTGCATTTTTTATTGTTTGTAACAGAGCTCTGGTCATTTCTTTCTCTAAAAACATCATAAATTTTCTAATTCAAGGTTCTTCAGCCTCTTTTGCCTTAAATATGGTGTGATGTAAACTCACCTCACCCACACCTCTGCTCTTTTTCCCTTCTCACTGAAGACATTCTAAATCTCTATGTTGGGGACAGGTGGCTATTGTCCTGCCTTCTTGAAAAGATGTCCGATCTCTGAGTTGTCCTCTTTCATGGACAACTCTACTGAGGGGTAACTCATCTTTTCTGGTTCTTACCACTCATCACCCTGCTATACCTTCTCACTTGGAGGTGGACACATTCTATAACCTCCTTATAGAATCCAGCCCCAGGTTCCTTAGAGCCTACTACTTGTTTCACATCTGCACTGGGGTGGGCATAGCATCATGGCTTACATTCTAAAATGTTTCTCAAGAGTCTCATGTGTTCGGACATGGGGCTTCCAAAATGTGATTCAATTTGGGGGCATTATATTTACCAGTGGATTAATCCACTGATAATTTCAGAGCTGAACGTGCTATTAGGAGGTAGGGAAAAGATTGAGCTCTGGAGTCAACAACTGAAGGGGTGTGTTCTTGTGTCTGGCTGCTCCCTTCTCTCTCTTCCTAGAGGCCATGCCCACCAGCGTGCTACTTCTGCCTTTGAGCTAGCTCACCATGGACTGAACCCTCAGAAACAATGAACCAAAATAAATCTTTCCTCTTTTAAGTTGTGAGGTTAGGGTGTTTTATGACAGCAAGAGGAAAGCTGACCAGTACTCATGGGAACTGCTTGGACCCCTTCTGCCACCACCCTGGAAAACCTAGAACTTCTGTGAGCATCTTAAGCTGTCCTCAGTCCTTCCAGCAATGTCCTCAGACATTACTATAGTACAGCCCAACTGCTAGTTGGAGGCAAGGTCTCTGTCTTTGGCCACAGACCAGGGAAAGAGACTCACATGCCTTCTGCTCCTGCAACTCCATTCAGCCCATTTACAGTCCCAGTTGTCCATTCTACCCAGGATAACAGAGATGTTGAATCCTTTTGTGGAAACTCAGAAACACCCAAATTCTACTGTTTCTCCTCCTTTCCCCAGCTGGCCATATTTTTAATCTGCCTTTGAGTGAAAAATAAATTATATCATCCTGCTTTCTAAAATCCCAGCTCTCTAGACTTCAGTTCTTGATATTTAAAGCCAAGGTTTTTTTAGAATTAAAAAAATTAAAAGCCTCAGCTTTTAAGAGTATTGTTTATATTAGACAAGAAAGAAAATTCAATCAGAAATCCAATTGTCTTTGCTCTGGCTTTATCTATCTGCCCTCTGAGTATAGTATAATAAAAAGCTATCTGTGAATTCTGAATATGATTGAGAAGGAAAAGGAAAAGGAAGCATAGTGTGGTCATTAATGCTGACATGTCATCTTCCTTGCATTAACAAATGCCTAGCAGATTGGTAAAGCAAGGTCCAGGAAGTGTGTGGGTAGGTCATGAAGGCATAGCCGTGTGCTGTGTGTGGTCTATTTCCCATTCTTCTCTGGTGCTGTTCCTCTCATCTGCTTTCTAGTTGCTATGAACTAAGTAGCTTTGCTGCACTATGCCCTTCCACTCTGATGCTCCTGCCTTAGATCTGGCTGGCCATGGACTGAATTCCCCCAAACAGGAATACAAATTAGACCTCTCCTCCTTTAAGTTGTGAGTGTCTGGTACTGTATCCAGCAATATCCAGCAACAGGAAATCTGATAAATACATGTGATAAAAAAGGAGGAATTCAAGTTCCAAAGATCTAAACAATGACAGCCATCATCAGAAGACCTATTTATAAAACCAGGCATGGTGGCACACACCTATAATCCCAGCCCACTAGGAAGCTGAAACAGGAGGATCATTACAAGTCCAACCTGCACAGTAAGATCCCATACAAAATATGTAAAATTTTTTAAAAGATGACCTATTTGGCCTCATCTTGTTTATTCTCAGCTTGCTCAGTTCTTCTCTTCTCTGAAGTTCTGTGTCTATCCCCCTGGAGTCAAAACACTCACCACCCTCCTAACATTGCCAACAGCCCGCCTCCTGCAGGGTATCTTTCCTGACAACATTGTCGTTCTGGTCATCCACTCTGCATCAGCAATCCTCATCCCAAGCAACCTGCCCCACTGCTATTGGCAGCAGTTTTGGGCGTTTTCATGACAGAGCTTCTCTACAAAACTATCTAAGGGCTTCTGGGCTGTGGAAGCAGTCTGCAAAGTGGCCTGTGTGCATGGTGGCCCTGAGGCCAGCTGAGAAGCTAGGGAACAGATCCTTGGGGCTAACAGGCTCTCAAAAATTTTCAGAAGATTTAACAAAGAAGGAGACAGCCAGGCATCTCCAAACTGCAGTGGGAATAAGGAGAAGGAAAGGAAGGAAAGATCTGAGAGATGAAAGGCTAGCCATGGCTTGCTCCTCAGAATACTCCTACTCCTGTCCAACTTCTCATGTGCTCACAATATTTCTATTTTTATTTCTATCTTGTTATTAAAAATATGTTTTACATGCTGCTATTAAAACAAATAAAATTACTTTTAAGTGCTCTGGATTTTCATAACTCTTTCCGTGTACTTTTGACAGTTCTGTCATGAAGTCTAACAATTATAACTCGTTGTTCTTTTGGGAAGATGAAATTGAGCACACCCCAAAGTCAGAGAACAGGGCATGTGTTCCTTTGTGCCTGCTCACCTGCTCTCCACAGAAGGAATGCTCAGAAAGTGTGACCAGCTTACTAAATGTCACAAGAGACATTTGGGCTTGACAAAATGAACTTCGAAAGTTGGCTAGGAACTGCAGCATGATTTGGAGTTATTCCTTAGAGATCTTTTTAAAAGGAGGGTGGCACCGCCTCACAAAAAAAGAAAATGCTTATTCTCTACGTTCCATTTCCTCAAGCCCAAGATTGTCAAGGGCACAAACTACTGCTGCTAAATTTCCGCAGAACTAGAGAAAAGAAGTCCCACTGTTTGGTGCGCATTTGCCATTTCCAATAATCCTATAATAGCAACACTGACAAACCAGCTGTACACCTTATGAAGTATTTGGCTAGTTCCTGGGACCCCACAAATTAGACCTTGATATAGCCACCCAGAGCCGAGTAGCCACCCACTGACCTTTCCCAGACAATTCTAGCCATAGTTTTTAAAAAAAAAGACCTCTGAAGATCTGTGCATACTGAGTAGAAAGCCCTGAAGTTAGATATCGGAAGTTAATATTTCATAGAAGGAGTTCAATTAAGGGTTAAAAGAGAAGAATGGTGTGGTTAGACTGACCACTGTAGAAAACTTAGTATCTTGTCTCCTCACGTATTGGGGAACACACACACACACAGGTACCCACAAACATATATAATGTGCATGTACATGTTGTGTGTGCGTGAGGGGTGGAGAGTAATCACACATTCTTTAGAACTTCACATTTGAAAATTCTATGAGGTCTTTGATCTCCCCAAAAGGATCTGTATTTCTTTTGGACAGACTCCTAGAAAGATAACCAACCAAACCCAGGACCATCTAAACTATACTTTCGAGTTATAATTTTAGGGGTTAGAAGGATGAGGTGAGATCCAGCACTATATCATCTGCAGGAGGGTGGGAATGTGACTGGAAATTCCAACGATTCTTTAAAAAAAAAAAAAAAACTCTACTTAGAACCAAGAATGAGAGACAGAGTGTGTTCAATATTTTTACTAAGAACTTGGCCCTTGAGGGTTATAGCACTTTTATGGATTTATGGAAATCTCCAACCTCATCCACCCTTCATTGATCTAAAGCAATTTGAATGGAGATAGGTTCACATAGATTGCATGTGAAACTCTAGCTCTCCATTGCCAGAGATCTGCTGGTGTCGCCCTAGCCCACACTAGATTCAATATGTAGTTAACTTTCCCAAAATGTGTTTCTATCATTTCTGACCTATATATGTTTACACTGCCTTCCTACGAGAAAGGTATCCATGTGTTTGGTGTACTACTAAAAACAAATAGGAAATGTTCAATGGAGATATTTATTTTAAGTATAAATAAAAGTTTCTAAACACTGACATTGATAAATTTGAAAATAATAAAGGATAATGATTTTCCTAAGTCTGATGTATAATTTAGAAAACTGTAGAAATACAGATATGAGACAAAAGCCTAATGTCCCGAGGGAGCAAGGAGCAATACACAGAGCCTGAAAAGAACAATTGTCTCTCTTGTAAATTCCGGAAAGCTGGGATTCAAAGTTGCAGGATAGCAACTACTCCTGCTGGTGCTCTGTTTGTTGTTTCATCCCTTGCTTGAGATGTTAATGGCCAGCACTGTGTAAACTTAGAGTTAGGTAAATGCTCAAGTCAATAGAGAGAGTAGTTTGTGTTCACAAAAGTAGTTATGCACATCCTTAGCCTGCCTTTAGCCCTCAATAAATATGAGATGTTTCTGTGGCTCTAGGTCCACTTAGAGAGACTAATCTCAATGAGACCTCTAAAGCTATATTCATTGGGTCTTCTTTTTTTTTTTCTTTTCAAAGTTTTATTGATAAACATATAGCAATGAGACAGTTTCAAATCAAATTGAAAGTACAGTTTCAATCATTGGGTCTTCTTGTCATTTCTTTCAGCACCGACTCATAACATACAACAGAAGACTATACACAAATACATAAACCATAACATGCCAACAGTGGTAGATAGTGTTTTCCAAAGATGACCACAACCATGTCTCCCATTCTTCATGAGTCTTGCAATATAGTTTTGGCCTTCCTCCCAACAAAATTTGTGCTCTGTGTTTCTTCCCCCTTTAAATTTTGGAATGTCTTTGTGGTTACTTTAATCAAGAGAATAGTGTGGAAGTGATGTTCTGAGACGTGCAAAGCAAAGTCACAAAACACCATACACCTGTGCTTTGCTCTGTTAAGGTCCTTGCTCTTGAATCCCAGCTGCCATATTGTGATGAAGTCCAAAGTAGCCCACCTGGAGGGCTGAGGTTTCACATGACAACCATCATAAGCCACCAGACAAAGGATACAGATAGATGCCTCTAAATGATTCCAATTCCCAATGAGCAAGTCATTCCTCACCTTTGACTTTTCTGCTGAAAGTCTTGCACACTGAGGAGCAGGAATAAGGTATTTCCACTGTAGGGGCCATAGAGATAGCTCAGTGGAATAAGCACTTCCCTGGCAAATGCAAGGGCCTGAGTTCAATCCCCTGTTCTGCCAAAAAAAGAAAGAAAGAAAGAAAGAAAGAAAGAAAGAAAGAAAGAAAGAAAGAAAGAAAGAAAGAAAGAGAAAAGAAAGAGAAAAGAAAAGAAAAGAAAAGAAAAGAAAAGAAAAGAAAAGAAAAGAAAAGAGAAATTTCCACTGTACCTTGTCTGAATTTATACTCAAGGGAGTCTGTAGAAGAATAAAATGGCTTTGAGTAATTTGTTACATAACAATAATAACTGGGTCAGAATGGATACATTAAACACATTTATATGTGTAAAATCAGTAGAAAGGGGAATAAAATTCAACTTCCCCAATTAACAGTTTCATGACTTAACCAATCATTTAATGAATACTTTTTTTGTACTGTCTAATTGAAAGCAATTGTATTGGTGATAATATTGCAGACAATAGGAATAATATCAGCACTATTTCACAATATCATTGAGTTAGATAAGAAAAGAACTTTTATAACTATATAACATTATGAAGATATGTAATATTACTCTAAATCCTGAAATGTTATTGGAATATTTTATTGAAATTAATAAGGGGCAAATAAGAGCCATTATTGTCTTAGTCTGCTTGGGGTTCCATAACAAAAGATTGTAGACTACGTTCTAGAAAGTAGTAGTCTGAGATTAGGGTATCAGCATGATTGATCCTCTCAAAAGAACTCTCCTTATAGATTTCAGATGATAAACTTCTTATTATGTCCTCACATGGTAGGGAAAGAGAACAAGGAGCACTCTCTTGTGTCTGTGTTTATTCTTACAAGGGCACTAATCCCATCATGAGGGTACCTTCCACATCATCAAACCAGACTACCTCCCAAAAAACACATCTCCAAATATCATCACACTGAGGATTAGGGGTTCTGCACAAAAACTGGGTGGAACACAGACAATTCAGTGTACACACTCATCAGAAATACACAGCATCACTTATTGCTGGTGTGTAGTCACTCTTTGAAAATGTGTCTTAGTACCTAAGTGACAAATGTCCCATATTCTATTCTTAGTGCTACTCAGTTTGAGAATTAATGCAGACAACAAGTAATCTTTACTTAAGGATTTTTACCAGAGAATTGACATGATAACATGGTAGTGTAGGACTTTGAGGTACAAAGGACTAAGAATGAGAGGGTGACAGAGTCAACAGGTTATTATTTTTGTGTAAGTTATAGTTTTCATGTAATACTATATTGTAAACACCTCAGTGATAATAAAAATAAATTTGATTTCATAGTATTAAATTCTTTAGATCCATGTATTTTCCTTCAAAAAACAGTCTACTTGGTATTGGGGGCTTAGAAACACTCTTGGTCTCCTATGACTAGAGTATGGAAAAGGCTTAAATGAAAGAGGAAAGTGATGAGGTTTAGAGGAGTCCAGTGAAGTCACAACTCTCTTGACACTAAAACAAAAACTTCTCTGGATCATCCATATTTATTGAGTCCTTAACAATCTAGGGGGGGGTTCAGGAAGTGAAGTGTATATCTGAGGTAAATGTCCACAAAAATGAGCAGGACCTTGAGAAGTTGGAGTAAAGACATTCAAAGCAGTAAATCTGGGTAAATAAGAGAACTATTCAATCTCTAAGTTTGGCAGTTTATTGCTGTAGAGTAGGGAATGTCAGACTCTCAGGTGCAGTCTTGTCTTGCCTTCAGAAGCTGTGAGTATGAGCTTTCTTAGTACAGCCAGAGAGCGTTGTGTTCAGCAACTTAACCCTTACACACCCCGGTCCCCAACAATGTAGCATTTGGGGTGCTTAGATGTTATGACCACCCCTTCTAAGTGTTCACCTTGGTTAACAATGGTTTGATCCACATCTGACTCCATTTTACCACAACTGTTTGGTCTGTCCTCAGATTAAACTCTGTAAAGTGGAGTTTCTGGATATACTCCTTTCCACAAATTCTGATGTAGATTTCCAAAATGACCTCCAGAATGTTTCAATATGTAAAGCTCACCAGCAAGACAGCTGTCACTAAATGTGATAATCCTTTTTACATGTTTTCCTATCTTATGACCTAAGGGTGATGAAAAGTATCAAACTATTTCATTAATTCATATTTCTTTCATAATTTGTGAACAAATTTTTATAAATTGATTATCTGTATTTCTCTCTTATCAGTATGACATTTGAAATGTATGTGTAAATTAATGGCATTTTCTCTTTTTTGGTACATACTAGTGATATAAAATAATTAAGTTTGTTTTGATATATTGGACATACATATAGTATATTTTTCCCCTAGTATATATTAGTCTTACCTCTTCTCCTTTTCCTTCTCCATTTGGCCCCCTTCCCTATCTCTAAAAGTTCTTTCTAATTTATTATCACTACTTCACTTAATTAATACATTTGTTCTTAGATTACTCATCTATGATAAAACACCAAATATTTAATTTTCCAGCACCAGTTTATTTAGCTTAGTATGTTGCCTTGTTTGTTTTTGGTCTTTTTTTTTAACTTTACTGTATTTTTTGATTGAATCATTTTGTTTGTTTGGGTTTTTTTTAGGGAGGTTTATTTTTTGTTTTTGGTGCCAAGGACTGAGCCCAGGGCTTTCAGCTTGCTAGGCAAGCATTCTACCACTTAGCCAAATCCCCAGCCCCTATTTATCTTAATATGATAGCCTCCATTTCCATCCATTTTTCTGCAAAAGACATGATTTCATTCTTCTTTATAGCTGAATGATACTCCATTGAAGATATTTTATACATTACTTTATCCATTATCTGTTGATGGACATTTTGATTGTTTGTACAACTTAGCCATAGGGAATTGCACCACTATAAATAGAGCTATCTATCACTACAGCATTGTTTTTTATTCTTTGAGAAATATATCAAGGACTAGCATAGCTGGATCAAATAGGGTTCCTATGTCTAGCTATTTCAGGACTCCTCACACTGATTTCCATAGTGTTTGTACTATTTTACACAAACAATGTAGAAGAGTTCTTTTATCCATGAATCTCACCAGCGTGTATTGGGTTTTATTTCTTTTTGTTTTGTTTTGGGGTTTTTTTGGCGGAACTGGGGATTGAACTCAGACCCTTGCACTTGCCAGGGAAGCGCTTATTCCACTGAGCCATCTCCCCAGCCCTATTGGGTTTTATTTCTAATGATAGCCATCCTGCCTGAAATGAGAATCTCAGTGTAATTCTAATTTTCATTTCTCTGATGGCTAAAGGTGTTGAACATATTTTAATATTTTTTGCCATTTGGACTTCTTTTGAGAAGTATTTATTCAGCTCATTTGCATACTCTTTTATTGGGTTCATTGTTTATGAGGATTTTTTTTTTGTTCTTTGTATAGTCTGGGTATTAACCCTTTATCAGAAGTATAGCTAGAGGGCTGGTGAGATGGCTCAGTGGTCTAAAGCACCTACTTAGAACAAGTTTAGCAAAACACAGGGACCACGGTTCAATCCCCCAGCACCACATGCCAGCCAGGCCCGCCCCCTGGTGGGCTGAGCTGGCCACACACACACACACACACACATACATACATACATACATACATACATAAAAATTAAAAAAATAAAAAAAAATTTACAAGAAAAAAAAAAAAGAAGAAGAAGTATAGCTAGAAAACACCTTCTGCCATTTAGTGAGTAGTGTCTCCACTTTGATGATTGTTTCCTTTGCTGTGCAGTTTTTCTCACTTGACATAATCTCATTTACTGATTCTTGATATTATTTCCTATGCTCTTGGGATCCTATTCAGGAAGTTTCTATCTGTGCCTATGGCTTCGTGTGTCTCTCCTACATGTTCTTCCAGCAATTTCAAAGGTTCTGGCTTTATGTTTAGGTCTTTGATCCTTTCTAATTTGATTGTAGTACAGAATGAGAGATAGGAATCAAGTTATAATCTCCTATATGTAAATAGCTAGTTTTCCCTGCACCATTTGTTTAAAAGCAAATGTATTAATAATTACCATGGTAACAAATGAATGAGTTCTGCCAGGATCAAGAGTGAACAAAATGTCAAAAGTCATTTGCTTACTGGATCATATTCAATCTTATCACTATATTCAGCACAGTAACCGTGGACAGTGCTACCAGTGAAAAAAGAGTCCCAAACTAAAATATCATTATTCATCCATTTATTCGTCCAGCATCTATATTATTTACTGTTCTATCTAGAATTTTTAAGAAATACAAAAAGCAAAGTTTACTTCTTCTACCCTCAGAAAGCTTATGATCTCTTTGAGAAAGCAAGATAAACATGAGATTAAGAGTAATCATAGTAATTTATTAAGCATTATCATATAGCATAAAAATTCTCAGACCTTTTATGGTTAAAAAAAGATGATCAACATACTCTTACATATAGTCCATATGTTTTGTGGAAAGAAAGGTGCTATTCAGTGTGGGGTGTTGTTAGCCAGAGAAGACTTTTAGGTTTTTTCAAATGTTGTCTTAAAAGATGTGCTTAGTAGAGTCAGCTGAAGAAGAGTTGCAAGATCCTTTGGGCTACAAGAATCTCTTGTGCCACATCACAGGTGCTCAGGCTGACCTAAATCACAGTGGAAGTTAGATTATGGGATTGCAATTGGATTCAGGAAAGGCCTCTGGTGATAAAAAGTCTTTAAGTCCAGGCAGAAGTGTGTAAATTTGATGCAACAATTGAAGAGGAAGCAAGGAGATTTTTCTGCCGCACAGGGATGAAAGATTTTGCTATATGTTTTAACTATTCCTTTCCTTTTTTCCATTTCTATATCAACTTTTTGACAGTAATGAGATCTTAAAACCAGGTTTTTGGTGTGTTTTTTTTTTTAAGAGTCTTGCTATGTAGTCAAACTGGCCTTGAACTCACTAGGTATTTCACGCTGGCCTTAAGCTCATTATGTAGCCCAAGATAAACTTGAACTCCCAGAAATTTTCCCACTTCAGGCTCCTGAATGCTGTGATTACAGTTGTGTGCCACTACGCCCAGCACTTTCTATTTCCTAACAAGCTATAAAACTAATTCTTACTATAAAAGCCTACAATTAAGTTTCAGAACCATACCTGAGTTCATGTATTCAACTAGAAACTGAATACCTTTTCTCTTTCAGATACAACTCTAGAAACTGAAAGGGATACAAAGTTCCATTGTTTGTTCACTCATTGTCATTTTCTGTTGCTTGTCAAGGAGGTGGTCAGTGTCTCCATGGCCTACAGTGATCACACTGGACTGAAACAAATGTACAAGATGCAGACATGATATCTTATTTACAAACAGTATTACAGCAAATTCCTCTATTCATTAAGAGAATGTAACTATATATCTATCGTAACCATTTTGAATACACAGATACAAAATGGACATTCATCTGTATCCCCTTTTTTGTTTAGTTCTTCTCCCTTCCTTGACTTGCCCATCCCACTGTCATTAAATCCTCATTAGCTTAGGGACACAAAGTGGACACAGAATGAAGATCTGGGTCTTATGCTGGATACCTCTCTATGGAATTTCTTGATCAGAAAGTGTTTCTTTTTATAGCTTGTTGAAACAAAATTAGAATCTATAATTGGGCCTCAAGCAGAAAGGATGGAGAGAGAATGAGAGATGTCACTTTCTTATATAGTTTCTGAATAACGCCCAGCTTTGTGAGGGAGGCAGAATAAATGAAAATCAATTATTTCATCAGTAGGGAGTAAGCACTTACAGCACAAGGTTTTTAGTATTCAGTAAGGCATGCTGTGTCATATGGTCACAACAACAAGCTGAATACAGCCTTAGATTTTATTAATAAAAATATACTATGCAAATATTTAAAATCAAAAGTTTCAGTTCTAGTTTATATCAACTGGCTTATATCTAAACCATTTTATTCATCTTTAAGGATTGAATTTTAAGAGCAATGTAGGCAAATTGATGTCTTGACTCTAAGAGATACAGCAGGAACATGAAAGATTTGAAACTAGGTGATACATAGAGAGAAAACATTCTCTCAGGCTTTCACAGAGAGCACACTGGCCAAGCAATGGCCGTGACTCATCCACATGGCTGACACTGACAAAGGATCTACAGTCTGAGGTACAGGATCTCAGCATAAATCCTGAGGGGATTTCACTGACCTTCTCAGACCCAAAAGCTACAACTCTTGTTGCATAGGTTCTGCTTTACCTTGGTCTTA
>NW_004524752.1:1583763-1590374 GCF_000260255.1 Octodon degus
TAGGATAGATATATAGTTACATTCTCTTAATGAATAGATGGATTTGTTCTAATAGTGTTTGTAAATAGGATATCATGTCTACATCTTATACAGCAAATAACCAGTAGGAAGAGAGTATGCAATATGTTAATTATTGAAACTGTCCTACCAATTTGATTTGAAATTGTCTCATGCTATTTGTTTCTCAATAAAATTATGGAAAAAAAAGAAACTAGGTGATAATCTATAGTAATTGTCTCAGGTCAACATTTTGCTTTTCTGAAAAGAGGACTCAAAAGGATTTGAACACTGTATGCAAATCCTAAACTGGATCTGATGGACCTAGGACTTAGAACTAAAAGCAACAGAAAAAAATATTGGGAAAATCCAAGTAAGAGGAACATCTCATCAGAATTTCTCCAAGATGGAATATCTTGTCTGTAGAAGCAGCAAGTTCCCCACTAGGGCAAAGATTTGATGATCAACTGGGGAAATGTCATGGAAGGATTTCAATACTTGAAAGTCACTGGGACTACGTGATTCTAAGATTCAGTACTCTACAGCGAACCTATCCCATCTCAATGCCTTCTAGGGGATAAAAGGCAGAGGTAGTAGAAACAAGGGGAACATTAGATGAGGGAGTAAAGAAAGATCCCAGTTCTGAGTCATGTCTGAGTCACTTTTAGAGGCAGGCGCAGGGTGGGGGTGTAGTCGGGAAAATACCTTCTGTTGCTCTTGGCAAACATTAGAAAGCGAGCACTACAGGCCTCATGCAGCCTCACTGGGGAAGGATTATCCCTGGCACCTTGGCCTCTCTATCAGCCTGTTCTTCCAAGACAGCCTTGACTTCCCGTCTGGAAAGCACTTGGGCTTTGGAGTATGGGTAAAATGAATGGAATCTTTTTTAACTTAAACTTTTACATATGTCAATCGCATCTTGTATAAATGACAAAGTCAATGAGAAATTTTCAGATCACAAGAATCTAAAACAAATTATAAGCGTTATAACTATGTACAGTAATTCTATAGAGGCTCATAAATCAAAAACACAGTACTGAATCGTGTATGTACTGTTTTTCTTCTATGCACACATGCCTATGATGATGTTTAACTTACAAATTAGACATAGTAAGAGATGAGAATAATAAAATAGGGAAATTCTAACATACACTATAATAAAACTTATTTAAACATTGAATTATTAATTGTGGTTGACCATGGGTAACTTAAAGTATAAAAGGTGAAATTATAAATAAGAGGCAACCAAGATAAAAGTATTTTAAAGAAAAAAAGAACCTGTGAGGTGAGAGAGAAACTAAAAATAAAAATAGAAGCCCAGGAGACAGCTTGGCAGTCTAAGCACTTCCTGGCAAGCACAGGGACCCAGATTCAATTCCTGTACCACATGCTGTGCCATGTTGGGCTAGCCACCCAGAACTGGTATGGTGGCATATGCCTATAACCCCAGTGCTGAGGAGGCTAAGACAAGAGGATCATTGTGAGTCTGAGCTTCATAGCAAGACCCTGTACCAAATAAAGACTTTAAAAATATATATTTAAAAGTAAAAATAACATGGAGCATCTAGAGATAAAAATACATTATTTTAAATTTTAAAAATCATTTGATATGAGTAATATTAAATAGTACAAAAGAAGAGATCAAAGAATTGAGATCAGGGCAAGCAAGATAGCTCAGTGGACTAAGCACCTGCTTAGGCAAGCTCAGGGACCCAGGTTCAATCCCCAGTACTCATGCTGCACCAGCCCCATCGCAGGCATGCTGAGCCAGCCATGGAGTCTGGACATGGTGGTACATCTCTATAATCCTGGTGCTGGGGAGGCTGAAAACAGGAGGATCACAATGAGTCCAAGTAGTGTAGTAAGACCCTGTACCAAATACATTTTTTAAAAAACTGGAAACAAAGCAGTAAAGTTTATCTTAATGAAGTACACAAAAATAAATTTTTGAAAGACAAAACCAAAATTCCAACATCTCTGTAATCATCTGTAATCTCTGTGATAATACCAAACCACCTACAGTGGATGTATTAGAGCTCCAAAAGAGGGAATGAATAACAAAACCAAGTTTCAAGAAAATAGACAATAAAAACAAATTTTATAAAGATTATAAATCCCTAAATCAAAGACACTGAACAAAGAATTTAAGTGCATAACCCAAGCAAAACAAATGCCTGGGAATCTAACTAGCATACACTATCATCAAATGTTAAAACCAGTGACAAAGAGTATTTTCATAAGAGACAGAGAAAGAAAGAGGAGAGGGGGCTGGGGAGATGGCTCAGTAGAATAAGTGCTTGCCTGGCAAGCTCAAGGGCCTGAGTTCAATCCCAGGTTCCACAAAAAAAAAAAAAAGTAGAAAACACATGCACATGTACACACACACACACACACACACACACACACACCACTCAGAGGGAAAGAAGGATAATATTTACACAGATTTCTTATCAGAAATAATGTGAGGCAGAGGACAATGGAATACTAAGTCTAAGATGCTGGAAAGGAAGTAAAGCACTCAACCTAGAAGTTTAAATCCAGTGAAAATTTCAAAATGAACGTTACAAATCAAATTAGGATAAATATTTTTCGAGAAGACTGAGACTATTTGTTATTAGAAGACTTTCATTACAACAAATGTAAACTTACTCATGAGGAAAGAAAATAATACCAGATGGAAACTTGGAGCTACACAAAAGACTAAGAAAATGAAAACTGGCAAATATAAGGATAAATGTAAAAATATTTTCTCATGTTTTATTTTTTAAAAACTAAAAACAATCTACTATGAGACTTATAAAAGTAAAACATATGGCCACAATAACACAAAGGTCAAGAGACAAAAACACAGAAGTACATTGTTTTAAGGACTTTGTTATGTAGGAAAAGGTACATCATTCAAAGAGACTGTTAAGGATGATGCTGTACACTCTAGGATAAATATCCCACCTACATACCAAAAAAGATGCTATGCTGTTAAGTCAATAGTGACAAGAAAATAGGATACAGGCTGATTATTTCCTGTCCAAAATACTTGGAACCAGAATTGATTCAGATTTCGGATTTTAGGGATTTTGGAATATTCATGCAGACTTCACTCGTTGAGTACCCTTATCCAAAATTCTGAAATCCAAATTGTTTCAAAATCAGATCATTTGATTATGGGTGCTTAATCTGTACTGTAAAATATTCAATTAAAAACAGCTAGAAAAGTATAAATAAATCTAAGGAGAAAACAAATAAGAATATGGTAGATTTTAACCCAGCTATATCAATAATTACAGTAAATTCAAATGGTCTTAAACAGTCCAAATAAAAGACAGACATTGTCAGATTAAAAAAAAAAAGTCAGAATCAAAAAGCAAATGCAGTCTTCAAAAAACCAACATTTAATGTAACATCAAGAATATGTAAGTTGCCAAAAAATAAAACTTGACCCAGGTCTATCACTATGCACTACGCTAAAGTCAAAATGAATTAAAGGTCTAAACATTAAAGCAGAGACACTAAATCTCCTGGAAGAGAAAGTAGGAGGAAATCTTGAAGACATAGGGGTAGGCAAAGAGTTCATGGACAGAAATCAATTCGCATGGGAAACAGTTGAAAGAATTAACAACTGGGACCTGTTCTTACTGAGAAGTTTTTTCACGTCAAAAAAAATTACCAACAAAGTGAAAAGACAATCCAAAAATTTGAAAAAAATCATGATAAATAAGTACTCAGACAAAGGTCTGCTCTCTAGAATTTATAAAAAACTAAAAAAACACTAAGGAAAAAATAAAATAAAAAACACTAGGGCCCAAAAATTTAAAGACCCAGTCCAGAAATGGGCATCAAGATAAACACACACTTCTCAGAGGATGAAATTAAAGAAGCAAATAAATATATGAAAAAATGGTCCACATCACTAGCAATTCATGAAATGCAAATTAAAACAACATTGAGATATCATCTCATCCCAGAAAGAATGGCTATCATAAAGAAGTCACCCAACAACAAATGTTGGAGAGGCTGTGGGGAAAAAGGAACAATTCTCCACTTCTGGTGGGAATGTAGACTGGTGCAACCATTATGGAAATCAATGTGGAGACTCCTTAGAAAAGTTGGACTGAAAATCCCATTTAAGCCAGCTATTCCTCTACTGGGAATTTTTCCCGGAGGACCTGAAAACATCATATCATAGGGATATATGTGTGCCTATGTTTATAGCAGCACAATTTGTGATAGCCAAATCTTGGAAACGACCAAGATGCCCATCACCTGAGGAATGGTTGAAAAAGATGTGGTATTTTTACACAATGGAGTATTACTCAGCTATAAAGAATGATAAACTCAAAGCCTTTATATTGAAGTAGATGCCACTTGAACATACACTCATAAGTGAAATAAACCAGACACACATGTGTAAATATCATATTGTTTCCCTAATATAAGAACTCAAAAGAAGAAATACAAATAGAAAAGCATAAAACAAGTAAAAGGAAAGCAGGATCTCGAGGACTAACTAATCAAGAGAGAGAAAGGAGAAGAGCTAGGAAACATGACAATGACAAGCCATACAGTTATATGTAGAAGATGGGCAAGGCAATGATCCTGAGAATCTCCAGATTTTTGAAGCTAGCAGTTAATTGGAAAGATGCTCACCCTGACTAACTATATATACTGATACCTGTGAACTAAGCAATTGCACTGAACATGGTAATCTGTAATAGTAGTTTCATGCTTGGAGTGCCTGTCATTCTGGTATTCTGAAATCAGGCTGTTTGTCATGACATGCCAGTTGCTGCTGTGCTGTCTCTCAGGTAGATGATTGTTCAAAAAGAAGGAGGTGGTGAATGAAGGCTAGAGATAGGAAAAGGAATGTTGTGGGACTGTCCTGCTTCAAGATTGTATATGGTTAGATTTTTAGACTTATGTGTAAACATAAGAATTATATAATTTGTTATGCCTATTTTTAAAATATATTCTAATTTTTAAATGTTTTTTCATCATATTCTGTAGGGACTTAAAGTTCAACATATCAATACTTGATGAAAAATACCTGTTCCATGTTATGCCTAAAATGTTTGATATTCAGAAAGATAGTGAGGTTAAGCTTAACAGTCTAGGTTGTATGGTAATAACAATAAGCTTGTCTTCTGGATGGTTAACAACCTAAGTTTGCAGGCCAAAATTAGAGATAAAGAAGGGCTACAAGAAAAGCCAACATTTTGGCCCTACCCTTCCAAGGTCAATTAAGGATATATGAGAACTTGTACTGTAACATCATATAACTCAGTAGTGTCCCAAATATTCTGATCAAGGAGATTATGGGGCCAAAGAGGAAAGTGATCAGTGATGTAGAGTGTGCCCAAGGAGAGTCACATGGAGATAAAACATTCTCTCAGGCTTTCACAGAGAGCACACATTGGCCAAGCAATGGCCATGACTCATGCACATGGCTGACACTGACAAAGGTTCTACAATCTGACGTACAGGATCTCAGCATAAATCCTGAGGGATTTCACTGACCTTATCAGACTCAGAAGCTTCAACTCTTGTTGTATAGGTCCTGCTTTACCTTGGTCTTAATCATTCAGCAGAAAAGTATAAAAATGAAGTATAAGAAGTAAAGCCATGCTGTTATGTTAAGCTGTAGGGAACTCAGATCAACAATTTCTGACATTGCCAGTGAAGCAGAAGACCCAATACTATTATGGACTACTGGACTCTTTTAGAATATTTTGCAGAGTTAACACACCTATAATATTCAAATAACAGAACTTAACAAAAAAAAGGGATACAGATGAATGTCCATTTTGTATCTGAATTCAAAGTGGTTAGGATAGATATATAGTTACATTCTCTTAATGAATAGAGGGATTTGTTCTAATAGTGTTTGTAAATACAATGTCATGTCCACATCTTTACAGCAATTAACCACTAGGAAGAATGTATGCAATGTGTTAATTATTGAAACTGCCCTACCAATTTGGTTTGAAACTATCTCATTGCTATTTGTTTCTCAATAAAATTATGGGGAAAAAAACATTTTTTGTGCAAAAGGTCCATTTTTCTTGGAAATGTGGTGTTACAAGTTCAACTAAATTCAGAAATTTTAAATCTTTAAATATTTAGTGTGTACCCCTTTCTACTTTGAGAATTCCAATTATATGAATATAAGTTTCTTGATTTTGACACAGAGTGAACATGACAGATCTGTGATTTCTTTCTTCATTTTTATTTTGGACAGTTTTTATTGTTATATTCATTTAAGTTTGTAGATAATTTATTTACAGTTTGCAATCTATTAATCTCATGTGATGTATTCATTTCAGAAATATTTCTCTAAAAGTCACTCTTCTATATCTTATATCTTTCACATTTCAATATTTGTCTGAAATTTTTAATATGCTATATAATTATTGATTTTCAATGAAGTTAATAAAATAAAAAAATTTTAAAAAAATATGTAAGTGAGGACCAGCCTGATAGCTTAGCAGATTAAAGCACCTGCTTAGGCAGAGCACAGCAGCCGGGGTTTGATCCCAGGCTTGCAATGCCAGCCTGCCCACAGGGCACATTGAAACAGCAATTGAGACTGGGCATGGGGATGCACGCCTGTAATCCCAGCA
>NW_004524752.1:1590824-1592063 GCF_000260255.1 Octodon degus
AAAAAAAAGGGGGGGGGCTGGGGAAATGGCTCAGTAGAATAAGCATTTGCCTGGCAAGCGTGAGGGCCTGAGTTCAATTCCCAGTTCTGCAAAAAAAAAAAAATTAAAATAAGTGGTGCTGGAAAAACTTGCTTTCCACATGCCAAAGGGTAAAATTACAGTCATGTCTATCACCACTAATAAAATTACAGTCAAAATGGATCAAAGATTTGAATATTAAAACTGAAACACTAAATCTTCTGGAGGAGAAAGTAGGTAGAAATCTTAAATTTTCTGTAGGTAGCGAGTTCATGAACAAAAACAAAACTGCAAGGAAAAGACTCAACAATTAGGATCTCATCTTTTTTTTTTTCATGGAGTAGAAGTTTATTTTGGCTGATGGTGTTCAGTTACTGGGTGACCGGCTCTACAGCAGACGCAGGAGAGCAGACAAACACGACAGAAGGTAGAGGAAACTGCTCATCCCAGAGGCCAGGAAACAGAAGAGAGGCCCCAGGGAGGGTGCCACGACTCCCAGGCTACATCCTCAGTAATCCACCTCTAACTGGACTCTACCTCTTAATGCAAATAAAAGTTAGCTGAGATCTCATTGGTGGACTAATCCCCTGGACTATATCACCCCACAACCCAAACGCTGTCAAAATCAAGGCTTTGGAGGGATATTTTAGATCTCAACTATAACACAAAACAAGCAAACCATATTATGTCAAAAAGTATGAACCTTTCAAAGGTTTGGATACGCATTGCTCAAACATCCTGCTGAAAAGCTATACAATTTGACGGTATAGGATCTCATCTTTAAGTTTCTGCACATGAAAAGAAATCACCAACAGGGTAAAAAGACAACGCATGAATTGGGAAAACATTATAGTGGACTGTCCATGAGACAAAAGACTTCTATCCAAAACATATAAAGAATTTGTATTTAAAATGAGGATCCCAAAATTCAAAGACCCAATTGAAAAATGTGCATCTGAGATGAATATACACTTCACAAATGAAGAAATATCAGTAGTAAATGTATGAAACCATGTTCACCATCATTGGTCGATGACGAGATGCAAATTTTAAAACTACCTAGAGTCCCTCTTAACCCAGAAAGAATGGCTGTCACCAAGAAGTCAGTTAATAACAAATGCTGAGTCCTAGCCTAGGTCCGGTGAGTGTGTGGAGAGCTTCCTGCTAACCTGCGCCGGCGGGACCAGTCCCAGCCCAGGTGCAGCATGGGCCGGACCCTCT
>NW_004524752.1:1599253-1601795 GCF_000260255.1 Octodon degus
ATATATGCAGTGTATTATTTGTTGAAACTGTACTTTCGATTTGATTTGAAACTGTCTCATTGCTATATGTTTATCAATAAAACTTTGAAAAGAAAAAAATAACAAATGCTGGAGGGGTTATGAGGGAAAAGGAACACTTCTCCACTGTTGGTGAGAGTACAGACTGGTACAACCACTATGGAAATCAATGTGGATATTCCTCAAAAAGCTAGGATTGAAGATCCTATTCAATGCAGCTATTCCCCTCCTAGACATTTTTCCAAATGAACTGAAAACATCGTACCATAATGATCTATGTACACCCATGTTTATAGCAGTGCAATTTGTGACATCTAAATCTTGGAAACAACACGAATGTCCATCAACTGAGGAATGTATAAAAAAGATGTGGTATTTTTACATGATGGAGCATTACTCAGCTATTAAAAAGATAAATTTGAGGCTTTTATAGATAAATGGATACAACCAGAAACTCTACTGGTAGGTGAAATAAATCAGACCCACATGTGCAAATACTGTATTGTCACTAGTGTAAGAACCTGATAGAGTAAATAAAATCTGAAAGGTACAGTAGAGCAATGTTCAATGGGAAGGAAAAACTGGGATGAGGAAAACAACAAAAGAAAGAAGGGAAAGATGTATTTATGCAGATAGGCAAGATGGCTTTGATAACTATACTTCTGATTTCTGCTGTTCTATTGAAAGAAGCAGTTAATGCTTAAATGTTTTCTTTTTTCCTCTTTTTGTAACTTTTTTCCAATGTTGCATGTTTATATCTGGTTTTAAACAACTAATTTGAAGATAGCATCATGTAATACAGCAACCATTGTCAAATTCCTATTGTTTAGAGAAATTCTGTATCACTTCTAGTATTTTTTAACATTTTGTATTCTCTTTAAAAGTAAAAAATGATACCACAAAAAGGATACTTAGGTAGAGTATGTAAGATAAATAAGAAGGTACAACACTGCCTTGTGCAGCCTCATCTGGGGACATGTGCATTTGAGAACCTCAGTTTTTCGCTATTCTGTGTATGTACATTATACAGTAATTATAAAATGCCATGAGTATTGATTTGGAGTTAGAAATAACTTGTGAAAAGATATAAATCTGTGAATAATAAAGATCACTGGTACTTGACAATCTCTAAGTACAGTGAACATACTTATCAGGGCTCTATCTAATAATGAAAGGACACAAAGAAGACATTAAATCATGACTTCACTTAACCCTCCACCAGTCTCCTTGTTTGAAATTCACTCGAGGAAGCAGTTCTGAACTAGCAGACAAGCTCTCTGAAGTTAGCTTTAAGATACTTGGAAATAAATTGAAATCCACTGCTAGGGAGGGGCTTACGTAAAAATCTCATATAAGCACCTGCAGCACCCTTTAAACAAAGTAATTTCTGGTCCTTTATTAACAACCTAAAAGTTACTTACTTCTGACTGGGGAGAAGGGGAAAGAGGAAAAAATGATTGTCATGTGTCTAAAGCAAAGAGATATATGCAATTTTACTTCTTGAATTAAAAATAGACCAGGGAGATATGTGATTTAATTTGCCCCATAATAAATTTCTAAGAATAAGCCAGACAGGGAGTAATCAAAAAAAAAAAAATCCAAGAAATACTTTAAGTTAGAAGGCCCAGTGTAGAAAGAGCTGCATAGAAATGAACACTCACATGTATTGCTCATGAGAATAAGACTTCATATAAATTTTGGAGAGGGAAATTACTAATATATATCAAAAACCCGAAAAATACCTATATTCTTTAATTCAACAATTCTAGGGCTGGCCAAATAGCTCAGGGCTGGCCAAATAGCTCAGCAGATTAAAGTGCCTGAAAGCAGGCACAGGGGCCAGGGGTTCGATCCCAGGGCCTGCTGTGCCAGCCCCGCCCCCAAGGCACACTGAGACAGCAATTAAGACTGCGCACGGTGGCCCACGTCTGTAATCCCAGCTGTCTTAGTTACTCTTCTCTTGTTGCTGGAACAAATACCTGACACTCAAAATGAAGGAAGGAAAGGTTTATTTAGCTCACAATTACTGGAGGTTTTAGTCCACACTCAGCTGGCTCCAAGGCAGAGGGGCACATGGCAGAGGGCAACCTTTCATGGTGGCAGCAAAGAGCAAGAGCACAGGGAGGAGTAGCAGCAGCTCAAGCAGCTAGCTTCTCTTCCCACCTTACATTGTAATGCAAACTACCTGCCCCAGGGCAAGTGCAACATCCACACGCACAGTAATCAATGGCAAACTCCAGAAACACCCCAAGACTGCATGAGGTTTTGGGGGAACAATTATACACAAACCATAACACCAGCCCTTGGGACACTGTAAACAGGCGGATCACTATGAGTCTGAACTAGTAGTGAGACCTTGAACACCCTGTAGACCCTTCCCTTAAAAAAAAAAAAAAAAAAAAAATTATGCTTCTGAAGAGTGGAATAATTCAATAAGCAAACTACAGATTGTAATGTCATATAAAGCAAAAATGCCTTCAAGAAAGTTAAATAGGGGCCAGGGAGATGGCTCAGTGGAATAAGC
>NW_004524752.1:1602975-1610461 GCF_000260255.1 Octodon degus
TTTTAACAATAGGATAAAGAATTCTATGCTTCTCATGTTTGCACATAAGTCCAAAAATCTCACCATATACAACCTTGAAGCAGGACTGTCCCACAGTCCCCAATCCTTTTTGACCCTTTAAGTTCAAGGCCATTCCCCTCTATTACTTGATGGAAGGAGAATGTTTTGTCATTGTCATGGTTTGGGGTTCTTTTTGCAGGGGAAGCAATATAATACAGGACACATTTTATAATATTTTATACTGAATCACCCAAAAAATTGTATATACAACTGCAGGAAAACTATCCAATGAACTAAACACTAAAGAATCCAGCTGACGGCCTAGATCCCATAACCATGCCTCCCACCAATCCAGCTGGAGGCCTACAGCCCAAAACAAAGCTCATGCAGACCTTCTTCATGGATCTGTGCTGGAAAGTCCCAGAGGTCAGCGCTAGAAGCTAGGAATCCTATGCCAGCCAGATGAAGGATCTGTGCTGGCAGGCTAAGAGATCTGACTTGGAGCTAGGAAGTAGTGTTCAAGGTGAGCACCAGAGCTCCCCCGAATGTACCACAGCTGCACTTACCAACAGTGAGGTCCTGAGCTCCTCCAGTGATGCAGAAAGCTGAGTTCCCATCAGGAAAGACAATGTAACAAGCTTCTTCATGAGGCTGAGCAGGACACCATCTTCCTCTCCAGAGCCAGAAAGTGATGCTCAAGAGGAGGACCCAACCTTCTCCAAAGTTCTTCAGGAAAGCCAGCATGACAAGGTCCTCCAGCAGAACAACCCAAGAGAACTAGCAGCCTCCAACAGCTTCTCTAAACAGCATCCCTAATAGTATTTCAGCAGCTTCTGTTCTGCCTTTATACTGCTGGCAACAACCCTCAGGTGCGCCTCTGGCACCAGGCACTGTGCTAGTTTGATTCAGCTGGGTGTAGTAAGTTGACCACCTGTTAGAAACCCACTACACATCAAGGTGCTCAACTAGCCATTTTAGCTCCTCTATGGCCCACCATTCATTTCACAGTTGATCTCCATGTAGAGCTACTGGACACAGCCACCTGCAAGAACACTGAGGCTGGATTGGTAGATAGCCTTGCTTTCTTTCACAGACCTTTCATTTTATTCTTCATGTCTTTGCCAGAGGTTGTGAATGTTGTAGTTTGGCTTAATTAAATTGCAAGTAGTACCAAAGCCCCTAAAGCTGTAGACTATATGAATATTCTCCAGCCTGTGGAATAAGCACTCCAAAACTTCAGACCTTTATAGAAAGAAGGAACATTCACTTCACTGATACATCACGTTTCCTGTCTCTGCTCCCCATGCTTATTTCTGAGCTCTGTTGTGTCTCCATATAGTTTTGGAAACCTCTTTTCTAATCCTTAAAAGTTGGCCTTCTCTTCCCTGGAACTTCACATCCCCCAATTTCATTTACCCACTCTAGAATAAGGCCCTGAGTTTATGTTGAAAGGGAATTGAGAAGAGAGGAGACTTCAGCATAGTGTTGAGCACTATGGTTAATATCTAGACATTCCACAAGAGCCTTCTAGATGGAGCTCTGTTAAGGTGATTGCATTTATGAAGTTGTTATGACTGTCTTGCTGTTAGGAAGTGAAGCCTGGTCAGAGGCAGATCACTGGTCACTGTGACCAAATCCACTACATCTCCCTTCCAATATCCCTCCTTGACTCCCTGCATCCTGGCAGCCATTCTAGAAGCAGCACTCCTCTCCCTTGAAGCCAGCCAACTATGGCTAAAAAACATGAGCCAAAATGAAACATGCCTGCTGTAAGTTGTAGGTGTCATGTATTTTGTCCCAACAACAAGGAAAGTGATTATGACAGTCAGTCATGACTTTTCCAGTGCAGTCAGGAAGGGATGGACACAGGCAGGGTGTTGGCAATCTAAAAGCTCCAGAACAGAAGAGGGTAAGTAGGGACATGCCACATCTGGTGGGTTTCTTTTGTGATTCCTGCTTCAGGCAGAGGTAATAAAGGAGCCTCTTTGTTCTCCTAATTTTCCAGAAAGAAACTGTTGAGCCAAGCATACAATCTCCCAAGAATAAACACTCATTCTCTAAACTAAATATCTAATCCAATGGCTCCCAACCTGATTACACATTAGAATTACCTGAGGTGCTTTTCAAACCCTCCAATACTCAAGCTCTACCTCCAAAGATTCAGATTTAATTGGTCTGGTGCAAATATTCACATTGAGCTCTGAAAATTATGCTACAATTATTGAAAATGTTACTTTATGATACTTTTAGAACTTTTCTCCTATAAAGCTTGCTCTGGAATCTAGAGTATAGACAGCTTCTCCTAAAGACTACTCAGGGGCTGGTGAGATGGCTCAGTGGTCTAAAGCACCTACTTAGAACAAGCTTAGCAAACGCAGGGACCGCGGTTCAATCCCCCAGCACCACATGCCAGCCAAACCCGACCCCTGGTGGGCTGAGCTGGCCACATACACACACACACACACACACACACACACACACACATGCACATAAATAAATAAATTTAAAAAAAAAAGACTACTCAAAGAACATTAATTTCATAAGATTTTTAACAGGTACTACAAACAAAAAAAAACATAAAATTTAAAGGTTTTGTTCCCAAATAGATTTTAGAAAATCTAACTTCTTAAACTAAAAAGAATAAATATTTATTTGCAACAAGATTTCTCACAGGCTTTAATATATCAATGTGCATCATAACTCTCCAAAAAGGGGCTATGTATAACATATAGCATTTCTGCATATATCTAACCATGGAAATATATTGTTTTCTGTTTGTCTTTTAAGATAGGTCTAAAAATATCCAAGAAATCTGGCTTGAGAAATATCACATATCATTTATGGTATGCTTTTTTTTGAACAATTTAAAAATATTTTAAAGAAAATTTTCACAAAAAAGCACGTTATCTACATTACTCTATGCCTTTGGCTCAATCTTTGATATTGACTTCTTTACATAGTGGATTAACTACTTGCATGTTAAATAATGAGATAAATTAACTAATTCTCTTCCCATTACGAACTGAAATCTGTATCCCTAACCTTGAATACTAAGGAACTAATGATTCCTTGAACTTAGAGTACAAGGGGTCATGAGGACCATGCATTGTTTTCTGAGACACATACTTGAAGCTCTAAGCTACCATACACATAAGATAGGACAGCTGTGGGACCCAGGTGCCAGGAGAGGCTCCATTTGTGTAGGGATTCACACCTACAAAAGCTCAGACACCCAGCTATCCTCATCACCTCACATGAATGTGAAGAAGCTACCAGATAATTCAAGATTCTCACTTTTCCAGTTACTCCCTAACAGTCAAATCATCCCAGCTGAGATCCCAGACATTCTGAGACAGAAACAAGTCATCCTCCTTGTGCCCTGTCAAATTGCTGATTCACGGAGTTTGCAAGCATAATAAGTTTTAGGGTGGTTTATTATGCAGCAAGAGCTAACCACAGCACAATGTAGAGTAGTTTTCGAAGATATATTCAGCTTTCATCCCAACTTTATTGATGCGCACTGTGTGAAGGAAGGTGGGAGGGGACATGAGAGCCCATTAGCTCCATAGGTGAGTGCACGGGGCTTAAATATAGGCTTCTTCTACTCCTAGAACTACCTATATTTGAGGAGTACCTATATGGAGGATAAAGGTACTATTTGGGGGAAGAAATGGGCTGGGGCACTGTAAGTTCTGGGCTTATACCTCAGTGACATGGCAAACAGTGCTACACTGGAACCCAAAATGCCCAGTCAGCCAGCTCTGGGCCCTGGTAGCCCTCTAGCTGGCTCTCCTCTCAGCGCTGTCTCCCCAGTCTGGCAGGGTCACCCTCCTGGAGCATCCCACCATAATCTCTCTCCATCCTGGAGGGTTCAACTAGCCAACCTTGATCTCAACCTAAGACAGAAATCTGTGGCTTGCTTATCAAGGGGACAAAGTGAAAGCTGGGTAAAGGCCATGGAGATTATAGAGTGAGATAATATGGGAAAGCACAGAAGCTGTTTCTTTATAAAGGAGTCTGTGGTCTTATTTGTGCAGCTAGCTAGTTATTACCATACTTGGATTTCATTTGGATCCAAAGTTATTATCATATTTTGAAATATCAGCATATTTATATTCTGATCTATATTCCCACACATTACATTTGCACTCCATGCCTGATGAAGCAGTCTAGTCCTTTAGAGATGATGGAGGATGGGGGGAAAGTGGCTAAATAGGGCTACTAACCATCTCATTTTGTCCAAGACTAAAGTGATTCACAAGATAAGGACTTTCAGAGCAAAAAGCTGAAAAGTCCTGAGAAAATTAGGATAGCTGGTCAAGGCTAATATCTCCAGCTCCAGCAGAGACAATTCTCCTGTCCATGCTGCACAAACAAGATCAGTAAATCAGTAGGTCATAGGTCAGTTCATCCCTCCAGAGTAGGGTAGAGGGAAACAAGAGCCACAGACACTTCCCATATGGACCTATCCGGGTGTCCAACTCCAAAACAGGTCATGATGATAGTGTTCTAAGTATGGAGCCCTACTAGTGAAGTCAAATAATTTATAGATTAAATAAGTTTTAGTAAATACAGGTTTAGAAGACATCCAAGAAGATGGAGGAGAAGTAAGCTGCAACAAACCAACTGCTCCAAGATTCAGAATACAGATACTGGAAAATAGCAATTTTACAAAGGAAAAAAGGAAAGAGGTGGATCACTGGGACCCAGGAAGGACACTGGAAAAGTTGGAACCTACAGAAAAGCTGAAGAGACAGACAAAAATGTAGAAAAAGGGAGAAGCAACCTGCACTTTCTCCCCAGCTACTGGCTCATGATGTGAGAGAGGAAGATCAAATGTACAGAGACACAGTGAAAGCAGGTGACTCCAAAGGTCTCCAAGGAGAAGCACAGTGGAACGGAGTAGTGTGTACTGTGCGCTATGGCATCTGGATGGTGACTCCAGTCCAAGCAACTTCTATGTCCCCCAGAAAGCTTGCTTAGACAGCAGAGTGGCCAACTGAACTCAGGACGCAGGGCAGCTACAGCTCAGCTTCATTTCAGGGCTCCCAGTATTAAACCACAGAGACTAGGTGAGGAAAAATCACCAGAGATGTTCATGTCAGGGAACTGTGGTCAGGCTGGCCAGAGACACCAGAGTGTTATGCGCTAAACGATTCAGGCCCCAACCCAACAATCAACTGTTAGATTTAGCCTGAGCATCCATGGATGTGAAAGCTCCAGAACTAGCACCTCTCCCTATTCCCACTACAGCTTGCTGGGATTATCCAGCACAGATCTGGTCTCTAATTGCCACCTTTGTCTACCAGCAAAAGCAGAGTCAAATCATGAACTGGACACCACACAAAACTGTAGATCCCAAAAGATAAACACAGGTTTGAAATCACAAAAAGTCTCTCTCTCTCTCTCTCTCTCTCTCTCTCTCTCTCTCTCTCTCTCTCTTTCTGCATTGCTTTTGGGCTTGAGAGGGAGTTGTTTATTTGGTTTTATTCTCTTGATTGTTTTGTTTCTTTGTAAGGGTGAACATTGTTTATAATTTGTTTTGTTTTATTTTGTCCCCATTTCTACTTTTTCATTTCTTGTTTCCCTTTTGTCTTCCACACCAGTTTCCTGAAGTTTAAGTAACCTTCTGTCCTTATTCCTAATCTCTTTTTTTCTATTATTTTTCTATCTTATCCTCTTCTCCTTTTCAATTATTTCCCCTTCAGGTAAAATTGCTCTAATGAGCGGATACTTAGTATATATAATTTTCTGATTTGTCTTAGATTTTGTGAAATAACTACAAATCTTGCACATATGAATAAAAGAACAAATATTGTCACAGTTGTTTTTCCAGTCTGTATTTAAAGTTAGTGTTATTGCTCATTGTACTATTTTAGCCAAAATGACACATTTGCTGTGATCAATCAAAGTTCCTTGTATACCAATACCTAGATTGTTTGGGGGACATAAAATATAGTGTAGCACAGTTACAAACTGTGCTAGGCCAAACAGGCTGTGACCTCTCAGTCCTAATAAATAGAAAAGGCACTACAGTGCAACCTATGACACTCTGTGTGTACAGGCACGAAGTGAAAAGTGGCAACAGGCTCTGGAAAGTGTTGTTCTCCACGTTACCCTGGTTCCTTTTGACAATGACCAGTCAGATTTGGTTCACTGAATAAATGGTGATAAGAAGTATGAGGAAATTCCCAAATACAGGGATCTCCTAAAGCTTTCCACCACGATGGAGTTAATGCCCTGGTCCACACTTGTTGAGGACTGTGGAATGAAATCAAGGAAAGGCTCCCTCAAGAGTCCTGAGGCATGATCCTTTGGGATGATTCAATACACCATGCCTTATTCAATTTGCTTCAGAAAATAAAGAACCTAGTTGTTCTTTTTTTTTTTTTTTTTTTTTTTTTTTTTTTTTTTTTTGGTGGAACCGGGGATTGAACTTTTTTTTTTTTTTTTTGGTGGAACCGGGGATTGAACTCAGATCCTTGCGTTTGCCAGTCAAGCGCTTATCCTACTCAGCCATCTCCCCGGCCCCCTAGTTGTTCTTTAAAAGAAAAAAAATAGAGTCCTGAGACAGATGGTTTTGCCTCAACAGAACATGGTTAAAAAAAGGTAGGAAAGATTTAAAAAAAAAAAAAAGCTGTTGAACATAATATTAGAATAATGGCCAAGTACTACACTCGGCTCACAATGTAAAGGATGGCACGGCTTCTGGATCTGTCTGTTGATGAGTCAGAGGGCTTTTCTGTCAAATATGGTAGTTAACAAGACCATCTTTGCTAAGGTTGATTGGTTGGTAGGAATTATCAACTTCCAGAGACCCAAGGATCCAAACAATTTATTGAATGACTGGTTCAGAAACTGACCTCATTGATGTCTCTGGTTAACAAAACCAAACACCTCATGGGCAAAGAGATGATACATAATCTACAATAAGGGTCTTAATGCTTTTAAAATGAGAGAAAATAGGAGGTCCTTAAAGAAAAAAGATTGGTATCATGGTGTATATGTTATTTTCTCTGGTTTGTTTTTATTTTTTCCTATTTTCTGTTCATTTGTCTAAGGTTTTGAAATAGTAAATGTGTTTCAGGATCCCTTTGACCTTTCTGTAACCAGGTTTCATTATTAACCCTGTATTTTCAGTTGGTGCACAAATAAACATTTCTATTATCTCAGTACGTACCAAAAAAAGAAAAGAAAAAAGAAAAGTGATGGAAGCAATGAATGTTCAACATAACAAAGAACTTCAATCCATAAAACAGATTCAAACAGATATCCAGGCGCGAGACCTGTAGCGGCAGTCTCGCCGTGGTCTTCTCCACCCGCGCCAGAGGATAAGATGTTAGAACCACAAGAGAATGGCTTGATTGACCTACCAGATTATGAACATATAGAAGACGAAATTTTTCCTCCATTTCCACCTCCAGCTTCTCCACAGCAAGATGGTGAAGGAGCTGAACTCAGTGAAGAGTCAGAGAACAGAGAACCT
>NW_004524752.1:1610975-1615448 GCF_000260255.1 Octodon degus
GAAGCTGCTGGGCAGCAGCCAGGGCGCAGAGGACGGTGTGTCTGTGGACGCAGCGGGCACACAGGCGGTTGAGGTGCAGGCTGGAGAGGAGCAGTGACCAAGACGGGTCCACAGCCCACGTGGCCAGTCCTGTCAGCGCTCCACGTGGGGAGGAAGGAAGTGAGAGGAGCCACCACTGGACCTGTCTTTCCAACGTACAACTCCAGGCTGGGCATGGTGGTGCTCATCTGTAACCCTGGCATTGGGGAGGCTGAGGCAGGAAGATCACTGTGAGTTTGAGGCCAGCCTGGGCTACATAGTGTGTTCAAGGCCAGCATGAACTCCATAGCAAGACCCTGTCTCAAAACACCAAAATAACAAAACGTAGAGCTCCGTGCTGCACGGTTGCTGAGGGCGTTAGGGCCTCCACCGAGCATCAACTCGACATTCTGCATGCTTGCCATTTGTATTTTGTTTACTCTGTAGGAAAATTCTTAGGTGGTAGAATACATGCAAAATCCTAATTAAAGTCGTGTTTATTTATGTTTGTCCCTTATTGACTTAGTTCAGCCTGTTTGTCATCTGGAGTGCTATTGTTATACAGCTGTGACCTCATGAATGATTAACAGTGAATAAGCTGCGCTCTTGCTGCTGTTGCCGCCGCCAGTGGACACTAAATGGCTGTGCTGACGAAATGGGGTCATGTTGAAGATGTAAATATGTTCTGACCATTAATGTCTTTTTAAAATAAAAATGATTTTAAAAAAAAAAACAGATATCCAGGAGATAAAAATTTCTATTGAAAATATACACAATAGAATCAACCAATGCAGGTAAGGAGTCCTGCCTGACTCCCTCCCCACAACATCAGAGCTTGGCTGAGCTGTGACCCTCCTCTTTCACCATCATAATCACCATATCTCTGCTGAACTGCTGCTGCCTGTCTCACCAGTAGTGGGAGCCTTAGTGAGACTTACCCTGCCTGCCCACCTTCCACCATTAGTAGAGCCTTGAAGAGCTTTGGCCTGCTCCCATCATCATTAGATCCTTCTTGAATTGTGGCTTGCCCCACTACCAAGGTGGAAGCCATTCTGAACCCCACACAGAGGTACTTTGGAGCGCCTACCCCACCATCCCACTCTCATAGGAGCCTTACTTACCTGCACCCTACACCCCTACCATCACTGCTGAGACAGTGTGAATATTGGGGGCTTCAAAAAATGTCAACACAAGGCTGGGGAGATGGCTCAGTGGAATAAGTGCTTCCCTGGCAAGTGCAAGGGCCTGAGTTCGATCCCCGGTTCCTCCAAAAAAGAAACCTCAGACCTCCAGCCCACCTATAACAAGTCCAGGAGACAAGGTCATAGAAGAACTTGGAAATAACACACCTGAAATTTCTGAAATGATAGGAATTGAAGAAAAAAAACTTCATCAGGATATGGAAGAAATCAGATCAGAAATAATCTCTCCAGTTACAAAAATGAAAAAATAGATAACAACAATCATGAAAGAATTGGTCAGCAAATCTAAGGAAGACATAGATCAAACAAATAGAGTAGAATAGGAAAAATGAGGGAAACACTGAATGAACAATACAGAAAAAAAATAGAATGCATGAAACATTCAAACATATCTGGGACATTAAGAATTCCATTAAAAGTTGGCAAAAGCCTCTTGAACAAAACTTAAGGTAGAATTTCAGAACTTAAAGATAGTTTCCTATTTATTGAACAGGAAAGGAAAGCTTTCATAAAAATAACAAGGAAAGAATACAACAGCTGGGATGTAATAATGAAACAGCTGGACTCAACACAAATGACATAAGAAGACTGTTTACAGAAGTAGGAACAGAAAATTTCCCAAGCATGAGAAAAGAATCTGACACACAGTATGTGAGGCATACAGAACTCCAGTTATCCATGGTCAAAATAAGTCTACACCCAGACACATAATAATCAAGATCCCAGAAATTCAGCAAAACAACAAAATATTAAAAGCTGTTTAAGAGAAGAAACAGATCATCTATAATGGAAAGTCCATCAGAATCACTGCAGATTTCTCAATACAAACTGTCAAATCAAGAAGAGCTTTAAGTGAGATATTTCAGGTCCTGGAAAGAAAACAACTTCCAACCCAGATTGATATACCCCGCAAAACTCTCTGTCAACTTCCATGACAATGACTGAAGAAATTTGTGACCACCAAACCAACCCTACAAAAAGTACTGTCAGATATTTTTAGAAAGAGACAAAAATGACTACAACTTCAAGAACAATGACAGAAAAGAACCAACAAGTAGAGTAATCAATTAAGCAAAGGGGAAAAGTAAGGGTTCTATAATAGAAAAACAAGATGATAAAGACAAGCCAATACATATCAGCTATAACAACCAAAGTAAATGGCCTTAACTCACCAACCAAGAGAAGCAGACTGGCAGAGTGGATCAAGAAACAAAATGCAACAATATGAAACAAAGAAATACATTTAACTCAAAAAGAAATTAATAGACTGAAAGTCAGAGGATAGACAACAATATACTCCATGGGACAGGAACCTAGAAAAAAGCAGGGATAGCTATTCTGGTTTCTGACAATGTCAACTTCAAGCCAGGAGTGATTACAGGAGATAAAGAAGGTCACTAATACTTGTCAAGGGAAAACTGCAAGAGGAAGAGATAACAATTGTAATATATATCTGCACAGTGTAGGAACAGCCAACTACATAAGACAAATGTTAACAGATATAAAAAACAATAACACAATTATACTCAGGCATTTTAATACCCCATTTACACAAAGAGATAGATCAACTAAACAAAAGAATCAGCAAAGAAATAGCAGAACTAAAGCAAGATTATGAATAAATGGACTTAGTAGACCTTTACAGAGTGTTCCCCACCCAGCAACATCAAAATACATGTTCATGGGCCAACCAGATGGCACAGCAGATTAAAGCACCTGCTTAGGCAGACACAGGGAATGAGGTTTGATCACTGGAGTGCTGTGCCAGACCCACCTCTGGAGCATGCTGAGATGGCAATTGAGATGTGTGGTGTTGCATACCTATAATCCCAGCACTGTGGAGGCTGAAAACAGGAGGATCACTAGGAGTCCAAGATTTGCAGTGAGACCCTGTACCAAATACACAAATGAAAAAATAAAATAAAGACAAAAGCAATATGCATTCTTCTCAACTACTTATGGGATGTTCACCAACATATACTAGCACATAAAACATGCTTAAGTAAGTGCAAAAGAATTAAAATTTTAAAAAAATAAAATTAAAAAGGAATTAAAATTATCCCATGCATATTATCTGACCATAGCACAAAGAAACTGGAAATTATTGGCAAAAGATATAGCAAAAACTCAATAAACACATGGAAATTAAATAACACCCTCCTGAACAATCAATGGGTCACAGGTGAAATTAAAGAAGAAATTAACCAATATTTACAATCAAATGAAACTGCAGATACAACTTACTGGAACCTGTGGGATGCAATGAACACTATCTTTATTTTTTTAATTTTTTAAATCTTATTTCAAAGCTGTCTCAAAAGGGAAATTGATAGCAATAAATTCTCACATCAGTAAAACAAAATGAGCCCAAATAAACAAATTTATGCTGCACCTCAAGCTCCTAGAAAAAGAAAAGCAAGTGAAGCCCATATCCCAAACAGGACAGGAAATTATAATGATCAGAACAGAAATAAATGCAATAGAGATGAAGAAAACAATACAAAGAATTAATGAAGAGTTGGTTCTTTGAAAGAATGAATAAAGTTGATAAACCCTTACCCAGGGGCTGGTGAGATGGCTCAGTGGTCTAAAGCACCTACTTGGAACAAGCTTGGCAAAGCACAGGGACCGCGGTTCAATCCCCCAGCACCACATGCCAGCCCCAGCACCACATGCCAGCCAGCACCGCCCCCTGGTGGGCTGAGCTGGCCACACACACACACACACACACACACACACACACACACATAAATAAATAAAATTTTAAAAAATAAAAATAAAAATTAAAAAAATAAACCCTTACCCAGCCTTATCATAAAAAGGAAAGAAAAAATTCAAATTCATGCAATAAGGAATGAAAAGGATGAAACCAATACAGACCCTATAGAAATTCAGAAGGTAATCAATACCTATTTCTAAAAACTTACTCTCACAGGATGGAAAACACAAAGGAAATTAACAGGTTCATAGATACATAACAACTACCAAACTGAACCAAGAAGATATAAAATTTCTGAATAACACAATAACAGGAAATGAAATTGAAAATGTAATCAAAAAACTACCACTAAAGAAAATTCCAGGCCTGAAGCATACACAACTGAATTCAACAAGAAATTTAAAGATTTAACACCAACTCTTTTCAAACTCTTAAATGAAATTGAAAGGGAAGCAATTCTCCCAAATTCATTCCTGGAAGGAAGTATTACTCTGATACCAAAAGCAGAAACAGACCCAACCAAGGGAGGGAAAA
>NW_004524752.1:1615634-1639957 GCF_000260255.1 Octodon degus
AAGGCAATGATCCTGAGAATCTCCATCAGGTTTTTGAAACTAGAAGTTAATTGGTAGGATTCTCATCCTGACTATGTATGCTGATTCCTGTGAACTAAGCAACTGCACTGAAGATAGCAATGTGTAATACTAGGGACATGCTTGGAGTGCCTGTCATTCTGGTCTTCTAAATATGTACTACTTCAATTACTGCTATACTCTCTCAAGTAAAGATTGTTTTTTGTTTTGGGGTTTTTTTTTTAAAAAGGCAATAAAAGAAGACAAGAGACAAGAAAAACATGTCATAGGACTGTTCTGCTACGATGTTGTATATGGTTAGATTTCTAAATCACTGTAAAAATGAGTAATTGATATTTCTATTTTTCTATTTTTTTCAATAATTTTATTCAGAACAGCAATGAAACAGTTTCAAATCCGATTAGTAGGACAGTTTCAATAATTAGTACATTGCATATTGTTGTCTTACTGTTTATTCACTGTACAAGATGCAGACATGATATCCTGTTTACAAACACTATTATAACAAATCTTTCTATTCATTGAATTAAGAGACTGTAGCTTTACATCTATTTTAACTATTTTGAATGTACAGATACACAATGGTCATTCATTTGTACCCCTTTTTGTTTAGTTTTGTCAGACAAGGGTATTCCATTGTCATTTAAATATCATAGGTGCATGAATTCAGCAAAATAATCCAATATAGTCCAGTAGTCCATAATAGTAGTGGATTATCTGTAGGACTGGCAATGTCAGAAGTTGTTGACTTGAGCCTTTTACAGCTCAGCATATTAATATGGCTTTACTTTTTATACCCACAATAGTAGTGGGTTATCCACAGAAGTTGTTGACTTGAGCCTTTCACAGTTCAGCATATTAATATGTCTTTAGTTTATACATCTCATTTTTATACTTTTTTGCTGGATGGTTAAGATCAAGGTAAAACAAGACCTGTATAACAAGAAATGTAACTTTTATATCTGATAAGGTCAGCCAAGTACCCACAGGATTTATCCTGTAACCCTGTACTGCAGTTTGCAGATCCTTTGTCAGTGTCATCCATGTGGATGAGTCATGACCATTGCTTACTAATTTGCTCTCTGTGAAAGCCTTAGAGAATATTTCTCTCCAGGTGACTGTCCTTGGGCACACTCTACATCATCAATCATGTTGTTCTGTGGCCCCATAATCTCCTTGATCAGAAAATTTGGGACACAATTGAGTTACATGTTACAGCATAGGTTCTCCTATGTCCTGAGTCTTCACTGAACTTGAAAGGCTATGGTCAAAATGTTGGCTGTCCTTGCAGCCCTCCTTTTTCTCTAATTTTTGGTCTGCAAAATTAGGTTGTTAATCCTCCAGAAGAGAAGCTTATTGTTATTACCCTACAACATAGGCAGTTGAGCTTAACCTCACTATCTGTCTGAATATCAAACATCTTAGGCATGACATGGAACAGGTATTTTTCATCAAGTATTGATAGGTTAAACTTTAAGTCCCTGTAGAATATGAAAGAAAAAAATTTAAAATAAAAATATATTTTAAAAATAGGAATAAACAATTACATATTTTACACAGTTTAAAAATCTAACCATATACAGCATTGTAGCAGGACAGTCCCACAACACCCCTTTTCCTGTCTCCTGCCTTCGTTCATGACCCCCTTCCTCTTTAAACAAACATCTACCCAAGAGACAGCATGGCAGCCATCAGTGTGTCATGACAAGCAGCACGTATTCAGAAGACCAGAATGACAGGCATTCCAAGCACAACCCTACTATTACACATTGCTACCTTCAGTGCAGTTGCTTAGTTCATAGGTGTCAACATACATAGTTAGTCAGGGTGAGAATCCTACCAATTAACAGCTAGTTTTGAAAACCTGCTGAGGATTCTCAGGATCATTGCCTTATCCATCTTGTGTATGTAAATGTATGGCTTTGCCCCTGTCATGTTTCCTAGCTTTTCTCCTTGCCCTCTCTTCATTGTCTAATCCTCAAGTTATTGCTTTCCCTTTAATTGTGTTATACATTTCTATTTTTATTTCTTTTTTTGAGTTCTTATACTAGGGAGACAATACTGTATTTACACATGTTGGTCTGGTTTATTTCACTTATGAGTATATCTTCAAGTGGCATCCACTTAAATATAAAGGCTTTGAGTTTATCCTTCTTTATAGCTGAATAATCCTCCATTGCATAAAAATACCACATCTTTTTCATCCATTCATCAGGTGACAGGCATTTTGGTTGTTTCCAAGATTTGGCTATCCCAAATTGTGCTGCTATAAACATAGGTACACATATATCACTATGATATGATGTTTTCAGTGCCTCTGGGAAAATTCCCAGTAGGGGGATAGCTTGTTTGAATGGAATTTCCAGTCCTAGTTTTTTAAGGAGTCTCTACATCGATTTCCATAATGGTTGCACCAGTCTACATTCACAGCAGCAGTGGAGAAGGCTTCCTTTTTTCCCACAGCCTCTCCAACATTTGTGGTTGGTTGATTTCTTTATGATAGCCATTCTTTCTGGAGTGAGATGATACTCAGTGTTGTTTTAATTTGCATTTCATGGATGGCTAGTGATGTGGAGCATTTTTCATATATTTATTCGCTTCTTAAGTTTCATCCTCTGAGAAATATGAGTTCACCTCAGATGGCCATTTCTGGATTGGATCTTTAAATTTTGGGGCCCTAATGTTTTTTAGTTCTTTATAAATTCTACAGAGCAGGTCTTTGTCTGAGTGCTTATTTGTCAAGATTTTTTTCCCAATTTATGGGTTGTCTTTTTACTTTGTTTATTTCTTTATTTTTTTTAATTTTTAATTTTTTTTCACATTCTATAGGGATTTAAAGTTTAGCATATTAAAGATTGATGGAAAATACCTGTTACATGTTATGTCTAAGTTGTTTGACATTCAGATAGTGATGTAACTCAGTGGTGTCCCAAACTTTCTGTTCAAGGAGAATATTGGGCCACAGAGGAAAGTGATCAATGATGTATAATGTGCCTAAGGAGAGTCATCTAGAGCTGAAATATTCTCTCAGGCTTTCACAGAGAGCAAATTGGTCAAGCAATGGCCATGACTCATCCACATGGCTGACACTGACAAAAGATCTACAAACTGCTGTACAGGGCTTCAGGGTAAATCCTGAAGGGATTTGACTGACCTTGACAGATACAAAAGTTACGTTTTTTGTTATATAGGTCTTGCTTTATCTTGGTCTTAACCATCCAGCAGAAAAGTATAAAAACAAAGTATATAAAGTAAAGCCATATTAATATGCTGAGTTGTAAAAGGCTCAAGTCAACAACTTCTGACATTGCCAGTCCTACAGATAACCCACTACTATTATGGACCACTGGACTATATTGGATTATTTTGCTGAATTCACGCACCTACAATATTTGAATGGCAATGGAATACCCATCTCTGGCAAAACTAAACAAAAAAGAGGGATATAAATGAAGGACCATTTTGTAGTAAAAAAATAGATAGATAGATAGATAGATAGATAGATAGATAGATGATAGATACATATAGATATAGATATAGATATAGATAGATATAGATATAGATGTAGATGTAGATGTAGATATAGATATAGATATAGATATAGATATAGTTAGGAGAGGTATACAGCTACTTTCTCTTAGTTCAATGAGGAGAAAGATTTGTACCAATAGTGTTTAGACAAGACATCATGTCTGCATCTTGTACTCCGAATAACTACTATGAAGACAACAATATGCAATGTATTAATTATTGTAATTGTCCTAGTAACCTGTTCCAAAACTGTCTCATTTCTATTTCTCTCTCAATAAAATTAATTAAATAATAAAAAGACCATAAGGCTTGGTGAAATAGCTCATCAGACTAAGCACCAACTTAGGCCAGAGTAGGGCTAGTGTTCGATCCCTGGCACCACATGCCACACCAGCACCGCCCCCAAGTGTGCTGAGCCAGAAACTGAGTCCAGGTATGGTGGCAATGTGTCTATAATCCCAGCACTGGGGAGTCTGAAAACAGGAGAATCATTATGAGTCCAAGCTGCCTAGTGAGACTCTGCACATACACGAAAAAAAAAAAAACCACAAACGTAACACACCACAACAGTAGAGTCAAAGACAAAAATCACATGATCATCTCAATAGACGCAGAAAAAGCTTTGAAAAGTCTAACATTCATTCGTAATAAAAGCCCTATATAAACTAAGAATAGAAGATCTTTACCTCAATCTGATACATTTGATCTTAGGCAAGAGACTGAGAAGTAGTACCTCAACCTGATAGAAGCCAGCTATTACAAGCCAACAGCCAACATTATACTAAATGGACAAAAATTGAAAGCCTTCATTTTAAAATGAAGAACAAGACAAGGATATCCACTGTCTCCACTCCTATTCAATATAGTTCTGCAAACATCAACCAGAGCAATTAGATGAGAAAGAGAAATAAAAGGAATGATTGGAAAATAACAAGTAAAATTATCAGCTTCCAGTCCAGGGTCAGTGGGGCTCAGCCGCTGCCTGCCTGCTCCCTCCCAGTCTGGGGTCCTGATTCTGCCAAGCAATAGTGCTGAGGCTCTACAGGGCTCCTCGCTGCATCAGGGAGCCATGGCCTCAGCCTGAGAGACACTCACCAAGCCTACAGTGAGGAGTGGCTGGGTCCCAGGCTCCCTGAGGCCTCCAGGGACTGGGCTTCAGAGCTACCTAGGGAGCTCTGCACTGCCCTGGCTGTCATGCAGCTGAATCTCACTTTCTGTGAGGGAGATGGGCATGATTGTATGCCACACAGCAGGCATTCCACAAATCCTCAAGTGTTTTACTCCTTTCCGGTGCCTTTGGCATAGCCACTGCAAGCATCTTGAACTCAAGGCTGAACATTTCACAGAAGATTTCCTAACCAATTTTGCCTCATTCCCTTCCATCCCCCTCAACATAATCAGGTACACTTTTGGGCATAGTGAGTCCTTCAAGCCACTCCTATGCATGAGAAAACTGAATACTCTTTTGTTGTGTTTGGTTTGATTTGAAATCATGATTCCAGTGTCTGTGGAGATAAGCTCAGTGGAATAAGTGCTTGCCTGGCCAGCACAATGTCTTGAGTTCCATCCTTGGTGCCACCAAAATAAAAAAATAAATAGAAAATCATGAAAAAAGAAGTAAAATTATCATTATTTGAAGATGACATGATATTCTACTTAGAGGACCAAAGAAAAAAAAAATCCACTAAGAGACTTGTAGATTTAATAACCAAATTCAGTGGTGTAGCCAGAAGCAAAGTCAATACTCAAGAATAAATAGCATGTCTATGCACAAACAACAACCACACTGAGAAAGATATTAGGGAAACCACACCTATCACAATAGCACATCAAAAACTAAAATACTTAGGAGCCAATCTCACATAAGAAGTAAAAGATTTACACAGTGAAAATTCTAAAAAAGAGAGATAGAAAAGGATTTCAGAAAATGGAAAGATATTCCTTGCTGTGGATAGGAAGAAACAACATTGTGAAAATGGCCATACTCCCAAAATACTTACACAGATCCAATGCAATCCCAATTAAAATATCATTAGTATACCTCACAGATATACAGAAAACAGTCCTAAAATTCATCTGAAACCAGAAGAGACCTAGAATAGAAAAAAACAATCCTAAGCAACAAAGGAAAGGCAGGAAATATCACAATTCCTGACTTGAAATTATACTACAAAACTACTGTGATAAAATCAGCATGGTATTGGCAAAGAAAAAACATGAGGATCAGTGGAAAAGATTAGAAGATGCAGACACTATTACAAACACACTTAGCCACCTTATCTTTGGCAAAGGGGCCAAATATATTCACTGGAAGAAAGATAATCTCTTTAATACAGGTAATAGGAACACTGGCTTTCCACAGCCTGAAGACTAAAATTAGACCCATATCTACCACATTCCACAAAACTACAGTCAAAATAGATCAAATATTTAAGTATTAATACTGAAGCACTAAATCTTATGGAGGAGAAAGTAGGTAGAAATTATAAAGACACATGGGTAGGTAGAGAGTTCACGAACAAAAACTAAACTGCATGGGAAATACTTCAAAGAGTCAACAATTAGGATCTCCTCTTCTTTGAAAAATTTCTGCACATCAAAAGAAATCACCAACCAGGTAAAAATAAAACCCATGAATTGGAAAAAAAATTACCAGACAAAGGACTTCTAACTAGAACATATAAAGAATTTTTTAAATGTGGCCTCCAAAATTCAAAGACCAATCTAAAACTGGGCATCTGAGATAAATATACACCTCACAAATGAAGAAATACCAATTACAGCTAAACATATGAAAAAATGTTCGACATAACTGGTCATTCAGGGCTGGCCAAATAGCTCAATAGGTTAAAGCACCAAGTTAGGCAGGTGCAGGGACCTGGATTTGCTCCTCAGCATGCCATGCCAGCCCCACTCTCGGGGCACACTGAGACGGTGATTGAGACTGGGCATGGTAGCACACACCTGTAATCCCAGTGCTTGAGAGGCTGAAAACAGGAGGATCACTTTGAGTCTGATCTGTGTAGTAAGATTCTATACAGTCTGTACTAAATACATTTAAAAAAATAAAAATAAAAATAAAAAAGTTGGTCATTCAAGAGATGTAAATTAAAATAACACTGAGATTCCATCTCACCCCAGAAAGAATGGCTATCATCAAGAAGTCAAACAATAACAAATACTGGAGGAGTTGTGGGAGAAAAGGAATATTTTCCCACCTGGTGGGAGTGCAGACTGGTACAACCACTATGGAGATCAGTATAGATATTCCTTAAACATTTAGGATGAGAGATCCCATTCAACCCAGCTATTCCCTCCTAGGTATTTTTGCAAATGAACTGTAAGCATCATACCACAGCAATATATGTGCATCCATGTTTATAGCAGGACAATTTGTGTTACCTAAATCTTGGAAATAACCTAAATTCCCATCAACTGAGGAATGGATTTTTAAAAAGATGTGGTACTTTCACATAATGGAGTATTACTCAGCTATAAAAAAGATAAATTCAAGGCTTTTATAGGTAAATGGATACAACTAGAAACTATACTGGTAAGTGAAATAAACCAGACCCATATGTGCAAACATCGTATTGTCTCACTGGTGTGAGAACCTAAAAGAGTAAATAAAATCTAAAAGGTACAATAGATACTGTGAAAGGGAAGTAACCTGTTCAATGGGAAGGAAAACCTAGGATTAGGAAAAGGACAAAAGATAAAAAGGAAAATATATTCATGTATATATACAGAACATATTGGATAATTTTACTTTTAATTTCTGTTTGTCTATTGAAAGGAGCAGTTGGGCCAAGGATATAGCTCAGCAGCATAAGCACCTGCTTTGCCTGGCAAGCACAAGGCCCTGAGTCCAATTCTTGGTACTGCAAAATAAAACAAAAAAAGAAAGATGTGAGAAGTTAATGCTTAATTTTTTAACTTTTTATTACTTATTTTTTTCTCCTTTTTATTTTCTGATAACTTTTTTCTACCAATTTTGCAGGCTTATATCTGGTAAGCCAAGCAGCTAACTTAAAGATAACATTATGCAATTCAATGACCATTGTCGAATTCCTATTACCTTGTTTAATGAAATTTTGTATAATTTCTGATGGATTTTTTTTTTTTTTCGGAACCAGGGATTGAACTCAGGCCCTTGCACTTGCCAGGCAAGCACTTATTCTACTGAACTATCTCTCCAGCCCTTCTGGTTGATTTTTTAAAATATTTTATTTTCTTTAAAAAAAAATAGGACTAAGTGCCTGCTTGACAAGTGCAAGGACCCAGGTTCGATCCCCGGTACTGCAAATTATGTCACATGGGAACCCCAGGTGGGTGCTGGCCCTGAATTCAGGCATGGCAGCACACACGTGTAATCCCAGCACTTGGGTAGTTGAGACAAGAGGATCACTATAAGTCTGAACTATATAGTGTGACTCTATATCAAATTAAAAAATTAATAAAATTGTTTTTAAAAATCAGAATCAACCAATGGGATGATAGATTATCAGATCTAGAAGACAGAGTTGCAGTTATCCATCATCAAATGAAAAGCTTCAAAATAGCAAGGGACCATGAAAAATCAACCCAATGGATGATGGATGATGCAAAGAAAAATAACATAAGAATTGGTACCAATGAAAAAAATCAGAAGATCACAAAAGGCACATAAAAACCTGTTCACAGATGTCATGGCAGAAAACTTCCAAAGCATGGCAAAAGAGCTTTACATACAGACAGACAAGTGAGGCATATAGAATTTCAGTTAGCAACAATCAGAAAAAAAAAAAAAAACAGGGATACAATAATCAAGACTCCAGAAATTCAACACAAGAAAAGAATATTAAAAGCTGTTAGAAAAAAGAAATAAGTCACCTTTAAAAGAACAACCACCAAAATCACAGCAAACTTCTCAACACAAACCCTCAAGTCAATGATAGTTTGGAGTGAAGTATTTCAAGCCTTAAAAGAAAACAACCTCCAACCCACATTGATGTACCTCACAAAATTATCTTCCAAAATTGATGGAAAAATAAGATACTTCCATGATAACAACAACAAAAAAAAACCTAAAGAAATTCATGACTACAAAACCAGCACCCCGGTCAGGGAGATGGCTTAGTAGAATAAGTGCTTGCCTGGCAAGTGCAATGACTTGAGATCAATCCCTGGTTCTGCAAAAAAAAAAAAAAAAAAAAAAAAAAAAAAAAACAGCACTCCAGGCTGTTCTGAATGATACCCTGTAAAATGGGAATGAAGGCAATTCCAAGAACATCATTAAAATAAATCCGCCTGTCAAGGTAAACAAATAGAAGGTAAAGAAAGAGAATCCACAAAATGAAATTTATATGTTGACAAAGGCAAGTCAATACCTATCAGTTATAACCACCAATGTGAATGGTCTCCATTCATCAGTCAAAGGAAGCAGACTGGCCAAATGGATCAAGAAAGATCCAACAATACATTGCATACAAGAAACACATTTAACTCAAAAAGAAACTAATGGACTTCAAGTCAATAAACGTAAAACAATATTTCATTCAATAGGAACTCAGAAAGAAGCAAGTGTAGCTATTTGTATAAAAAAGCATATTTCAAACCAAAATTGGTCAGAAGAGACAAAGAAGATCACTATATATTTGTCAAGGGAAAATCCAAGCAGAATAAATAATGATCATAAATATATATGCAACAAATACCTGCAAACCCAGCTATATAAAACAAGTACTAATGGATGTGAAAACATCAAATAATCACTGATACAATTTAATAGCCACTGTCACAAATAGGTCAACTAGGAAAATACCAGTTCCATGTTATGTCTAAGGCATTTGATACTCAGACAGATAGTGATGTTAAGCTCAACCCTCTGTTACAGGGTAATAATAACATTAAGCTTCTCTTCTGGATGGTTAATAACTAAAGTTTGCTGACCAAAAATCAGAGAAAAGAAGGGCTACAAGGATAGCCAATATTCTGGCCCTAGCCCTTCAAGGTCAGGACATAAAAGAACCTGTGCTGTAACATTCTGTAACTCAGTAGTGTCCCAAATTTTCTGTTCAAGGAGAATATGGGGCCACAGAAGAAAGTGATTGATGATGTACAGTGTGCCCAAAGAGAGTCACCTAGAGAGAAAAAAAATCTCTCAGGCTTTCACAAACAGCAAATTGGTCAAGCAATGGCCAAGACTCATCCATATGGCTGACACTGACAAAGGATCTACAAGCTGCTCTACATGGTTTCAGGGTAAATCCTAAAGAGATTTGACTGACCTTGTCAGATACAATAGTTACATATTTAGTTATATTAGTGTTGCTTTAATTTGGTCTTAACCATCCAGCAGAAAAGTATAACCATGAGGTATAAAAAGTAATGCCATATTAATATACTGAGCTATAAAAGGCTCAAGTCAACAACTTCTGACAGTTGCCAGCTCTGCTGATAACCCACAACTATTATGGACTATTAGACTATATTGGGATATTTTGCTGAATTCATGTACCTACAATATCTGAACTGGCATCAAGTATGAAAAGGTCCTTTAAAGACTTCTCCAAATACAGCTGCTCTAACAGCAATGAAACACCCGTCTCTGACAAAACAAAACAAAAAAAGGGGGATATAAATGAAAGATCACTTTTTTAATGAATATATATGTATATGCAAAATAGTTAGGATAGATATACAGCTACTTTCTCTTTGTTCAGTAGGAGGAGACATTTGTGCTAATATCGTTTGGACTACAAATCATATATGCATCTTGCACTGTGAGTGACTACTGCGAAGACAACAATATGCAATGTATTAATTGTTGTGGCTGTCCTACTAACCTGTTTTGAAGCAGTCTCATTGTTATTTCTTTCTCATTAAAATTAATTAAAAAATTTTTAAAAATCAACAAAAAACAATCAGAGTTAAACCTTTGAACAAATGGACTTGATAGATATCTACAGAGTACTCCACCCCACAATAACAGAATACACACTCTTCTCAGCAGCACACAGGACTGTCTCCTCAACAGAACACTTATTAAATGATAGAACATGCTTAAGTAAATGCAAAAGAATTGAAATTATTCCATGCGTATTATCAGACCATACAGCAATAAACCTGGAAATCAGTGGCAAAGGAAACCACAAAAACACATGAAATTAAATAACAAGAAGTTAGACAGTTTCTACAGTTAAATGGTAATGCCAAAATGACATATCAGAACTTATGGGACACAGTAAGAGCAGTCCTACTAGGGAAATTCATAACAGTGAATTCCCACATCAGAAAAACAGAGCTAGCTAAAAAAAATGACCTAATGTTGGATCTCTCTTCTAGAAAAAGAAGAGCAAGTTAAACTTTAAGTATACATGAGAAAGGAAATGATAAAGATCAAAGCAGAAATTAGTGCAATTGGGACCGTGAAAATAATACAAAAAGAAAATTAAGAGCTATTTCTTTGAAACATTAAATAAAATAAACCCTTTTCCAGTCTCATTAAAAGAAGAGGAAAAAAGGACCCAAATCTGTGCAATTAGGAATGAAAGAGGTGAAACCACAACAGAGTCTACAGAAATACAGATGGTCTTCAGTACCTACTTTGAGAACATCTACTCTAATAAGATAAAAATTCAGAAGAAATGGACAAAATCATAGACACATAAGAATTATTACATTTCAATCAATAAGATACAAAAATTCTAAATAACCAACATCTGTCAATGAAATTGAAGATGTGATTAAGGACCTAACAACAAAGAAAGGCCCAGGTCCTGGCAGATTCACTGCAGAATTCTACAAAAACTTTAAAGAAGACCTACTGCAGCTATTTCTCAAACATTTTAATGACATTGAAATGGAAGCAATATTCCCAAATTCATTGCTGAAAGCAAACATTACACTGATACCAAAATCAGAGAAGGATCCAACAAAAGAATAGAACCACAGGCTGACCTCTCTGATGAACATAGATCTAAAAATCATCAATAAGATACTGCCAAACAGAATGCAGCAAATCAACAAAATTATACACTGTGACCAAGTAGGATTCACACCAAGGATTCACAGATGTGTCTACATATGCAAATCACTACATATAATATACCATATTAACAGAGACTGGGACAAAACCATATGATCATCTCAATAGATGCAGGAAAAGCATTTGACAAAGTCCAATACCTATTCATGACTTTAAAAAAAAAAAAAACCCACACAATATTGGAATGGGGTTGTATCCACTAATTTTAGCCCAGTTTTCAGCAATCTTCCCACAAATAATTGTTGGATGCTGATTTCCTTCCTATGGTTTTCTCTCCCACCCTACACCCGGTTTTAGTTACTAGCTCCATGTATGGAAGTTTCCACTGCATCTTCCAAAGGACAAACTGGCTCTTGGTGTATCCATTGGCAGGAGCCTTTCTGCTTCCCACTCCCTATTTTGCCTTGTTGTGATTTCTCTGGTAAGCCTGGCCCCCTTTCCATGCAGCATGGTATTTACCCTTAGCAACCCCTGCCAAGTTCTACACACTTATTACTCTCCTTTTAGACAACCAAGCTGATGCCTCGTAAGCAATAAGTGTAATAAACTCTAGCCCACAAGTGTTGGTCCAATATTAGAGGTGGTCTTTGGGGGCTCATGTAAGGCCAAGTTGCTAAATAAGCCATGTAGATGATTTTCCATTTTACAGATGAGGAAACTGAAGCTCAGGGGATTAACTGATCGGGTACCACATAGGTGGCAAGCAGTGATGCTAAGATTTGTGTCCATCACTCTCTGATTACCAATTAGAACACTTCCCATTATACTCGTTCCCCACTTCTGCAGCCATCCTACTTCATGCCTCTTCATTCAACTGCCCATATGCCTCTTTGTCCACATTACTCCAGGACCTTGACCTTCCTGAATAGGGTATGAGCAGCAGCTGTCTTTACTAACTTGCACCTGTGGATATCTACCCACCCCACAAATGTCTTCACATCTCCCCTCCTCTGGAAACCTGCAGGTATGCACACACACGTACACACACACACACACACACACACACACGTTTTCTTTGTGTTGTAATTTTTAATCCTACCAAGTGGACTGGGGATGGGGAAGTCAAATAGTTACTATATTTATAGAGTGAATGGATTTAGGTGATAATAAAGGCAAATGTTGTCATGGCAACTAGCATTCTAGGATCCTATACACATCTTTTTGCCTTTGTACAAAGTGCACTGAATTATAGCTCACATCTTCCAGAACAATCAGCAGTGAGCAGGGCATACTGACTGTTGTGACTAGGTCAAAGGCTGCTCACTCCCATGTGACTCCTCAGCCATCAAGCTGCAGTCCCAACTCCAGGCACACCTCAACATCAGCTCTGCCTCAAGACCAGCCAATCAAGGGCTGCACTTTCTTCCTCCTGGATTAACTCTTGCCCTTGCTTGCCTTTTCTTTCTTTCTTCTTCACACTGGTTCTAAATTATGGTAACTGGTTAATGACCACCGAAGTTATTTTCAGAATACCACCTGGCAGTACAAGAATAATGTATTCTGACAATAGCCTGACTGCATGAGAGAGATGCAAGCCTTGTGTGTTGTCCAGAGGAAGTACCAGACCCTTTCCCCTGAATACTTTCCCATCTACCTAAAGATCTCCCCCACACCCCTCCTACCCAAGCACACAGAATTGCTTGCACTCCCCCTTTCCCACCTAATAAGCTTGGTTTCCATGTATCACATGGAGATGCATCCTGCAACCCTGAAAGACTAGGAGCCAAGTGACCTTCCAGTCTCAGTCTTTCCTCCTGTCAGAGAAGACTACACCTCTGGAGAAAGGGTTAACTTACTTGAATCACCCATAAGTAGGTGAAAATAGTAACATGAAGCAAACACAATGTCAAGGATACTTTGTCATCTTTCATCTCTTATAAAATAGGAGGCTTAAAAGAACAAATTGCAGGTTAGCTTAACCTAGAGGGCAATATGCTAAGTGAAATTAGCAAGATCCAGAAAGACAAATGCCACATAATTTCACTTATCTGTGGAATCTGAAAGAATCTATCCCACAAAAGCAAAGTGTAATGGCTAACAAAGGCTAGAAGTGAGAGGAGACAGGGTGGTGTTGACCAAAAGGTATGATTTTTAGGTATAAGATAAACAAGGTCCAGGGGTCCAAAACATAACATGGGTGGTGATGGATATATGACAATTAATTTAATCATGATAAGATAAGAAATATACTGTGTATATCAAATCATCGCATTGTAGCCCCAAATATATATACTATTTGTTATTGAATATTTTAATTCAAAAACATTAAAAAGTTTACAAATGTAAAATCACATCTAAAAAGTATCAGCTACCAAGTCAAAGAGATGCTTTTGCAGCAATGGGCCCCTGTAACTACTGTCTCACACAGGGTTCTGTCTAGTGACATGTCTTTACCCACTCACACCCTGAAGTAGCTGTGTTCTCATGAACAGGGAGTTTGGTAGGGTAGGCAGGGAGAAAAGAGACTATAGACACATGTGTGATGGATATCACAATAGGTGTGTGCTCTAGGGAGGGACACCAAAACTACAGGGAGCCACCAGGAGTGTGGGAAACTTGGGCAAACTACCTAATATCTCTGAGCCTCAGCTTCCGCATCTGCAAACTAGGGATGTGTTCTTATGGGATTCCTATTAGTCTATTTTCTTTTACTAGCACAAATATCTGAATAATCAGCTTATAAAGAAAACAGGTTTATTTTGGTTGACAGTCTTAGAAGTTTTAGACTCTAACTGGTTGGTCCATTGTTTGGGGTCTACAGCAAGGTGGCCTATCATGGCAAGAGTGATGTCTCAGTTACTCTTCTCTCATTGCTGGGACAAATACGTCACACTCAAAATGAAGGAAGGAAAGGTTTATTTAGCTCACAGATACTGGAGGTTTCAGTCTATACTCAGCTGGCTCCAAGGCAGAGTGGCACACGGTAGAGAACAACCTTTTATGGAGGCAGCAAAGAGCAGAGAGCAAAATGGAGAAACAGCAGCAACAATGGCAACAGAGAGGAAGTCTGTCTCCCTTAAGTTGCATTCAGGCTATCCACCCCAGGCCGGGAGTAGTGCTCACACCCATAATCCCGGTGGATCATGAGTCAATCACAAACTCTAGAAGTCCACTCCATGACTGCATGAGGCTCTGGGGGGATAACTGACACAAACCATAACATTCCACCCCTGGGCCCCCAAAGACTCACGTGCATCCCTTTATGCAAAAGCCATTTTAGTCTATCTCCAAGAGTTGCCAAAGTCCTAACAGCTTCAGCATTGCTGAAAAGTCCAAGTCCCAAGTCTCCTCCAAGGTCAAAAGCAAACTCTTTGCTATGAGTCCCTGAATAAATAAAAGCACTCAATGCATAAGATAAACATTGCCATTCCAAAAGGTACAAACAACAGGGGAATACAAAACATTGGGACCAACACAAGTCCAAAATCCAGCAGGGCAAACATGAAGTCCTGTAGTTTCATGTGGAACATCCAAAGCAATCTACAGTGAGCTGTGAGCTCCAAAAGCCTTACATGGATGGCTCCACCCCTACAGCACTTTTGGTGGTAGGTCCCATGGCTTCTCTCTCAGGCCTGATTTGTTCCCTTCTTCAGCATCTCTTAGACAATCCACATTTATGGCTTTTCCTACTTCTGGGGTTACCTTCAAAGGCTTGGGCCATGCCCCCAATGACCTAAAGCCTCCCTCCAGCCCCACATAAAGTTCCTACAACCTCCTATACATGCCAAGCTGGAGACCAAGCCTTTCACACATGGGCTTTGGGGAAATATTCTAGATCAAAATTATAACAGGGCTGTTCATGTATGATCTTTTCAACTCTGTGTATAGAGGATCCTCTAGATATCTAATATTCCAATGAACAACCCATCCCCCTTTCTCAGGCCTCATATCCATATGCCAAGGTGTGTTATGATTTATATCTTCATGTCCCCAAGACCCCCAGGCACTCATAGGCAGGACTTTGGAAAATGACTAGACCATGGGGGTGCTAGAGCTGACTTGCTGTTTGGAAGAGGAGTCTGGTCAGGGGAAGTCAGTCAGTGGGAGGATAAAACTTAGAAGAGCATATCTCCCTCCTGGCTTCCTACTTCTCTCTGCTTCCTGATTGCCATCACATGAGTAGATCTCCTCCCCAAGGCCCTTTACCATGACTTCTTGACTTGAAGCCAGCAAACTGTGGACTAAAAACATGAGCCAAAATATACTCTCTTTAAGCTTTGACTGCCAGGTATATTGTCCCAGCGATGAATAAAGTACTAAGGCACAAAGCAACACCTAGTACCCGTGTGACCCTCAAATACCTCAAACTCAATATTGTCATGTATTATATAATAACATTTCAATCAATCATGGACTGAATGCTGGTCTCATAATATAATAATACCAAGTGATCTTGAAAACAACTCAGTGTAAGAACACTCCATTAACCATGTCCATCCTGTGGTCCACATCTTCATGCAACCCTGGACATCCAGGAATGTGGCCCCAGAAGATCATAAACTTTTAACATTATATAATATTTAGCAATATTTTTCATTATTCAAGTGGGGTGTCATAAAGCACAGGCTGCATAGGAGACAACGGAACTCTGTGTAGGAGAAGGCACCATGCGGTGCTAACTCCGCTTTCTGCAGCTCGTACACACCACCAATCCATTAGAAACCATACGTACCAGACATTTGATGCACTTGTGCAACTTGACAAATAAAATGCAACATGTACCAATGATCATATTTCAATTTTCTTTCTTTATAATTTGGTATGGGGTCTGTCTCACTACACAGCTCAGACGCATAGTGATCCCCTGGTTTGCAGCCTCCCCAGCACTGGGATTACAGGTGTACACCACCACATCTGGTCTCGGTGGCCCACTTAGTGTGCCCAGGGGAGGGACCAGTGATGCTTGTGGTGCTGGAGATCGAACCCAGGTCCCTGCACTTGCCTAAGCAGGCACTTAGTCTGCTGAGCTATCTCACTGACCCCATATTTCAATTATCAAATATATGAGTATGCCTGTGAAGAAAGGCATCACTTCTTATGAAGCAAACATGTAAATTGGAGGTTTGCTGTGTTATTTTGTAAAATAATGTAATAAATGACTTAAAGGAAACTTTTGACATTCACTATACTGTATGTTTTGTACACACATGAAGACTATTTCTCTTTACTCAGTGCAGCCCAGGCAACCCAAAAGTCTGGATGCCTATGCTCTATTATTTTTACACAGAACAAAATTGCCTAGTGGCACATTTCTCAAAGTATGTCCTGTGGTTAAGTGGTGCTTCACTATGTGTCCCCACCTAAGTTTATCATCTCCCCCTGAAGATCTTTACCTTCCTTGTGTTCTTTCTAAGTCAGGAATGCCATCTTCTACTTCTTGCCTCTCCTTGCATTCTCACAAGACCAACCAAGCACCCACTCCTGTATATTTCACCTCCCAAATATGATTGCATATTTTCTCTCCAATCCTTAAGTATATGCCCTAGTCCTGACATTCAGTGTCTATGACCTCTAACCACCTTCTTCTCCCATGTCTGCTCCCCATTAATACCACCTTCCCCCGGCATTCCAGAAATCTTTGAACAGTGTACAGAGAAGAGTACCCTGTTCTCATCATCCACACAGACCACTAGACTCCTTTAGAAGGATTTCCAAAATGCAGCCCCTTCCTACCTCCGCAGCCTTGTTATATTCCTCCATGTTATGTTCCTCAATCCAGCCTCAAAGAGCTATTCATGCCCCTCTGAAAATCCATGACAACCCTCATTTTATCTTTGCTTAGCCATGTATCCCCTCAGCTTGAAGAACCCTTTCTTCCCACATTTTCTTTCTATTCATTTCTCCCCTTTCTCTGTCTGTTCAAGTATAGACATTGTCTTTTTTATCATTTTTTTTTTTCGGAACTGAGGATTGAACTCAGGCACTTGCACTTGCCAGGCAAGTGCTTATTCTACTGAGCTATCTCCCTGGCCCCGTCATTATCTTTTCCTGGAAACCTCTTCTGCTGACATCTCACAAAGGGCTTTTGGAGTGCCATATGCATAGTTCTGCTGTGACACTCACCACATTGTACTCAGTGTGAGCAATCATTGTCATTTCACCCAGCACCCTCTGTGGCACAGACTTGTCACAATTTATTTGTCCAGAGACCTCTGTCTCCTAGCATGGTTCCTAGTGCCAGCAACTGCTCCCTGAGTAATATCTAATGAAAGTATGAGTGAGATGCTTGGGAAGACTACTAAAACTGAACTGAACCCCAAGACAGTAGAGTATTCTTTTCTATCCAACTCAGCCAAACAAAGGAAATTGTACTAAATTAGATGGCCACTCTCAGATGATAGCTATGATGGTCAGTTTTACCTGTCAACTCAACCAGGACAAAGCACCCAACTATCTAAGCAAACACTAATATAGGTGTTATTGTGAAGACATCTATAGTTATAGTTAACATCTATAAACAGTTGACTTTAAGAAGATTATCCTTAATAAGATAGGTGAGCCTGAGCCATCAGTGAAAGGAAGAGAACTGAGCAGAACCGAGGTTTCCAAAGAAAAAAGAAATTCTACCTATGCATAGCCTCATCAGAGAGTTTCCAGTCTATCCTTCCTGACAACTGCCCTGTGGCTACAACCAGTATGCTCAGCCCCACAATTGCCTAAGTCAACTTCCCCACAGTAAATCCTACTAGTTCCATTAGTACAACCAAACTGTAACAGATAAATGAATCTTCAAAGTCTAGCAAGATCCTGGGAAACTGAGCAGACCCTTATCTTCAGACTAGAGCTCTTCCAAAGGATGCACATATAAGGACTCTTCAGATGTTTTCACTTTGCAGTAACTTTGCAATATCCTCAAGAAGTCAGTGGGTGGTAAGGATCACACCCTCTTTGCTCTAGAACAACCTCAGCACAGGTATGCTACAGCTTGTCCAAGATGGTACAGAAAGACAGATCATCAGGTAATCCTATCTCCCAGGCCATGGCTTCCCAGTAGACCAAGTGTGAAGCATCAGTAATTTGTATTGATGAGAAGAAAAGGCTGCAGTGGGTTATTCAACTTGGCCAATTAGCACGTAAACAAACACGCAACTGCAAGTCAGTGTGCCAGCTAACCCAATGTACTCTGCTCATTTGATTTGACATGAGTCGTTTAGTTTTAATTAGGACAATGCTTCACAGCATATTAGTAGGAGTCCTGTAGTATATGTTATGGAAATAATGAAAGCTTAGTAACAAGACCCGTTTTAGCGCTCTGCTATTAAATCTTCACTGAGAAGGGAGGCGAGGCTGCCAGACTCTTTGTGGAAATTATTGCATTAGAAAATTAGCACTTCTAGAAAGAGCTAGGTGAGACAGAGGCTGGCAAAGCCCCAGACTTGAACAAACCTGAGAACACTCAGCTCATGGCCCAAAGACCAAGCTAAATGCTGAATTTCTGATTCCTACCTCACTTTCTGAGTGGAAGAAAACAGAGGTTCTGTTCCTTTCTTCTGCTTTTTCCAAATGTGCTCAGTCAAGTTGCTCCACCATGAAATGGTCTTGTGCATAGTATGTGTGCAATATTTCCTAACTTGGGTTTTCACATGTCTTCATCCCTTCTCATCCAGGCAATTTCACTTTGAGTCCAAGATCTCTCTTGCTTCTCTTTTCACTGAGATCATTTCCTTACCTTGCTCCTCCCCTAAGAAATTACCATCAATTGTCCCTTAATAGGATAACAATCCCAGGACTGTCCTTTATCATTTGCAGATTTACTCTTTCTTTTCTCACTTACGGAACAAGACGGAAGTCTTTTAAAATAGTTCCAGGTATCATTAAATGGACAGGGAAGGAAAATAGCTATTCCTTTTCCCAAGGTCATCTACTTTTACGGAAAGGTCACTGAACTGGTGAACATAAGAGATCTAATGCAGATTGGATCTGCCAAACAGCAAACTCTAAAACCATGGGTAAGTCACTCACTTCTCAGGCTTCAGTTTCACTTTTGTGAGATGAAGGAGTTAGGCCAAACCAAGGTGTGAGAGGAAAAACAGCTAATTTCCCTAAAGCCACCTCTCTGTACCCTCATCCTGCATCTTTCTCCCCCTCTACCTATCAAGCCCTCTCTCTTCTCCCTCTACTGCCAGTTTTGTCCTTCAGAATTCAATTACTTACAACCACCACTGAGGCAGATGGTGAATAATTTTATATCTCCACAATGCTGCAGCCCCATCCCATGGAACCTCCGCTGCTTGGCCAGTGAAAATAGTCCCAGAAGCCCTCAGTAAAGTAAATGGGAAGAATTGAGGGGGTGGGGACATCAGCTACTCTAATGGGAATGTCAAAAGGAGTTTACAATTTTTTAGGACCTTCTAAGATAAAACAAAACAAAAGACCTCAGCTCTTTGGGACAAAATGTGAAGCCTTGGCCTGAGCCCTGTTCAAGGACAGAGAGACGTGTATATACTCTTGACCAGTTCATATATTTCATGAACTAAATCAACTCGGTGTTACTATGTGCCTGGAATGAGCTTGGGGTTATGAATGATAAAATGCCATCCTCAAGGAACTTGTTGTCCAGGAGGAAAATGAACAGGAAAAAGATAATGACATTACAGTTAAAGCCCACAAAAGAGCTACTGACATGTGCATCCCATCTCCCTTGTCTCCCAGCAGCACTGATACAGCTGGTCATTCCTTCCTTGAAGCACTTTCTCCTCTTAATTTTCCCCTCATGCAGTATCTCCTTCCTAACCTTTGCTGGCACCATATTATCATCCAAATCTTTAAATGTTAGAACATCTCAGGACTTGATCAGCAGATGTCTTCTCCCCTCTTTTGCTCACTCTCCCTAAGAGGTCTCTTCCATGAGATATTTTGAGGACCAAAAAGACTGACAACACTGAGAATAGGGGGAGGAAATGATGTCCCTGAACGCTTCTGGAGGTAGAGTATGGAAGTAGGAGTTCTTGTGGAGTTGGGGCTGTGGGGTAGCAGCTTGTAGGACTGAAGCCACACAGAGAACAGATGACCAAAATCCCAGCTCTTTTCCTACTGTCAGATCTCCCGCTGGTGCCTTCTTTTGGCCAATTCAGCCACAGAACTGGAAACCAGAGGACAAGTTTTTATTGAACAATGAATAAGTGAGCTCCTAATGAACAACATATATTATTATGTCCTAGGTACACGCTCACAGCTGAGAATGTGAAAAATTAAACAAGTTGCTCACCCAGCTTAAATAGTACAGTAAGTCATGTGGGCATTTGGACTCCAAACCCAGGCATTTCCATGTCATGCTCTTCCTGTCATGCTGCTGCCCAGTAGGAAGAGGGCTTGGTGCAGAAACTTCATGACAGACCATTCCAGGTACAGCCCAGAGAATGGGGAGGTCCAATGCCCCTTACATACTGTAAAGTGTTACTTCCAGTGGGAGCTAAGAGTGACAACCAATAAACTACAGTGGGTAGCGGGGAAAATTGAAAACTCTCTTTGACTATGTAAAAATAATTTTAATTATAGTCATTTATGGGAACTGCTTATAATTGCTGTCTAATTATCAGGCAGCACAACAATTAAGTAGATCTTTAACTAATGCCAACCTTTGTTATAAGTTTTATTTGATTATAACTGCAAAGGCTAAAACAAAAGCTTAGTCCAACAACGAGTTGGTTGCTCACAGAGACTGGTTCTCTGCCCAGAATTTAAAATTAGATATCAACTATCTTGTCCTTAGCAGTTTCTCTCTGAATTATTAGTGGCTTTCCAAGTGTAAGAGATTTATCTGTATAGAAGCTCCTCGTGTTAGGGTCTATAGCTCCTGCTAATACCCCAAGAGACTAGTTCAGCTCGGGGGAGGGGGGCTTGACCTATGTTTACCCACTGGTCCTCACACTCTAAAGATGGCCCTGGCTTATATGCATCTGAATCTACTCTTGTCACCTGAACTCTGGCAGTGTCAGAAACCCATCAATGTTTTGAAAACATTTTCTAGAAGGTGCTACATTTAGGCAAGATATGGACAATGCCAAGAGTCTTCTTGAAGCCCTGTTGGAAACTTCAGAAGAGGTAGGATGAAAGGATGGGAAATTTGTGGTGGCTGAGAGATGGAGGAGGACCTCAGAATGTTATAACAAAGAAGGCCATCTGTCCCTGCAGCAAGCCAATCTTTCCTTCTAGAGTTATAATCGTTCTGGATGGACACATGCAACCCAGATAAAGACCATATTCCCTTTGTAATTTGGAGTGGCCAGTAGAACTTCAAAAGTGACAATATGCAAGTTTAATATTATGTATTTAAAAGGAAAGTAGGAACTCCCCCTCTGCCTTTTCCTCCAGTTGGCAAGAGTTAGAGCTTAAATAAGCCTCTTTAGACCCAGGGTGGAAGGAAAGTGTTGAGATGTCAAAGCAGCAAAATCATAAGAACCTGCATGGCTAGAACTGTGGAACTGCACTATACAACATTAGAAAGTATCACCACCATGGAAGGGAAGGAATGGGGACAAAAATGAAAGGAAGAGACAAGAGGGAAGGGAAAGGAATGGGAATGGAGGGGAGGAGGAAGGAAGGAGAAGGTAAAGGAAGGGAAGGGAAGAGAAAGAAAGGGAAGGGAAGGAGAGGTCAACTGTCTCAGGTCTCTTGCTTGAGCAGATTCTCTACCTATGTGGCATTGTGTTAGCTTTGAGGACCTTTGCAATTTTTTTGTTCTTCTGAATAATGAAGACATAGACTTAGTTAAAATTCTTGCTTCAGGGTTGGTGAGATAGCTCAGCAATCTAAAGTGCCTGCTTAGGCAAGCTTCTACAAGCACACAGGGACTGCAGTTCAATCCCTGGCACCACATGCTGCACCACCCCCACTCCCAGGGTGGGCTGAGCTGGCCACCAAAAAAAAAAAAAAGGGCCAGAGAGATGGCTCAGTGGAATAAGTGCTTGCCTGGCAAGTGCAGGGGCTTGAGTTCAATCCCTGGTTCTGCAAAAAAAAAAAAAACAGATTCCTACTTCACATATGAGTAAACTACAGCTAAGAAAAGTGAGGAGACTTGTACAAGGTCATATATAAGTGTAGAGCCAGGACTTGAACACCTGATGCCTAATCTTGACCTTGCTGCAAAGCTGGCTCTGGAACTGGGTATATGGTAACTCACAGGGCTCTACTCATTCAGTAGTGATGACAGTCTTCTGTTGGACATAAGTCTACAAGATGAGAAAACAAATCTATGTGTGTGCTGATCATTTTGCATTAACATTCAAGCTCAAGGCCCATAGACCAGGCAGCTTGTTCTGGTATACAACCACACATTCAACTTCTGCTTTCTTGTTTTCACTTGAAAATGCCCCATTTGCTGTTGGTGGCATCAAGTTTTTTGGGGGAACATTTTTGTCTCACTTCAAACATCCTTTGAAAGTCTGAAAGATGAGATCAGCAAGCATCAATCCCATGCCTCCTGGATTTTCAGTCTGTTCTTGCAAGCAATAAAAGCCACACTGATAAAACCCTTCCCAGATCTTCATGCATCCCTTGGCTCCCTCAGTCTTCAACAGGAAGAAGAGATGAAAATGCCTCCTGAGCCCTTGAAGTTCTATTTCCTCCTCAAAAATGTCAGTCTGTAAAGACACAGTCAAGGTTCGTTTTTTATTCCAAATAGATTTTTTTTCCATGTGAATCAGCAGCAATAGACAGTCATGGGAGACTTGAATAAGCAAGCTGAGCTCTGTCATATTCCAAATTAAAAGGAATGATGGAAAGTAGAGTATACTCTACAGGGTAAAGTGCTAGTCAAATGTTAGCTGGGAGCACTTGAGATGAGCACAGGAGGATAATGGCACATCTGCTTCCTAGTCCTGTCTGACCAGACCCATCTGGCCAGGTCCCAAGGGAAAGGGTCATCAACCTCCTACATCTCTGCTCCAGGCAGACCACCAGGACTCCTCCAACTTTTCAGATAGTACCTGTGGATATAAATCTTATTTTGGGAACATTTGTTCAGTGAGGTTGGCTAAACTGCCCTTGGATGTACTGATTTGCCACACTGAAGCCCTGGAGCTGCTGCCATACCATCAAAGCTTTGCCCCCCACCCCACTCCTACATTAATGGCCTCAAACTTCCCACATAAGAACTTATTTTGGGGGGCCGGGAAGATGGTTCAGTAGAATAAGCAATTCCCTGGCAAGTGCAAGGACCTGAGTTCAATCCCAGGTTTTGCAAAAAAAAAAGAACTTCTTTTTTTCTCATTAACTTTATTGAAAATTGATAATTATATAGCATATTAAAAATTGTAGAAAAATATTGAAATGTGAAAGATATAAGACATAGAGTGAATTTTAGAGAAATATTTCTGAAATTAATATATAGCATGAGATTAATAATAGTTGGTTGCAAGTTGTAAATAAATTATTTACAAACTTAAATGAATACAACAATAAAAATTGTCCAAAAAAAATGAAGAAGATAGAATTTACAGATCAGTCATATAATAGTTCACTTTGCAAAAATCAAGAAAATTATACTCATACAGTTAGAATTCTCAAAGGAGAAAGGGGTAGGAAATTAAATATTTAAAATTTTTGAAATTATAGCACCACAGCTTCCAAGAAAAATGAAACTTTTTCACAAGAAATTTGAATAAAATCATACCAAAATACACAAAAATGAAATTATCCAAAACTAGTTGTAAAGAAAAAAGTCATTAAAGCATATACATGAAAAATTAGCTATAGAAGAAGAAAATTAAATACCATCTTATTCCACATTAGAAAAAACAAAAGA
>NW_004524752.1:1640057-1641724 GCF_000260255.1 Octodon degus
CAAAACCATACAGTGAAACAATACACAGGAAAAAAATTTTTTTTTTAGCTGGGGATTGAACTCAGGCCCTCGTACTTGCCAGGGAAGTGTTTATTTCACTGAGCTATCTCCCTAGGCCCGGTCCTCATTGAATTTTATACTTAACAAACATATCTTTGAAAACTAAAATTAAAATATTTTCCAGTTATACAAACTCAAAATATTCTAATACCTCCAGACATACCATATAGAAAATAACAAAGAGCATAATCCAGAAGGCAAGAGAAGTTGCTGTATGATCCTGGATAAAGAATAAAAAGCTCAACCCCACCCGCCAAATAGGAATTTCTACCACGTTCCGGGAACCCCCAGACCCAGTTCTAGCCCAGGTCTGCTGAGTGTGTGGGAGAGCTTCCGGCTACCCTGTGCCCGCAGGACAGCCTACTCATCCCAGCCCAGGCACACCGTGGGTGAGACCCACTTCTACCCCCATGGGACGCCCCCGAACACTCCGTAGCACCTCTCAAACAGCCTGCTGAGTAGGAATTTCTGCCGCATTCAGGGAACTCCCAGACCCAGTCCTAGCCCACACCCAGTGAGTGTGTGGGAGAGCTGCCTCTGCCCGCTACTCCACCTTGTCCCTTCCAGGCTCAGCTCAGGCCTGGCATACATGCCTAGGGTGTAACCCTGCAGCTGCAATCCCTGCAGAGAGTGTAGAGGATAGAACCACTCAGCTAGTCCAAGAGCAGAACATCTTGCCAAAGGGGCACAACAGGTTCACCCTTCAGGGCAACAGCAGTAAGGAGCTGAGCACAGCAGCCAGGCCCAAGCCAGGCACAGCTAGATAAGTCCAAACTTTGTAGAGCTGCAACTGAACTTCAGTACATGCTAAGGTTATAACTACAACAAAGATCTACAACAAAGGTCACAAGACAGTGCTACACAAAATAACAAGAAGGAACAAAATGCAACTTCAAAACCCAAGCCCACCCGTAGCAAATGCAGAGGACAATAACACAGAACAAATTGGAAATCACACAGCTGAAAGCAATGAATCAACAGCTTCTGAAGTAAAGAAACAGCTGAAGAAAGGTATAGAGGAACTCAGATTGGAAATTAAAAAAGAAATCCCTGAATTAATAGCATCTGCAGTAAAGAATCAAATGTAGAAACATATGGAGGAAACCCAGTGCCCACCCAGAACAAGTGTGGAGGAAACTAGCTCGGCTCAAATGCATGAATTAATAGTGTCGATAGTAAATAAGCAACAGCAGAAAGATAGAGAGGTAATCAGAGGACAATTCTTTTCTGAAATAAAAAAAAGAACTCTCAGAACTCATAGCATCTGAAGTAAAGAAGCAACTACAGAAACACAGGGAGGAAACTCAATCTGAAAAAAACACTGTGGTAAAAGAATTTATAACTGCTTATAAGAAGACATTGATAAAAAAAATAGAGGATATTAGAAAAATGATGAATTCCTTGAATGAGCAACACAGGAAAGAAATAGATCGCATGAAGCAGACTCGAAGAGATATAGAGGAAATTAAAATCTCAATCACAAGCTTGCGAAAACACTCAAGTGAATGTGAAGAGTTTCAGATCTTGAAGATGCTGGTGCAGCTAGTGAAAAGGTAAGAAAGGATCTCTTAAAAACAACGAGGATGCAGGAAAGAATAATCCATCAC
>NW_004524752.1:1650894-1658762 GCF_000260255.1 Octodon degus
TTTTATAGCGCTGTCTTTTGACCTTTGGTGTAGAACTTTGATATAGTTATTGTCTTATCACCAGGTCCAGATCTACCAAGACCAAGCTCATCCAAGTGGGTGTGGCTTTGATCTGGCTGCTGTGCTCCACTTCTTCCTGCTGCAGCCCTTGGAGATGAATCCTCTGATACTTTGGTAAGATGTTCTGCTCCTGGATCAGCTGAGTGGTTCTTGCCTCTAGCCTCTCTGTGGGAGTTCTGCCCCAGGGTTCCACACTGGGCCTGTTTGGTGGAGGAAGTTCCACTCACACACCTGGCCTCAGCACTGGCTCAAAAGAAGATTTGGCCTGCAATCCCACTCACACGCCAGGCCTGGGTTGAATCTTCCCACATAAGAACTTCTTGCTTCTTGCCCAGTGTTTCTGCTTCACTGTTTGCAAAATTTGAAATGTAGCTGCCATCTATTAAACAATGAACACATCTTATCTCATTTGATCCTAATATGTTGCAGTATCATTAATACGTTACATTTTGGAAAACAGAGGCTAATAGACATTAACTTTATTAAAATCCCTTGCTAATAAGTAGTAAATCTGACATAGAATCAGTGGGTAGATAATGTAAAACTCCAATCTCTTAACCCTTGTGTTGGCATCCCTCATCCTCCTAACTTAGACATAAAGAACACAAATAATATACAACTAACCAAAACCCAAGCACTGGCATTTTGTTTCCAGAAAACTAGGTAAGAAGATATTGCTCTACTCACAAAAATCTACTTGTTTGTTTGGTGTTTTTGGGGGGGTGGGGGTTGGTTGGTTGGTTTTTGTATTTTAGGGAGGGGTCTACATGGTGTTCAGGGTCTCACTACTAGATTGGACTCATAGTGATCCACCTGTTTACAGCCTCCCAAGAGCTGGGATTACATGCACATGCCATCACGCCCAGTCTCAACTGCAATCTCAGTGCACCCCAGGGGTGGGACCGGCATAGCAGGCCCAGGGATTGAAACCCCAGCCCCTGTGCCTGCTTACAGGCACTTTAATCCACTGAGCTATTTGGCAGGCCCCTAAGTTATTTGGCTGGCCCCAAAGTTGAGAAGGATTTTTTTTCTTTTTTTTTTTTTTTGGCTGGCTCAGGCACCTTAAGTGCAGGTCTGGTATGGCATGTGGAGCAGAGGATCGAACTGTGGTCTCCAGCACCTGAGTGGATTTGCCCAAGCAGGTACTTAAACAACTGAGCTAAATGACAAGCCCTTGTTTGTTTGTTTGTTTGTTTGTTTGTTTGTTTGTTTTCTATGTATTTGGTTGTTGCAGGGTCTCACTACACAGCTCAGATTCATAGTGATTCTCCTGTTTCCAGCCTCCTCCTGTTTATGCCACTACTCCTGGACTCTGTGGCTGACTCAGCCCACCTCGGGGGCAGGGCTGGCATGGAATGTGGAGCTGGGGATCAAACCCTGTTCCCTGCACTTGCCTAAGCAGGCATTTAGTCCACTGAGCTATCTTGCTGGCCTCACGATACCTTTTTCATAAGCCCCAAATCAGAGTAGCATCCACCCAGAAAACCCCTCCCAGATGGCTCACATAATATGTGCTATCCTCAAACTTCTAAGTGGCAAACAGGGGTAGGCTTTGCTAATTATCTCCATTCATCCACCAGCTTCATCTTCCACCTTCTCTGTCCTGTTCTGACTTCAGGCTTCCATGCTGATGAGGTTAAGCCAAGGCAAGACCCAGGCCTGCATTGCATATATATTCCCCCTATTCCTTCCATTCTAACTACAGCCTCACAAGGGTTCCAGCACAATTGTCTCCTTCCTTTGGCCCTGAAGTCCTACAAATGGCAAGGGCTTCCAGCTCTTTATTTTCCCCGGTGTGTCACTGTTGCATGCAGGACCCTGAATCCTATCTGTGTACAAATAGACCATCATTAAACTTCTTCAGCTAACCCATCTGTCCTCCACAGGGACCTGAGCTGATGAAAAGCCACTGAAAAGGAATGACAGGAGGTAAATGTGGCCCAAACATTCCTGACCACCAGCTGAGATAGAAGCAAGAAAGCATGTTTGTCTGACACATGCTTTCACACACACGTTGCTAGCTATAGGCTTCTCACCTCCCTCATCCCATTCTCTGAAATCCGTCAGACAGATCTGCAAAATCTTTTGGAGGTGGTAGTTGGATCCTAAAATAAAGAAACAAAATAGTAAAAGGAAGTACAGAGCCACTTTGATCCATCCCATCAAGATTATCGTGGGGGGTTCCTGTGCTATGCTTACAGGAGATTCCTACACAGGCAAACATCTTGGCCCCTTCCATTTCCCCTTAGAAAGCCAAGAGTGGCCATAGACCAGTATACCCCCAGGTTCTCAGTTCCAGGGATGGTAGAGGTGATTATTCAAATTGTGTGGGGGTCAGGGAGATAGCTCAGTGGCATAAGCACCTGCCTGGCAAGTGCAAGGACCCAAGTTCACTCCCCAGTACTGCTAAAAAAAAAAATTAAATAAATAAATTGCTTAAAACTCTGTGTAGGCCATGCATCTGTTTGTCCTTTGATCTGTTTCCTTGCCTTTCCCTGCTCAGTTTTGAATCACACACGTGTGTCCTGGGTGCCTTTGCTCTCTGGCAGGTTCAAGCAATGACTCACTAGTAGAAGACTGGAAGATCAGAAGAAAAAAGGTAGGATATTTTTCTCCATCCTTCTCTACTTTGAATGACATCTCCCTCCCCCATGGCTCTGTCTTCCCCATGCTTCCTAGGACCCTTCCTCTCCACGATACCACTGAGCAGCATATGCTCCCACTGGAACACCTTCTTTCTCATCTCATCCCTCCATCCTTCCAGCCTCAGAAGTGGACAGCAACTTCCTGCCGGGCTGGTCCTTGTGACTCTTCAGCTCTGCCATTGCCTACATAATTACAGTTGTGACTCAGTTCTTTCCATGATTCTGGTTCCAACTGAATTAAACAAGAACCAAATCAAATTCAATGGCTAGGTTCAACTTCAACCTTATGGGAAAATTTGATTTGGCTCTCATCCAATTCAGATTGCAAACAGAAAAGTGGAAAGAATTAAGTTTGTGAACCGAGTACCACTGCAAATGCCCTCTGCTGAAAGACTTAGGATTTATTTCTATTTTCCTGACTGATATTGTCCAAGATCACACAGCTGATATGAGCAGCCTTAAACCAGATTCACAATGGCAGAGCAAACTCAGACCAATTCTATTGACCCAGGAACCCCGCTCCCCAGTCACACCTCCTGTGATATTTATGGCTTCAGAGTTCTCCAGGTATGTGGCATATCACCAAATTTACCGCTTTCCATTGCGACTATCTACCTGGGGGTCAGAGCTTTTGTGCTTGGATTCCAGGGCTCTCATGCTCACACTCTGGTTTACCTGGAGCAGAGCTCATTCAAGACTGAAAAACATACCACCATGGGAGGCCTCTCTTTCTGTTTGATTGCTTACTTCTTTGTGTTCAAGAAAAACTCAATTCAATCCGGTAATTCTCCCAACCCCATGTACAAATGCACCTCAAAATCTTCTGGATTACAAAGAGAACTTACCCATATTTTGCTCCATGAGGCAGACACGTCTTGGCCTGTGCACCCTCAGGAACACCGAGGCCTGCTACACTCTTCTGTCTCTGAACTATTATATAACAGCCTCGTGGGCTCAGTATAATTGGTTTGGGTGTAGCTCACTCTTTTATTCTCTTGCTGGGTAGAAATGATGAGAAACAGCACATTCCTGGCCTCTCAGGTAGCTCAACATGGATCCTGATGTGCAGAGCAAAGGGAAATAATGAGATTTTGCCTACAGTGAAAAAGTTATGTAACAGAAAATCAGCCCATTAGAAATAATAAAAAAATCAGGAAGGGACTAAAAGACAGCTCCACTCTGAGTTCTTTGTGTAGGTTCTCATGAGAATGAGGAGGACAGCACCAGCAAAACCACCAGAGATACAATCCCAGGTTATTCAGACCTGTCCTCAATTGCACTGGGAGACTGGTAGACCCTAAAGAAAGGATTCTATGCCTCTATTTCCCAGGAAGTTTCTTGCTTTCCTTGTACTATGACAGCCTTGTCATTGAGTTTCTTCTCTGACTTCTAGCAAAGTTTCTGTCAATATTTCTGGCTCTTGAATGATTCTACCCAACTTGGGATGGAGAAAATGGGGTGGCACTGCCTTTACTACATTCCCAAATGTCTACTAAAAATAGAGAGATAGAACATTCACATGGGAGCTCTTCACATTTCAACAGTGAAACAAATAACGAGCTTTATTCCTCTACGTGATAACAGAATATACTTGGATAGCAAAGAACCACATCTAATCCAGGCTTTGCAACAGCTCTACCAGAGCAGGTATAAGACAAAGGAGGACCCCCACAATATTCATACACTCCCTCCCCTAGGCAAAAACTAAAATCAAGCACAGGCAGAAGCAAATCAGTGCTATCAGTAAGGTCCATGGCTACATGGCAATATCTCCTGAGGCCTAATTAAAAGTTCACTCCCAGGTCCTGTCCCCAGAAATTGGAATTTCATAGTTGAGGGTGGCATTTGGAGGTCACATGTAGTCAGGTCTGATTCTAAGACAAACTCAGGTTTGCAGAACTCCCTCTCCATGAACCCCCAGGTTTGCAGAACTCCCTCTCTCCATCCGCCCCACAAAATCTATTACCCACAGGCCCTGGCTCCTGGGTACCATTCACAGCCAATACCAAATGGGTTCCAGAACTAAGAAAGAACTTTATGAAGAGACTTCATTTAAGATACAAATTTTGACTTCTGAGAAAATATCAGACTGTTAAACAGCAGAGCAATAGCCAATCTGAGATTTGGTGTCAAGATTCACATTGCTGGAATATAGCAATGTGAAGAAAAGCAGCAGGAGAGAAGTGGGTCTCCAGAGCCCAGCAGGAATCCAAGGCAAGAACTAATGCCCACCGGAAAGCAAAGAGAAAAGAAGGAGTTTGCAAGTGGTGTTTTCTCCCTGAAGCCTGACTCACTGTGTAGGAGGGTCAGCTAGAACCTACAGACTCATGCTAACTACTGGTCATCCCAAAGGCCTCCACAAACTCACCAGAGGAATGTAGCATGGACACAGTGGATTACAGTGGCTAGTGAATTATTTGGGTTCAGGTGTACCCCTCCCTGTCCCCCCCAAAAAAAGGAGGCAATTGGCCAGGAGCCTTCTTGGGGGCCAACTGAACTTGGAACCTTCAACAGCTGTGGGCTGGCTCCACGTACATGTTCCCAGTGTGAGGGGGATGCAGAACCAAGTCCAAGTCAGTAGAAGATCAAAGAGCCAAGTTCAAAATGGCTGGAAGCTGAGTTGAAGTCAGTAGGAAACACGTGGAGTGCTACAGGATGATCAAGTTCCAGCCTCATAGCAGGAAACCAGTACAAAATTCAGAGAAACTAAAGGTACCAGCTTGCTGAGATTACCCACTACCCCACAGTAAATCTAAAGCTGGCTTTCTGGGATTAATCACCACAAATCATGGCTCTATCTGACCATTTTGTCTACCACTGACAGCAAAGACATGCCCTGAAGTAGACTTTTTTCTTTTTTCTTTTGTTGGTTTGATTTTGTTTTTTCAATTGTTATTCTTTTTCATACATTTAGTACAGGGTCTGCAGGGTCTCACTGCACAGATAGGACTCACAGTAATTCTCCTGGTTTCAGCGTCCCAAGCGCTAGGATTACAGGTATGCGCCACCATGCCCAGTCACAATTGCCATCTCAGTGCACCCCGGGGGTGGGGCCAGCACAGCAAGCCAGAGATCAAACACTGGTCCCTACATCTGTCTAAGATATTGCTTTAATCCACTGAGCTATCTGGCTGGCCCTGTTCTTGTTTTTATATGAATGGGAACATTGTGTGAAAGCTAGCAATTTACTAGCTTTTTTATTGTTCTTCTTTTGTTCCTGTTTTTATTTCTTCCTTCTCTCTTTCTCTCCTCTCTTCTTCACCAGTTTACTAAAGTCTGTATAATCTTCCTTTATCCTTCAGCCTTGATTCTCATCTCTGCCTTTTCTTCTATTTCTCTTTTTCCCTCCAACTCTTTTCACATTTTCTCCCCTGAAGGTGAGGACACTATATTGAGGGCATATTCACTGTATTCAATTTTATTGTTTCTTTTGGATTTTTCTATATAACCACAAATATAATTCATATGGTTAGAAGTGGCAGCACGTCACTGTCTAGGCTGTATTTGATGTTATTGCTATTGCTGATAGTATTACTTTAGCCAAGGTGAGAAAACTGTTCTAATTAGTTGTTCTTCCCAATAGGCCAAGACTGAGATTGCCTAAGGGTCATAAACAGTACCACAGGTCAATGCCAAAGAACAAGGGGTAAGGCAAAATACCAGCAGCTATTTAACCCCAAAAAATTGAAGAGGTAAGATTTTGAAATAAACTCAAAGCTCAAAGTCCAGTTATACCTGGAAAACACCTCTCAGAACTAGTCATTTCCCAAGGGTTCTCTCTCTCTCTCTCTCTCTCTCTCTCTCTCTCTCTCTCTCTCTCTCCCTCTCTGCAGAACTAGGGATTGAACTCAGGCCCTTGTGCTTTCCAGGCAAGTGCTTATTCTACTGTGCTATCTCCCTGACCCCTGAGGGTTCTCAATACTAACAATAGTTACCTACCATAAGCAATTCACAATCGTTAAAGCTAAAAAAGTAGAAAATGAGAAGACACTTAAGCAAAATGCAACCAAAGTCTTCCAGCCCACCAAAGGTAGATAGGAGGGGAACAATGAGATTGAATAATTCAAAAGACCCCCACCTGGAATCTCTGAAGTGGCAGCAGTAGAAGTAGCAAAGCAGATAAATGAGACTCTAGAAAAAAAACAAAACACAGATAAATACTACAGAACTAGTGACCATAATGAAAGACATTCGTAGTAACTCTAGAGAAGATACAGACTTAAAAAATTAGAGGAGTTTAGTGAAGAAAACCAGAATGTCCAATATAGGAAAGAAGTGATATCCATAAAACAAATTAAAGCTGATATCCAGGAAATTAAAAATTCCACTGAAAGAATACAAACCAGAATGAACTGAGGACAAAGTGTTAAATATAGAGATAAGGTTGTGGTTAGAAGGTATGAAAAGAAAAATCTGTCAAAAATAAAACAAGTGTGCTCACTTCGGCAGCACATATACTAAAATTGGAATGATACAGAGAAGATTAGCATGGCCCCTGTGCAAGGAGGACACGCAAATTCGTGAAGCGTTCCATATTTAAAAATAAATAAATAAAACAAAACAAGCAATGAAAAAACAATACAACTGCAACAGGATGATGCAAAGAAAAATGACAGATGATCAGAGTTAGTGAAAAAGCAGGAGATTGATTAGATATTTGGACTTATGTGTAAAAATAAGAATTACATAATTTGTTATGCCTATTTTTAAAATATATTCTAATTTTATATGCTTTTTCATCATATTCTGTAGGGACTTAAAGTTCAACATATCAATACTTGATGAAAAATACCTGCTCCATGTTATTCCTAAGATGTTTGATATTCAGCCAGAGAGTGATATTAAGCTTAACAGACTAGGTGGTATGGTGATAACAGTAAGCTTCTCTTCTGGAGCATTAACAACCTAAGTTTTCAGACCAAAATTAGAGAAGAAGGAGGGCCACAAGGAAAGCCAACATTTTGGCTCTAACCTTCTAAGGTCAATTAAGACTCAGGACATATGAGAACTTCTACTGTACATCATTTAACTCAGTAGTGTCCCAAATTTTCTGATGAAGGAGATTATGGAGCCAAAGAGGAAAGTGATCGATGATGTAGAGTGTGCCTAAGGAGAGTCACATGGAGAGAAAACATTCTCTCAGGCTTTCACAGAGAGCACATT
>NW_004524752.1:1659543-1663024 GCF_000260255.1 Octodon degus
CACAGACAACATAAAAACCTGTTCACAGAAGTAATGTTAGAAAATTTCCCAGGCACAGAAAAAAAATGGCATACAGATAAATGAGGCATATATAATACCAAATAGCCAAAATAAAACAAAATATATATTCCAAAACACATAATAGTCAAGATACCAGATTTCAATACAAGAACATAATATTAAAAGCTATTTGAGAAAAGAAAAATCACCTTTAAATAAAGCCCACCAGAATCACAGCAGACTTAACACAAACTTATAAGTCAAGGACAAATTGGGGTGAGGTATTTCAACCCCTAAAATAAAACAACCTCCAGCCCACATTGATATACCCACAAAACTATCCTTCAAAATTGATGGAGAAATGAGATATCTCCATGACAAAGGACGCCTGAGAAAAATTCATGAATGCCAAACCAGCATTCCAAAATGTTCTGAAGAATACTCTATAAAATGACAATGAAAACAACAATTCCAAGGACATCAATACAATAAATCTGTCAGTCAAGGCAAGCAATTAAATAGAAGGGGGAAAAAATGGGAATCAATAATTGGAAGGTTATATGTTGACAAAAACAACTCAATATCTATCAGTTATGATGATTAATATAAATGTTCTAAATTCACAAACCAAAAAACACAGACTGGCAGCATGATTTAAGAAGTAAGATCCAACAATATTCTGCATACAAGAAACACATTTAATTCAAAGAAATGCATAGATTGAAAGTCAAAGGATGGAAAACAATAATCCATGTAACGAGAATCTGCAAACAAGCAAGGGCTGCTATTTTATTTGCGGACAATTGGATTTCATGCCAAGATTGATTAAGAGAGATAAATAAGGTCACTATATCCTTGTAAACAGAACAATCCAAGAGCAAGAGATAACAATCACAAATATATACGCAACAAATATAAAATACCCAACTATATGAAGCAAACGTTAACAGACATGAAAATCAAGTAAGTACTAACACAGTCATAATGTGGAACCTCAATATTCCACAAATAGAACAACTAGAGAAGAAATTAACAATTAAATATTAGAACTGAACAATAATTTTGAACAAATGGATTTAGTACATGTCTTACAAAGTGTTTCACCATACAACATCAGAATACAAATTCTTCTCAGCTGTGCATGGGACTTTCTCCAAAATAGACCATATGATAAATCATAGAACACACTTAAGAAAATGCAAAGTAATGGAAGTTATGCTATACATATTATCAGACCATGGTGCAATGAAAGGAAAAATCAATGGAAAAAGAAACTATAAGAATTTCATAAATACATGGAAATTAAATAACACCCTCCTGAACAACCAATAGATCATAAATGAAACCCAAAAAAGAAGTTACACAGATTCTACAATTAAATTATAATGCCAATACAACATTCCTTATAAATTATAATGCCAATACAACATACAAATTATGAGACACAGTGAAAGCAATCCTATTAGGGAAATTTGTAATGCTAAGTCCCCATATCAGAAAAATAGAGCAAGCTCACATAAACAATCCAACATTAAATCTCAAACTTCTAGAAAAAAAAGAGCAAATCAGATCCAATGCTCATACAAGGGGGGATATTATAGAGATCAGAACAGAAATTAATGCAATGGAGACTAAGAAAACAGTACAAAGAATCATTAAAATGCAGACTTGGTTCTTTGAAAGATTAAATAAAATTAACAAATCTTTATTCAATCTTATCAAGAAAAAGAAAGAAAAATTCTAATCTATGCAATTAGGATTGAATGATAAAATTACCACAGACTCTGCAGGAACCCATAAAATTATCAAGGCCTATTTCAAGAATCTGTATTTTAATAAGATGGAAAACACAGAAGAAATAGACAGACTCCTAGATGTGTATGGATTACCAAACTGAAATCAAGAAGATATAAAAATTCTAAATAAACCAACATCTGTCAATGAAATTGAAGATATAATTCAAAACCTAATAGCAAACAAAGTTCAGGTCCTGATTAATTCACAACTGACTTCCAAAAGAACTTTAGAGAAAACCTAATAATGCTTCTTCTCAAACATTTTAATAAAATTAAAAAGGAAGCAATACTTCCAAATTCATCCTGGAAGCAAGCATTACCCTGAAACCAAAATCAGAGAAGGATCCAACCAAAAAAAGAACTATAGGCCAATCTCTATAATGAATATAAACCCAAAAATCCTCAATAAGACACTGTCAAACAGAATTAAGTCAATCAACAAGATTGTATATCATGACCAAGTAATATTGGTCCTAGGGATGCAGGGATGCTACAACATATGCAAATGAATAAATGTGATGCACCATATTAACAGAATCAAGGACAAAAACCATATGATCAACTCAATAGATGCAGAAAAAGTAGATCATTGACAAAGTCCAATGCTCACTTATGTTAAAAATTTAAAATAATGCAGAATATTGGAATAAATGGTCATTATCTCAATCTAATTAAAAGCCTTCTATACCAAACCAACATCCAACATCATACTAAATGAACAAAAACTGAAAGCCTTCAACAAGGACATCCACTATCATCACTCTTATCCATTATAGGCCTGGGAACATTAGCCAAAACAATTAGACAAGAGAAAGAAACAAAAGGAAAAGAGAGGAAGACATTACATTATCATTATTTGTGGATAACATGATACTCTACATAGAGAAAGCATAAATTCCACCAAGACTTCTAGATTTCATAACCAAATCCAGTAGTGTCACTGGATATGAAGTGAACACTCAAAAATTAATAACCTTCCTATACACAAATAAGTTCATCTAGAGAAAAATTAAGGAAACGACACCTTTCACAATACCATCCCAAAATAATGAAATACTTTGGAATTAATCTAATGAAGGAAGTACAAGATCTTTACAATGAAAACTATATTACTCTGAGAAGGGACATTGAAAAGGATATTGGAAAATGGAAAGATACCCCTTTTTCTTGGGTAAGAGGAACTAACACAGTGAAAATTGTCATACTTCCAAAATTGTTAGAAAGGTTCATAATGCACTAAACTAATGCAAGATTTACTGTACTTTTGATGAAAAAAACAATAGTGTGTGTCACAGAATTAGAGACAATCATCCTAAAATTCATCTGGAACCAGAAGAGACCTAGAATAAAAAAATGCAATTCTGGGCAACAAAGGCAAATCATGGGGGATTACAATCCCTGACTTGAAATTATATTACAAACACGTGAGAAAAATAACATTGTACCGCCAAAAAAAAAAAAAATGAAAGGGGGAGGGCCGCAAGGAAAGCCAACATTCTGGCCTTAGCCTTCCAAGGTCAATTAAGACTCAGGACATATGAGAACTTCTACTGTACATCATGTAACTCGGTAGTGTCCCAAACTTTCTGATCAAGGAGATCATGGGGCCAAAGAGGAAAGTGATCAATGATGTAGAGTGTGCCTAAGGAGAGTCACATGGAAAGAAAACATTCTCTCAAGCTTTC
>NW_004524752.1:1663485-1669486 GCF_000260255.1 Octodon degus
TTTGTAAATAGGATATTATATCCATATCTTGTACAGCAATTAACCACTAGGAGGAATGTATGCAATGTGTTAATTATTGAAACTGTCCTACCAATTTGGTTTGAAACTGTCTCATTGCTATTTGTTTCTCAATAAAATTATGGGAATAAAATGAAAGGGAAGCCAGATCTAACAATCAATGAAACACATTGGAAGATGCAGAAATAATTCCAAATACATTCAGGACCTTATCTTTGACAAAAGAGCCGAGCACCTTAACTGGAAGAAAAATGGTCTTTGTAATAAATAGTGCTGGGAAAACTGGCTTTCCACATGGTGAAGATTAAAACTAGAATAATATCTTTCACCATGCACTGAACTAAAATTGAAATGGATCAAAGATCTAAATTTTAAAATGGAAGCCCTAAATCTGCTGGAAGACAGAATAGGTAGAACTCCTGAACACATTGGTATAGGCAGACTATGAACAAAACCCCAACTGCATAGGAACTATCACAAAGAATAGACAATTGGCATCTCATCTTATTAAAAAGCTTTTACAAAGCAAGAAAGACCACCAACAGAGTGACTAGACAACCCACAGTGTGAGAATAAATTTTGCCAGCTGTTCCTCAGAGAACTAGTATCTTATTGGCTGGTGGTCTCTGGGCTTTAATTGCAGACAGGCCCTTCTCCAAGATGGTTGTGAGAATACTGAGCCCTTGTCTAAAGTCACACTTGTCCCTAGCTCGGGATGCCATCAAGTGGAAGTCCAGACCTCTTGCTGGCCCCACAGTGGAGTCTTCCAGCCCTCTTCCATCCTGTTCACCATCGCTGCCTACTGCTAGTCTCCCTATTTCCTCCTCATATTTTTAACTGATGTGGGTACAATTATCTCTTGATTTCCCAATATTAGGCACTATCTACTGACTTTCCATGTCCCTGTCTCTTTCAACACACCCAGTTCTCTCTCTGTCTTCTCCCAACATGTATCTCATACTTTTTTTTGTTAAGTAAATACCAGTATTGTATCAGCTACGCATCCCATTTCTGGACACAATACCTGATACCCACAATTTAAAGGAGGAAAAGTTTATCCATGGTTTGTTGGTTCTAAGAAAGATACAGAAGGGCATCAAGGAGGGCAGCTGTTCACCCCAGAGCAACCAGGAACCAGAGAGAGAGCAGGAGCTAGGGACAAGAGTACAGCCTTTCAGGTCAAGTCTTTCAGATTGCCATCTCAGCACACTTGGAGGGCAGGGCCAGCATGGTAGGCCCCCAGGGATCAAGCCCCATGCTCCTGTGCTCACTTGCTATTTGGCCAGCCCTTACAATTGTTAACATACTATATAATTATTGATTTTCAATAAAATTAATGAGAAAAAAAGAAATAATGGAATAAAACTAATTGATTCAGAGCCAAAAATAAAGAAGGAAGGAAGGAAGGATGAAGGAAGGAAAGAAGGAAAGATAGGAAAAAAGATAGAAAGAAAGAGAGAGAGAAAGAAGAAAAGAAAAGAAAAGAAAAGAAAAGAAAAGAAAAGAAAAGAAAAGAAAAGAAAAGAAAAGAAAAGAAAAGAAAAGAAAAAAAGGATATCGGAAAATGGAAAGATATCCCTTTTTCTTAGATAAGAAGAACCAACACAATGAAAATGATCACACTTCCAAAATTGTTTTACAGGTTCACAATTCACTAAACTAATACAAGGTATTAGGTTACACCTCCATCTCCCTTCAAGTGCAGCCACAGCACAAATCCTGCTCAGCTGTAAGTTAGGCCTCTCCTCTGCCTGAAGCTCTTTGGGCCTACCCCTGAAATGGCAGTGCTATTTAATCAACTGGTCTCTTTCCAAAGAGGCTAGAAGTCAGAAGCAGAGGAAGTCAGAGGTGCTAAGCAACAGACGTGCCTTTCAATTCTATGACATCATGGAGAGAAAAACAAGCAGCTGAGAACAGCTCCAGAAAGAAAAAAGGGATCCCCAAGGATCGCAGGCCTACAACTGCAAGGAATTCAGTTGCTCTGCCCACAACTGGTGAACCTAGAAAAGGAACCAAAACCTGATGGAGGTTGCAACCCTTGCCTTCAGCCTTGTGAGACTCTGAGCAGAAGATAAGTGAAAATAGGCCGGATAGCTGGTCCTCAGGAATGGTAAGGTAAGTGTGTGTTGCTTTAAGCCACTATATTTGTGGTATTTTCTTACACAGTAATTGGAAATTAATATATCCATACATGTTTCCCCTTGCACAGAGTTTCAACCTAACTTTGCTCCCATTCACCCCAAGTCAGCCACATGGACCAGGCCTGTGTTCACTTCAAGGCTTTTGTATCTGCCATTTGTTCTGTTCACATGTTCCTCCCCCAAAGATCTGCATGTTTTCTTACCTCACATCTCAATGAACCCATCTTTGCCTCACCTCTACACTCCCAACTCTGTATCACTCTGCTTTATTCTTCTTCAGAGCAAAATACACCTGCCAATATACCATAAAATCATTACTTACTTTGTTATTGTCAACAAAAGACAAATTCTATGTGCACAGGGGCTATTTTTGTCTCATCTGTTCAATATTGCACTCCACATGCCAACTGTAGGGCCAGCACACATCAATCCCTACTACTTGTCTGTTAAATGAATTGTTGTATTTGGGTCCCGTTCAAGCATACATTTTCTCAGCTGTGTAGACATCATGTGCGGCTCAGACACACACTGAATCCTACCTTTTCCAGAAAACTTTGCCTTCACTCATCTCTTGTATCTCGAACCTCCTGAAACAACATCAGCACCACAGCATTCATTTAGCACTCAATGATACACTGAAATTTTTTTGTATCCTGGTCATTGTTTCCCAGATTTACCTCTTCAGCTATCTTCCTCACTTCCTCTCAGCCCATCTCCACACTATACCTAGCTCCTGGAGTGCCAAGTTGTTTCCTTTACTGTTTTTTGTTGGTTTTGTTCTGTTTTGTTTTGTTTTGCTTGTAGTGCTGAGAGTTGAAACCAGGGTATTTGCAGTGAGCCACATTCCTAGCCCTTTTTCACTTATTTTTTAATTTTTGAGGCAGGTTCTCACTAAGTCACTAAATTGACCAGAATAAGCTTGATCTTTCACTCCACTTGCCTCAACCTCCTAGAGCAGGGGTATTACAGTTGTATGCCACCACACTAAGCTTTATTTTTAATTTATACACACTTAAGATGTCCTAGACCTTCATCTTACTGAAGATTCTTAACATAATCCATGATCTCATGGAATGAATTGACCCAATATTGCACTGGGTTCATTAAAACCAAGATACAAAGTCAAGCAAAGTTGTTCATCAAATATAGAGGATCCCCAACTTACTATGTCTCAACATATAATTTTTTTCCAATTTTACAATGATGATAAAGCAATACACATTCATTAGAAATTGCACTTTAACTTTTAAATTTTTTTCCTTTCCTGTGCTAGCAATTCATGATAAGATACTCTTGCAAGGTGCCAGGCAGTGACAGGGACTACAGCTTCCAGTCAGCCATGTGATCATGACACAAACAACTGATCTACAATATCCTATGTTGCTAAATTGTGATGTGCTGAGGGTGAGACGGACTAAATACATTTTCTACGTAGTATGTTTTTGATGGATGATGGGCTTATTGTCTCTTAAGATCATCATAAGCTGAAGAACATTGCATTTGTTGCTTTATTGATTATTTGAAGCTGGGTAGAGTCATGAAGGACTGAAAGAGGTAAGGTCCGACACTGACAGGAAGCACATGCCTGTGTTCATGTAATGTATGCATATAACTAAATTACATGAAGTTCCAAGAAGCATCCATAGCCGAGACAATGAGGTAATAAAGTTTCTATGTTGTAACTCCTTTTGAAATGTCAACTCATCACCAGAATGGCATGAGGGATTCAGGAAATTGTTTTTGGAAACTGCGACTAAATCACCCACAGTTCCTATGGGCCTCTCTTCCTAGGGAAACATAGAAGAGGAAGGTTAGTAAGAAATGTCACAGTTTAGAAGCAAAGCCAGGGGAGAGTCACAATTCCATTGCTACAGCTGTTCTCAGGGCCTCAGCCAAGAGCCACCATCTCCTGCCATCATTCTGTAGCCTGGATTTCCCTTACTGGGGCTTTTGCTGGACTCACACTGATGGTATAACTGACTCTCAGCTCTGACAGTCCTAGATCCATCTAGCTTGACCTTCCAGGGCAGGTTGTGGCACTTGTCCACTTGCCATTACAGTTGAGAAAGGGAATACCAAAGTTACATCCGGGTATCAAACATTCCTTCCTGCCTCCATTGGATGATAGCTGTTCTATCTCTTTCAAATGTCAATCACCCCAGTCAAAATGGTGACTTTTTTGCCTTATCTTCCAGGGATACAAGGAGCCTGAAGTGCCCAAAAGGCAGCTGTAGATTTCACAAAGATTCTTGCTGAATTCCCTTGTGGGAACAATCCTTCTTTTAAGAGTAGGACTTTTAACTCTGTAGACCCAGGTTTGTAGGCACAGGAAGCACAACTTCATTTGTTTTTTTGTTCATTTGTTTTCTATTTTGTCCATTTTGAGTAGTGTTCATGAACCAGGCTACTCACATATTTCCCCACCTTAGTCCCTGGGCCTGTGAATTCTTCCAATTTGAAACAAAGTACTACATAAAGGTTTTCAACTCAAAGACCATATGGCACCCTTAATATGATGTCTCACCCAAGTATTGCACTTGAGCTGGAGATTTGACTATTCCATCAACAGTCATCCTAAGCTCTACTAATGCAAGTCCTGGATGGTGCAGCATGTGATATAACGAATATATTCCATGGTCATGTGCCTACACTGTAAAGTAGATTCTTTAGTCTGAAGTAATGCTACCTAGGATCATGTGTACATCTTTGGATGATAGCATGCCTGAGAAAGGCCACTCCAAGCTCAGAATGTTTATCTATGCATGACAGAACAAATTGCTGGTCCTTCCAGGGCAGAAGGGACCAAGTGTAGTCAAGGAATGGTGCTATCTTGGAAAGTTCTTTGCTTCTTGATGACATTTAGTGGCAATATTAGCTAGATAGGCCTTTACAAATGCAATCCCAGACTTTTTGAGCCTTGTTAGTTTCCTAACTGGCCAGATCATTTTGTCCACTTGATTGCTCTCAGCAGCTAGATGACATACAAAGGAGAAGACAGCTAAAAGCTGCTCCCTAATGGCTCTCCCAGAAGCAAGCCTGATGAGTGCTCTTTTCAAGCTGAATCTCCATGTCTACTACAGGCCCATACCCCTTCTAAATATCTCATATTATATTCCAAGGCAAAACGATACAGAATTTCTCCACAGGGTATGGAGTCATTAAAAAAAAATACCTAGAGTGCCTGAAATTTGGGTGTCAAGAGTAAAACTGAAGAAGGCTCACCAGCCAACAAATTCCCAGATATTCCAAATGGACAGAATATCTCTCTCTTAAATATGAACATTTATCAAAAGATCAACAAACATTTGAAGAAATCTTCAAAGATAAAAGCCAGAAGAAACTCAGAGGTAATGAGATAATGCAGAGAAAACATTGTAAACTGTAATTTTCTTCTTAGAAGAAGGAGCTAGAAAAAGAAGCCATTATATCTGCAAAACAAGAATACATCAGAAAGGTGGAAAGGATGCTGAGGTACAGCTCACTGTCTTCCCACAGGCACACAGAAAACTAAGCCAATTAGAGTATTGCAAAAGTTATTATTCTAAGAGATAACTATGTTGCCAGTGAAGCGGAAGACCCAATACTATTATGGGCTACTGGACTCTTTTAGAATATTTTGCTGAGTTTATACACCTATAATATTCAAATAACAGAACATAACAAAAAAGGGGGATACAGATGAATGTCCATTTTGTATCTGTGTATTCAAGGTGGTTATATAGTTACATTCTCTTAATGAATAACAGATTTGTTCTAATGGTGTTTGTAAATAAGATATCATGTCCACATCTTGTACAGCAATTAACCACTAGGAAGAATGTATGCAATGTGCTAATTATTTT
>NW_004524752.1:1686899-1700806 GCF_000260255.1 Octodon degus
TGGCCGTAACTCATCCACATGGCTGACACTGACAAAGGTTCTACAATCTGAGGTACAGGATCTCAGGATAAATCCTGAGGGGATTTCACTGACTTTATCAGACACAAAAGCTATAACTCTTGTTGTAGAAGTCCTGCTTTACCTTGGTCTTAACCATCCAGCAGAAAAGTATAAAAACAATATATAAGAAGTAAAGCCATGGTGTTATGTTGAGCTGTAGGAGACTGGGTCAACAATTTCTGATATTGCCAGTCAAGCAGAAGACTCAATACTATTATGGACCTCTGAACTCCTTTAGAATATTTTGCTGAGTTTACACACCTATAATCTTTAAATGATGGAACTTAACAAAAAGAGGAGATACAGATGAATGTCCATTTTGTATCTGCATATTAAGAGTGGTTAGGATAGATATATAGTTACATTCTCTTAATGAATAGAGGGATTTGTTCTAATGGTGTTTGTAAAAAAGATATCAAGTCTGCATCTTTTACAGCAATTAACCACTAGGAAGAATGTTTGCAATTTGTTAATTATTGAAACTGTCCTACCAATTTGGTTTGAAACTGTCTGATTGCTATTTGTTTCTGAATAAAATTATGGAAAAGAAAAAACAATTTCTGACATTGCCAGTCAAGTGGAAAGCCCAATACTATTATGGGCTACTGGACTCTTTTAAAATATTTTGCGGAGTTAACACACCTATAATATTCAAATAACAGAACTTAATAAAAAAGGGGATACAGATGAATGTCCATTTTTTATCTATGTATTCAAAGTGGTTAGGAGAGATATATAGTTACATTCTCTTAATGAATTGAGGGATTTGTTCTAATCGTTTTTGTAAATAGAATGTCAAGACTGCATCTTGTACAGCAATTAACCACTAGGAAGAATGTATGCAATGTGTTAATTATTGAAACTGCCCTACCAATTTGGTTTGAAACTGTTTCATTGCTATTTGTTTCTCAATAAAATTATGGGGGAAAAAATTAAAGTAAAAAAAATAAATAATAAACTCTGTATTTAAAAAATACAAATAATAGTCATTATTTTACAATTATAGGGGACCAGAAGGCAGATGTCAGCTTTGCTGTGCCAAAATCAAGGTGTTAACATGGCCATACTTCCTCTAACAACTCTAGGAGATACTTCTTGTCTCTTCCAACTTTTAGTTATTCCTAGCATCCCTAGACTTGTGACATGTCCAGCCAACAACCCAAGACTCCCTCGGTAGAAGTAGAAGGCCTCAGATACCTGAGCCTCTTTACCCACACCTTCCCCCAGAAACTGTTAGCCCAACAGCCTCTAGTTCCTTATCTCTGATATCAAATCCAATCGAAACAAACTTTACTGAGTTGTCAATTCAGAAATATATATTTTCCCCTAACTGAAAGTTTCTAAGTTCCCTGAGGGAAAAATGTCCTTTGGTTTACATAGGGTGTTGGGCTGCACAGGAGAAGGGTACTCCTGAGGCAAAAGGGTAAAGGACATGCCTTGAGCCAGAGCCTACCAAACATTTGCACATTTTTCCATAATTTGTGTCCCTATTTTGCTTGAGGGAGGACTTAGCATCACAGTCAGATTGAGGTGAACATCTGACACCATCTTTTGAATTGGATGCTGCTGTTTGCAGTGCAGGCCCTTTATTCGGCTTCCAAACAGATGGAGGTCATGGTCAAAACCTTCCATCTTAGTGTCCTGTTCAGCCTATGTCTATTAAGTTATACAAACTAAACCCTCAGGGAGAAAGGAGTGGAGTGGAAATTCCAATATTGTGCAAATGGCTATTAGGTGTGATGGCTGAGGCTCCTGGGAGGACTTCGACCCTTCACAACTGGCTGTAATCGAGATTTGCCCAGCTCAGATCTCATAAGCACACTTCCAGAAAGAAGAAGGTGAGGAGGAAACACAGTAAGCAGGACACCAAGGTGCAGAAGAATTACTGAAGAGTACAACATGAATTTATTAAACCTATTGCGTTCTTTCCAGGAAATAAGGAGAACTCTCAGATCCCTGCATGCTAAAACTGTCACACACTAGTCGCTGTACACGCATGCACACACACACAGACACACACACACACACACATACACACACACACATACACACACACACATACACACACACGTACACATGTGCGCACATGGGATAGAGCATGGGGAGGTCAGAATTTGGCACTTACTGAAGAATAGATGTGTTGGGGCCAGGGAGATGCGCAGTGGAATAAGCGCTTCCCTGGAAGCGCATGGGTCTGAGTTCAATCCCGGGTTCCACCAAAAAAAAAAAAAAAAAGAGTAGCTATGCCAGAAGCAAAGCTGGCAGCCCAGGAAAACATGATCCCATTGTTTTATACACAGAAGTGTGCACCTCTTCACCTCTAGCAGCAGGGAAACTCCAGCACCTTGCACGTAATCCAACTGCCTAAATAAGTCTGAGGCCATGCCACACTTTCCTGGGAACAGGACCAATTTGGCATCACTTTTGAGCTCTGAGGCTTGGCAGCACCTAGCTGCCATTCGGAGCCAGGAGGCCCTCCTGGAAGAGTGGTGCGGTCGCTGTGGGGTCCACCTCCTGCATTAGGGCTGTTGACTCAGTCTCAGGCCCTGGGAGGATGTATGAAAAGGCCAAGGAACTGCAAGATGTGGAGGTCAGTGGCATGTCCTAGCCTTCACCTGCTCAGGTCAGCGTGCCTATCTGTGCTGCTTAGGAGACAGTAGGTATATAGGCCAGATTCCCAAAGAGCTAAGAACTGAGAAATCAGAGTGTGACCTTAAAATTATGTGGCTTGGCCTAAGCCATATCACCTCACAGGTGTCCTTCTCAGACTCTTCATCTGCAAGGTAAGAGGATTGACTCCGGGTCCCTATGTCCCTTCTTGGACTAGGGTTTGGTCAACCAGCTCTCTCCTTTATTTTTCTTTCTATTGAACACATTTAATTAGCTTTTCAGATCTCTAGTGCCTCGTAGATTCTTAAAGTACCCCTGTACTGTTAGCTATTCTCAGCAGACTGCAGCTTAGCAGCCACAAAACCCCAGTGCCATGTGCAATCAAACAATTATAGCTCCCATGTCTGTATAGAGGGGCCAGTGTAGGCTGAGCTAGCTCCAGCACCTGTGGACTTCCTTGGGGTCTCTCCGGGATGCCTGGCACACACCTTAACTGGAGCAGCCCTCCCCCTCCTATCTCTCCTCTCCCCATCCACCTGCATACCCACGCATGTTTTCTCAGGGAGACAGCAAGAGGGCAAGCAAAACAGGCAAAACCCTTTGAGACCCACCTGTATGGTGTCACTTTCACCTCACTCTATTGACCAAAGCAAGTAAAATGACTAATCTGAGATTCAAGATATAAGGAAATAAATTACACAAAGTAACCTGATCAAGGGCATGTATACAGAAAGGGAGGAGAATGGGGGGGGGGGTTATACCATCTAACACAGCCTCTCTTAGACAAGAAGAAGTACCACCCAAGTTAGACCAAAAGTCCACTCTCATGTGCCTGAGGAGGCTTCGGCAGAGTCTATTGTTCCCTATGAGCATGCACATTCTCTTCCCCTGTGATGCAGCCACCCCAAATGCCATAGCTGTGGGTCTCCTGGTGGGTGGGTTGAGGCTGGGAAGCATCACCTCATGAGGTGATTGAACAAGCAGCCAAACCTGTAAGGCAAAGCTCCTTGGACAGCTTTCAGTACCTGGATTTGAAAGAAGAAGAATCTGCTTCTCTAGGAGCTGGAACTGCAGAGGAGAAGGACCCTGAAAGGGGGTAGAAGAATGGAGAGTTACGAAGCTGACCAAAGCCTCTATGGCTTAGTGAGAAAGGACCAAGGCTTGAATTCGGGGTCAGAAAAGTGCAAGTGATGCCTCTCCCACTACTTAGCTGGAAACCTCAGGTAGTTCACACTCTTCATGGTAATCTAGCAAATGGAGAGAGGAATCTGCTTCTCTAGGAGCTGGAATTAAGTCATTTATATTACATTAATGGCCTTTGCCAGTCCCACTAAATGTTCTTTGAAGCTGAAGCTGGTTCACACCAACTACCCTGCAGCTGCAGGTGTTGAGTAGGAGACTCTTTGCACTTTCCATCCCCCTCCTCCATGTGCCAGGTCTGCAGAGTGCTAGTCTGAGTCACATCCATTCTCCACCTTTATCCCCAAGGCCACTGCAAAACTGTCCTCAGACCTAGTACGGCTCCACAGCCTGTGGGCCTCTCAGAAGTCCTCTGCACTCTCTGGTCTTATTTCAAACAGGGGACTGCCATTTCCAACTCTCTGCTCTCTGGCCATTCCACCTGGGCCAGGATGGCTTTGCCTTCAGTATCTCCTGGTTCATTTCCTTTGATCTGTCCCAGCAGGTTAGCCCCACACAACTACATTAAAGGTCAGCTCTTGGACAGTACTATGGCTGAGCAGCTGGAAAAGTATCAGAAGCTGATTTTTCTTTCTCTAGCTACTAGAGCATTCTTTTATATATCAACACCCAGGTAAAAACCTGGGCCCTAAATCAGACCCTTCCCTGCTGCTTTAGATAATGACATCTTTTAAAATTTCATTTGGGTTCATCTCTCCAAGAAGAAAAGCCCCCAAATCTATTTCTTCAGCCTCACTGAGTGACAAATGCTCACACCTGGATGCCTCAGCTATAGAAAGGCTTGTGGGGCAGTAGGGGTCTCCCACACCTCTTTTTCCCAGCCATTCAAGCAGTGCCTGGCACTCACAAGCTCCCTGCTGGCCTCAACCCTGCTGGGCAAAGAGCAGGATGAAGGGTGGAGGACTGCTTGTGACTCGGTGACTGTCTGGGAAAAGGGCTCAGCAGAAAGGAGACACTGTCTTAATGAGGTAGGCTAGAAGGAAAAAGGAGAGGTAGGAAAGAGACAAGGGCAATCATTACACTTTTAATTATATTTTTAATAAAAGCTTCAGCTTTGGGGCACAAAATTTACTCAAGCCTTTTTCCTTTCCAGGGAACTCATTCAAAAGAAATTCATAAGGGTCTTATAGAAAAAAGAAGACCACATATTGGGCTCTGGATCTATGCTTTTCACCTGTAGATTGTGCTCCCTCCCATAGACCTTCATCCCCAAGGAAGCAGCAGTATCAGTGGGCAATACGTGTAAATGTTTACATTCTGGCATACTTGCCCTACCAGATGGGTGAGCTGATTGACAGTAGGAAATCCTGGATCACCCATCTTCATATGCCAGGACCCCTTAAATGTTCCCAGCTCTGAGTTATATGTACCTCTCTCTCCCTCACCCTATCTTTCCTTCTCCCGCTCTTCCTTCTCCTCCTCTTTGCCTACCGCTTTCTCTCTCCCTCCCTCCCCTTCCTCCATTCTTCCAATACTACCCAGCTCAGCTCAGCTCAGGGGAGGGTAATCATAACTCTGCATGACCTTTTTATCCTGAAACTTAAAAGTTGTTATGGGGCTGGTGAGATGGCTCAGTGGTCTAAAGCACCTACTTAGAACAAGCTCAGCAGAGCAAAGGGACCGCGGTTCAATCCCCCAGCACCACATGCCAGCCAGCCTGCCCCCTGGTGGGCCAAGCTGGCCACACACACACACACACACACACACACACAAATAAATAAAATTTTAAAAAAAAAGTTGTTATCAAGTCCCCAGAGCAAGGAGGTCAGAATCTTAAATGGAAATGGTTGGCTACTTTCTTAAGGTGATGGGAAAAACAACAGACCTCATTTTCAAGGTAGTCAGATCAAAGCAGATACTAATACATGGATTACCTAACCACACAAATGAAATAAATAAAAGCATGCTATTCTGGCAAGGAGGCCTGTAGCCTACGACCCACGGGCCATTCTTATGACCTTGAGGCCAATAACCACACTCCACCCTATTTCATACACTGAGTTCTACAGGGGGTGAAACTGCAGTTACTTGCCCAGGTCAGTCAGAGCCTGGCACAAGCCACCTTCAATTCTAACAGAATTTGGTGTCTAACACCAGCTCCCAAAGCCTTGGCAAAAGCCCCTTCCTCCTTTAGCAGGCACCTGAAACCTCCCCAGAGGCTCTTTTGGTACAGAGAGAGAAGCAGCAGGACTTCCTCCACAGCTACCTCAGGGAGGTGCCGCATTTGGAGACCTGTCTGTGGAAAGGCATCTGAGCCCTTCACTTCTTCAATAACTAAAAAAGATGGAGGCCTCAGAGGGACCTGCTCATGAAAGCACAGAGCTCTCTGGGAGAAGTCAGGCTGAAAGGTGTGCGAGACACTCTAGGAATCTGCCAAGCAGAACCCCTCTTCTCTAAGCTGTCAGAAATGCCACCAGGAGCTGGCAGACATTTACTTTAATATGAAACATTGTTCCTGGAGGAGGGGAAGGAACCTGTGTCAAGAGACCCATGTAGACAAATGCTGGCAGGAGCTGTGGTGTCTGAAATCACTGACAGGAAGCCTGGAACCTGAATACAAAATGCAGGGTGTCTGGAGTCTTCTGGCCGGCAGGTGCACATTTCAAAGGAAATACACCTTTTGCTGTAATGAACACCAAGGTGTGAGGAAGGCCTAGTATGCTAAAGGAGTATTAATGATCTATAAAATGATCAAAATGATCTATAAAATGCTTTAGTAATAAATCCTGCACATAGTAAGATGTAAGGTTAATCTTCAATGTATAGGCTTATGATAGCGATTATTCCTTTCTTCTTCATAGGTTTCCTGCTTATCAGGAAAACCTCACCAGCTCCAGCCATTAAGGTAAAGGAAGAGGGAGATGAAGAAGGTACCTTGTGCTTGTCTTTGCATGAAAACAGCTCCCATCACTTCCACTTGGGGTCCACTGGAGAAAGCCAGTGTCTCCTCTGTGACACCCCAGTCAACCCATTGTAAGTTGAAAATATTGTAATTAAAAAATGCATTTAAAACCACTAAGAAGAATATATGCAGTGTATTATTTGTTGAAAAATAAAAAAAAAATGCATTTAAGAAAAACAGTTTAGCCACAAAGAACACTGTAAAATAGCATGGGCTATTTTACATGATCCTCCCGTCACTGGCCACAATCACAAGAGTATTGTATCACATGGGCTAGCCCAGGAAAAGACGTAATTTCCAACTGTGAAGTAGTGTTTCTACTGAATTCATATGGCTTTCACACCATGGTATGTCTGAAAAAATATTAAGTCCAACTATTGTTGTGTAAGGAGCCATCGTAAGTCTAAAATAAGCCAGAACATGCTGGAAGCTCATGGACACTTGATGACCACTGTCTCAACCACATTTCATTTGAACTCCCAGCCCTGTGCCAGAATATCTGATATACTTCCTGGGTACTGAGATCCTTGATCCAAAGAACTCTATTCCTTTCCCTCTTACCCAGAGCTATTGTAAGAGCACATGGTCCTAGTGGGCTTCTCTCATCCATGTCTCAAAAAAAGCACTGTCTGGGGCACTATCAGAGGTAAGCATAGCTTGCTTATTTGAAGTCAGTGACGACACATCCAAAAGGCTAAGAAATAGTGAACTGTGGTCATTTATCACCCAACAAAAGTTTGTGAAGCACTCACTATTGGCCAAGTATCACACTCTTCGTGGAAGCTAAACTAGTGATTCAGACAGAGCTTCTCTGCTCCCAGGAAACTCAGTCTAGAGAGGCAGGAGGCACTAATCAAATCACTTCACAAATACATAACAAGCTAGGGGAGAGGATAAGGGGTGTGGCGGAACACAAAAGTGAACCTAGTCTCACCAGTATGAGTCAATCATGATTTCTCTAAAGAAGTGCTGTTTTGGCTGAACGGAAGAGTTTCATAGTCCCCAGAAGTGTAGCTCACATGAGGTCAGTAACCTGAAACCCACATGCACAATAGCCTTGCTCCAGCGAAGGCTCTGCCATCATCACCCAGCAAATGCCCGGATGCTGTAGCATGGGCCCATCTTGAGAAGCAAGCTCTCTTCCAAGTTGGGACTGCTCCAGCATCAGAAATCCAGCATATTCCTGACTCTGGGACTTCACACACTCTCCATTGCTCTGGGTTGGAAGACAGCTTCCTTGCAAACTTGGAACAGCAGTGTGACTGTGACCTGAGCCCGCCGAGCGCCCCACATAGTGTGGGACAGGTGTTAATGACACAGAAGGCAGCCAAGGGCTCCAGCCTCAGGAACCAGAACAGCATTTGCTCTCTGATGCCCAAGACACAGCCAGCCATCTGTGAATGCATGCAAATGCCAGGACTGAAAGCAGACACCCATGAAGCTCTTGCCACCCCTGCCCCTGCCTTGCCCTGGACAGCCCTGGAGGGAATACCAAGGTTCCTACTGCTGGGGGGCCATGAGGAACTGAGTCTGACTCTTACTCTCCTTCAGCATGCACCACAACTAAGGAATTAGGGAGAGAAGAGCCCCAGCCCCAGCTGCCGGCCTGCACCTGAGCATTTACAGACAAAGAGGCCAAGAGAAATTTGCTGACACCAGCCATGGCCCACTTCCAAATGTCACTGCCCCCAGCAGAGAGGAATACAGCCAGGAATGTTGTATCCAATAAGACCATCCATCAGAAACAAAAGAAACATCCTCCCAAGATAAGCAAAAACAGAGACAATTCATTAGACCAGGCTTACAAACGATGCTTAAAATAGAGACTAAAATCATACAAAAGATCAATGAAGCAAAGTGTTGGTATTTTAAAGGTATACAAAATAAATGAAATTTTAGCTACACCAACCAAGAAAAAGAGAGAAAAATCAAAATAAATAAAATTTAATTATGACCAATACCACAGAAATACAAAGAATCACTGGAGATTATTGTGGGAAAACTATATGGTAACAAAATGGAAAATCTAGAAATGGACAAACTTGTGTGCATGACCTGCTGCAACTGAACCTGGTGCACATGCAAAAAAGAAAAGGAACAATAACAAGTAATGAAAATGAATCAATTATAAAGTCAACAACAAAGGAAAGCCCTCCAATGGCTTCATTGCTGAGTTTTACCAAGCTTTTAAAGAACAAATGCCAAATTTTAGATTATCCCAAAGTTAAGCACAGAGTGCATGCTTATAGTCCAGCTACTTGGTATGCTGAGTCAGGAGGATCGCTTGAACCCAGGAGCCTGAGAGCAGCCTGGACAACATAACAACTGTCTGTTTCAAAAAAAAAATTTTAACTATTCCACTCTCTTTGTATATGACAGGCAGATTTGGGTCACTATCATAAATTAATTCTATCAATTATGTGTCCTGCATTGCTTTCCTTGCAAACCTTGACCACAACAAATGGCATTCACCATAGCTACATAAATGAATAAATAACACTGAAATAAACTTAACCAAGAATATGAAAGGCCTTTAAAACAAAAATTATATAACATCGAAGAAAGAGAAAGAAATGGAAGTAGATACTAAGAGATAGAAAGACTTCCTATATTCGTGGACTGAGAAACTTAATATCATTAAAACGTCCATGCTACTCAAAGCAATCTAAAAATTCAATCCAATCTTCATCAAAATACCAATGATATTATTCACAAAAAATCCTAAGATTCATATGGAAGCATAGAAAAAAAATAAAGCTGTCTAGAGCTAAAAGAGCAAAAGAGCAGCATCATGCTACCCGACTGCAAGACATTCTATAAAGCCACAATAACCAACGTGGCATGATGTTGGTATTTTAAAAAGTGAGAGACATAGACCACTGGAACAGAATAGAGATCCCAAAAATAAACTCACACATGTACAGCCAACTAAATCTCAAATAAAACCTACATCAAATAAAGGACAGCCTTTTCAATAGTGGTGCTAGGGAAACTAGGTAGCTACATTCGAAAGAATGCAGTTTTATCCCTACCACTCACCTTGTCCACTCAAGATGGATCAAAGATCTAACTCTGCAGCTACTAAAATAAAATATACAGAAAACTCTGTAAGACATTGGTTTGGTCAGTAATTTCCTGACATTAACACAAAAACACAGTAATGAAAAACATGAAAATTGACATAAGAGATTACATCATATGAAAACCTTTTTGCAGCTAAGGAAATAATCAACCGAGTAAAACAGTATCCTGTAGAATCAGGAAAACAATCTACCCACTATCCATCTGATGGAGTTAATATTCAGAATATAAAAAGAATCCAATAAACTTACCCAAAAACAAGTAAGCCAATTAAAATAGGCAGACGTTCTGAATAAACTGTTCTCCAAAGAAGAAACACAAGTAGCTAACAAACATATGAAAAAATGCTCGATATCATTAGCCTTGAGGAAAATGCAAATCAAAATTACAAGTTAGCATCCCACCTCAATTAGAAAAGATAGTATAAAAAAAAAATACACTGGTGAGGATGTGGAGAAAAGGACCTGTTATATAATGTTGATGGAAATTAGTACAATAATTATAGAAGGAAATATGAGGTTCCTCAAAAAACTAAAAATAGATCTACCTTATGATTCAGCGATCCCACTCCTGGCTAGGTGGGCATATAGCCAAAGGAAATGAAGTCATCGTACCAGAGACACCTGGATGCCGACGCTTGTTATGGCACTATTTATAGCATGAAGCTATGGAGCCATCCCAGGTGCCCATCCATAGATGACTAGACAAAGGAAATGTACACGCACAGTGGATTACTCTACCACAAAGAAAAATCACATCTTGTCATTTGCAACAAAATAGATGGAACTGCAGGACTTTGTGTTAAATAAAAAGACAAACACCATATGCTTTTCATATACCCAATCTAAAAAGAATGACCTGAAAAAAAAATAAAATAAAATAAAAAAATAAAAATAAAAAGAATGACCTGAAAGTAGCATAGTGATTACTAGAGGTTAGGGCAAGGGATGAAGAAAGAGAGGATGAACGTCATCGGGGAGCACTATAGCTACAGATGGAAATAGACTGAATACTCAAAATTTGTGCAATTAATACATGTTTATAACAACTTTTAAGGGCCAGGGATTTAGCTCAGTGGCATAAGCACCTACCTGGCAAGCGCAAGGTCCCAAGTTCAATCCTCAGTACCTAAAAAAAATAAATAAATAAATAAAATTAAAGCTTTTAAAGAAAATGTAGAGAAAAATGATACCAATTTACTGAAAAAAAAAACAAGATTATAAAGTTATAAAACATCTCCTTCAGCCAGACATGGTGGTATATGTCTGTAATCCCAGTACTTGGGAGGCTGAGGCAGGAAGATTGCTGTGAGTTCAAGACCAGCCTGGGCTACAAAAGGAGCTCAAGGCCAGCCTGAGCTACATAGTGAGACCCTGTCTCAAAAAGACAAAAAAAAAAAAAAAAATTCATCAGGCTTTGACGCCTTAAACTCCACAAATATCTCTTGAAGGAAAAACGTAGTTAAAAGAATGAAATTAAAGGCGGATGGTAGTTTATCATGGAAGACCCAGTATAAAATGTGTTTCATTGGCCCAGTGGGAACTTAGGGCTGTGTAAACCAAGGCAAAATAGACAGGCTAAACATCTGGGCTTTGTAAATACACACACACACACACACACACACACACGTCTCACCACACTCCCAGAGTTCATGGGCCAGTCTCCAGACTTCAGGTCCACAGGTCTGGTAAAGCACCCCCTTCTTCAGCTCCTTCTCGCCACACCTCCTCACTGTGTCAGCTCCAACCTCTTCAGAACTTTCCCAGCTCACTGAGCGCATTAACCCTCCTCAGAGTCTCTCAGGGCCACTTCCCAGGCTGGGAACATCACCGCCATCTTCCTCCTCCTTCCTCTCAGCTTAGCTTCTGCTCTCAGGAAGCCCTCTCTTGAGCCTCAGATGAGTTCCATGGCACCCTGCTCTTTTTCCATTTTACCACAGTAAGGATCCTGTGCTGTTCTTCTCTCTTCTCTCTCAGACTGCAGCTCCTAAGAAGCAGCCCCCTCCAGCTACATGGTCCCTGCTGTTATCCCAGAACCTAGCACAGTGCCTGACATGGAGTAGGAACTCGACTACTATACTATTTTCTGAATAGACAAAAAAAAAAAAAAAAAGTCAGGGCTGGGGAGATAGCTCAGTAGAATAAGTGCTTGCCTGGCAAGCGGCAAGCACAAGGGCCTGAGTTCAATCCCCAGTTTCACAAAAAAAAAAAAAAAAATCAAACTGCACAACCAGGATTTCACTGTCTCCAGGCTGGGAATCTGTGTGTGGTTTCTGCGTGGCTACACCCCCCAGTACCTAACCAGATACTTGTTATGTGAAAGACTGAACTTCTGAGCCATAATGGCCACCTGGGAGGATGCTGAGTCGAATGCTCTCATTCTCCAGTGAGGAGTCTGAGACCTTGACCAACAAACTCCTTCTCAGAATGTCCCCCTCCCACAGGCAGGCTGGGCTTCCAGAGCCACCAAATAAAATTATCCCTATCACTCCACCTGCCCTTTATTTGGAGGAAAGCACTCAGGTATTGGTCCTTTCCAGAAACACCTTCCCTAAGTCCTTGGGTAGCTAGGACTGTATTTGTTAGTTTATTCCCTGCCCTGCTTTAAAAAGAATTGAAGCAGTTTGCCCACCACAGCCGATGCCAATGCTATAGTCTCCAAATTTAAGAACAACGCATGAGTCTAAAGAAGAAAAAAGAAATGTTAAGAAGAAGGAGGGAAGACAGCACTTGTGCAGAATCAGCTTCCTCATCCAAAGCAGCAGAAAAGCTCCACTAGAGAGGGTTTTCTCTAAAATCCAATTACCAAAATTAGTGACTAACAGGAACGGAGCAGATGTGGAAGATTTCAGTTTTGCTGAAGGGTTTGGCACAGTGTCTCAAGGAACTGAATTTGCAAAATTCTTGCGTAAGGACAGTGTCACGTGTAATGAAAATCTGTCTGCAAGGCTACAGATGGGGGCCACGGCAACCGCCAGACCCGCAAAGTGATGTCACGGTCGCTGGCACAAATCTGACTGTCCTCCTACTTATCTAAAAGGGGTAACAGATGGCTCCATGAAGGAAGTGCTGCCTATAATGATAACAATAAACACCTTGTAATTTTATGCAGCAGTTAGTTTTCTAAAGCCCTTTCAGCCACCCCATCCCATCAGATCCACACCACTGAAAGTAGAGACTCAAAAGTTAGGTGACTTCTCGAGTTCATGGAGCACAGGAACTGCTAAGCCATCAGCCTGAGATTCATGTTTTCCTGTGACTGGGGGACACCCCAGCTATCAGCCCATTTTAAGAAGTGGCTCATCATGGGAAGCACGTTTAACTCTTTCAGGACGTAAGGGCTCCATACTTCACACCCTCTGCATGGCTGCTTACCTTGCTGTACAATTCGCCTCCTGAATGAGCATTTTTAAGTGAGCATTTCTCATAGTGGTATGAATGGACCCATATAGTAAGTGGGAAAGAATACAAAGTCTTGGCTCTCCATCTAAAGATGCTTTCTAAAGAGCCTCACACTTTTTCAGGAAACAGCTGCAGTTGTATCCAAAACTGAGCCCTTCGCATTCTTCTCCAAAACCTGGCTCTCATCCATTTTCTTCACCCTGACAAATGCCCCCAGAAACCTCAAGTCATCCAGAACGCTTTCCTGTCCCCGATCTCCCAAGTCCAAGCCACTGCTGAGTCCATCGCATCCTTTAAACACCATTCATACTTCTCTGTGTCCCATCTCATTGAATGCCTCAGTCCAATGATTATAACCAAGATAATCCCAATACCTGCTTACTGGTATTGTCATTTACCTCCCCCTTCCCTCCCTCATTATCCTCCATTCTGCAGCCAGGGTAAGAATTTACAAATGCAAACTTGGACATGTCATTTCTATGCTTAAACTTGTTCTGTGGCTCCCACTATACAAAGCCTTCAACACAGCCAACAAGACCTATCATGGTCTGGCCCCTGCCATCCTGTCTGGCCTTTACAGTACTACTTTCAGTCCTCAGATTCAAGCCACACTATTGCTGGTGATGCTACTTCAAGGTTTCTGCATCTGATGT
>NW_004524752.1:1711194-1722385 GCF_000260255.1 Octodon degus
TTGTAAATGGGATCACAATTCCTCATCTTGTACAGCAATTAACCACTAAGAAGAATATATGCAGTGTATTATTTGTTGAAACTGTCCTTCCGATATGATTTGAAACTGTCTCATTGCTATCTGTTTGTCAATAAAACTTTGAAAAAAATAAAAAATAAAAAAATAAAATGCAACCCAAATGCCATGTTCCAAACTTTCTAGGCTACACCTGGTCCTCCTGATGGTCACTTTCACAGCATTCAGTGCTTAGCTTTGACAGCACGCATCATTGTTTAAATTAAATAATGCTCCATGACAGTGACCACATTCACTCATTCAGTATCTTATTCCAGAACAAGAACCTCACCCGGCACATGACAGAGCTCAATAAATGTTTTCTACTGTGAAAAATGAATGAATGAAACATGAGCACTGCGAATGAGGAAACTTAGACTCACTGGAATGAAAGCCCTTGACAAAAGACACGATGTCCAGCCAGGATTAGACAGACCCTGAGCAGCATCCAATATACATTCTTGACATTAGAAAATATTACTACTCAAAGGGCTTGGAAACTGGGAGAAGGAAATTTCAAAATATACAGCCAAAGCCCTAAGAGTGGCACAAGCTGAGAGAAGGTTTAGAGCACCATGTCTTCTTAATTATCTGCTCAATTAAAGTTGAGCAGACCATAGAAGGGCCAGAAACTGAAGCATTCAAGAAAGTTAAGCAGGGGGCATGCCCCTTGGCTCAGTTATTTAAGTGGCTGCTTCCACAAAGCAGTCAGGCTCAGGTTGCTGTGGTTCGATCCCCAGAACTCAAGCCAGAGAAACTTGCCCTGAAGGCATTCTGAGCCAGTCCAAAAAAAAATCCTTCTGCCATTGACTACTGGATTCTTTTAGAATATTTTGCTGAGTTAACATACCTATAATATTCAAATAATGGAACTAAACAAAAAAAGGGGATACAGATGAATGCTCATTTTGTATCTGTGTATTCAAAATGGTTAGGATAGATATATAGTTACATTCTCTTAATGAATAGAGGGATTTGTTCTAATAGTGTTTGTAAATAGGATATCATGTCTGCATCTTGTACAACAATTAACCACTAGGAAGAGAGTATGCAATGTGTTAATTATTGAAACTGTTCTACCAATTAGATTTGAAACTGTCTCATTGCTATTTGTCTCTCAATAAAATTATGGAAAAAAATTTTTAAAAAGAAAGTTAAGCAGAGGGCTGCAGAGATAGCTCAGCAGACTAAGTGCCCGCTTAGGCAAGCGCAGGGACTGGGGTTCGATCCCTGGCACCACACGCCACACCAGCCCCCACCCCAGGCACTCTGAGCTGGACACCAAGACCAGGTGTGATGGTGCCATGCCTATAATCCCAGCACTGGGGAGGCTAAAACAAGAAGGTCACCATGCAGTTCAAGGACAGCCTGAACTACATAGAAGACCCTGCTGAGAGAGAGAGGGGGAGGAAGAGGGAGAGAGAGAGACAGAGACAAAAACACAGAGAGAGAGAGAGACAAAGACAGAGATGGAAACAGAAGAAAAGGAGATCGGTCATATGACCACCAAGGCAAAAAGTGGAATGACGTGACACATCTGCATGCCAAGAGTGGCTGGTGGCCACTGGAAGCCAGGAAAAAGCAAGGCAGGATGCTCCCTGAGCACTCCCGCCTTAGAAAGACGCACAGTCCTGCTAACACCAGGATTTCAGACCTCTAGCCTCCAGGACTATGAGAGAAAACATTTCTATTGTCCTAAACTATTTTGTTTGTGGTAGTTGGATATAGTAACCACTGAAAACTAAGGCCCATGCCCAGAGCACCTCAGAGCTGAGCAGCGGAGTAAGCTGGTTTGAGGCAGAAGGGCACTTGGAAGTGGGTGGGCTCACTGGGGACAAGGCTCAAGGCCAGGGCAGCAGCCACTGCATTCAGCCAGTTGTTGCCAGGAGGGTGTTGCCAAATATGTCCCTTTTTTTTAGTTTATTTATTTATTGTTGTTGTTGATACAGGGTCTCACTAGACAGCTTAGACTCATAATGATTCTGTTTCAGCCTCCACAGCTCTGAGATTACAGGCATGTGCCACCACACCATTTTAGGGCCCACATGGTGCACCTGGAGTTCTGGGGCCAGCACGGCATGTGGTACCAGGGATCAAACCTGGGTCCTTGCACTTGGCAGACAGGCACTTAGACCACCTAGCTATCTCCCCTGCCCTACATTTTTCTAAAGAAGGAAGAAACTCATGCTTTTATACGAAATCTCTGACTTTTTAAAGTCAGCTCAAATGGGATTTGTCAGCCGAAGAACCTGAGACCCGCTAGGCCACGAGATCTGTCTCCCAACCCATGAGAAACACACCACAGCAGTACCACCAGCCGCACCACACAGCCTCTGCTGACCTGCGTCTGCTCACTCGGTGACACGACCTGACAGAAATGCTCACACCAAAGAACACTGATGCTTCCTATCGGTTTAGGGTCCTGGGAAGAAGCGACATTGTCACAGCAGAGGATTCCGGAGCTTGCAGAGGTATGCAGGTGGGAATGGCAGGGACAGGTGATTGATTGTCAGCTTTCTGTCCTGCGTGGTTGGGGAGGTAGCCAGATGGCAACAGCCTGTCCTCAGCAGTCTGAGGTGGTGACCATGGGAGGAAGAAGGTTGTGATAAAATGGTGCTAAGGAGACCCAAGCAGACATACCAGCAGGTGTATCTGAGCTGTGGTGCTGACACTCCCAGAGAACCCTTCTGCCTGCCTGCCTGTACTTATGCTAAAGATTCCAGGAAGTGAGGTGGGGACTGTGAGGCACCGAAAGCCCTAGTGCTCCAAAGTGCCTCTTTGGGAGATGGACAATGTCCCCACCAGTGGCAGCCCATACTCTGAGACCTAACACCATCTTCCCCAGGCCCTATTTCTGGTTGAGCCAGCCAAACTCCTTAGAAGAACAGAAAAAGAAATAGTGGTACTACTTGAATGTCTCCTTCCTTTTTGCAAAGGTGCAAGAGTCCTCTTGCTAAAAGTTTTTTGTAAAACCCAGAAATGAAACTCACAGCACTGCCTCAGTCTAGCAAGCACGTCACACCATGTGGTTCAACAGTCCCTGCCTGCCACTGAATGGGCCTCCTCAGGGCTGGGGGGGTAGGCACAAGACAGAGGTGGGCAGAACCATGAAACAACATGAGGTTGGCAGACATGCCCTCATGCTGAGGTGGCTTGGTAAGATTCCCAACATATAAGAGCCCACAGATACACTGCCCACAGAGTAGCTATTAAAGACAAAAAGCAGACCAGGCCCCAGAAGACAGAAGCGCCTGTGTTGTAGCGCAAACGAGATACAGAGGCATGCCTCGCTGCTAAGCCCAATCCCTTGGCATCCGTGCCCTGCTATTTGCATAAGTAAATGGCAGCTCATTAAGAACACATTAGCCATTCTGTAACCATGTAAGGAAAGCAACCTGGTGAACTCTAAACCACTGGAGATTGCTCCTATTCAGTTTTACAACCCCAGAGGTATGAAGCAAGCACTGTCATCTGCCGACTGTCCGGTTACAAGGGAAACAATAGACTCTTATGGAAACACAGAAGACACTTAATAAATATTTGCTGAAGAATGAATCATGGTAGGCTAGGTTCACAAAGGGCAAATCTTGCTAAAAATAGGGCAATGTTTAGAGCAAACTGCTTTGAGGAGGCATTTCTCCAGTGTCTACTTATCCTTTGGAGGCCTGAGGGCAGTGAAGGCAAATCAAAGACATGACCAAGACAGTTGTTAGCTTTTTAGACAGCTCGTCCTAGATGGCCCTGATTCAAAGGTCTCACACGGGCCCAGGAAACTGTAGTTTTAAAGTACTTCTCAAAGAGCCTCATTTATTGCCTTGCTTGAGAACTAGTTCTGGAGCCTTCCTACTCACAGCAGCTGCCACACAAAAATGTGACATGGGTGTCCCCTGGGAGTGTGCTTAAAAAGCAGGATCTCAGGTCCTATCCAGACCCACTGAATCAGAAACTGTGTTTGAATAGAAGTTCTTGGTGGTTCTTCCATACTTAACATTTGAGGAATATCATCCAACAGCCCACTTAGGGCTGGCTTGGGGCCCCGAGTGAGCCACTGGACAGCCAAGTGTCCCCATCACAGACTCACATCCCCACTTCTGCAGGGTTCAGAGGTTATGCTCAGGGGCACTGCAGGTCCTTGTCAGAGTCCCAGGATACCACAAGCTCACAGCACCGTGAGGGGAATCATCACTTGTGCCCCAGTCTCCTTAGTCTCTCTGCACTTAATTAATCCAGAACAAGGGTTGCAGCCTGGCAGCAGCGGGCCTGAGCTCAGCTCTGTGTCTCAGTGTGTGTCCTGCCATGTAGAGAAAGGCAGCAGAAAAGCACAGGGTTCCCAAACCCCAGATGGGCCTGGGGCCCAGACTCTACCGTGAGCAAGGATGAGGGCAGCAGAGGCAGGCAGACTGGAGACCTTTCTGTGCCTGTCTCTCTTGCCCCAGGAGCTGCCAGTAGCTTGATTCTAAGCAGGCTACCCATAGTTACCACACTAATGCCTTCTGCTGAGGTGAAATAAGGCAGGCCTGCATCTGCCCAGAGAACACCTGCACCTCCTCACACCAGGCCTAATGCAGGCCTCCACATGCTGGCCATTAAGGTGATCCCCAGGTTTCTGAAGTACCTGCCCTCCTGAACTCTCAGGAGGTCCAACCCCTGCTCTGAAGGATCAGAACCCTAGAGTGGAGCAATTTCAGAATGTGCTGAGGCACAAGGCAGAGAGGCTCCTGGAGCCATGTGAGTGCCAATTGTGGGGTATTTTTAGCCCCGATTCCTATGGAAAGACAGCTCATGAAATCCTACTCTGTCAGCATCCCTTCCTCCCCTGTCCCGGGAGGAACAAGGTTGCCTTGGTAACCTGACAGTGTGGCTCCTCAGCTTTGGGGGACACCTGTAACCCGCCCACGGGTTCCAGGATGGCAGAGGTGCCTGGGGAGTGTTCTCACCGAAGGGCACTGGCCTCATTTCCCCAGTCAGAGCCCCAGGGAACAGGGCCCTAGGGGCCCAGGAGTCCACGAATCCCAGGCAGATGTCACAGTGGCCTCCTTGGGAGTCCTTGGGACTTTGGGTCTTCCAAGATGTCTAAGCCACCCTGAAAACAACATAGTGCGGCTTCAGTGCAGGTTTTTAATTTTTCATGAAATCTCTGCATGCTGAAGATCAGTTCCGCAGCTTGCTGGAGGGTTAATTATTCATATAATATGACTCTGCATGGGGGTGGGGTCTGATTGTGAGAGGCCTTGCCAGTCTCCCACTTTTGCCCCAAGCAAATTTGGCTTTGAAGACCTTTCTAACTGTTCCCCAAAAGTTCTGGGTCAGGAGGTTCACAGAGCCTTGCTCCAAGCCCAGTGTCTCGGGGCATCGCCTCTCCTTCTTTTCCACTTACTCACTGTCTCAGCTGCCAGGTGAGAGTCCAGCCTACATCAGCACCACCGGATAGCAATAAACTTGGGTACTGTGTGAGGGCGTCACTGAAATTAGAGCACAGAAAGGAAACAGTGCAGCCCCACATCTCCTTGAGTTGGAAGAACCTGCAAAGAAAGCTGCCGACACAAAACAAGGGCAGGGGCGGTGTGACTGTGGCTGCTTGACCAACAGGAGGAGAAATCTTCGCCATCCTTGTTCAGTCGTTCGCATCTTGTTCTTGAGGTTGGTGGCATGAGAGCTGGAGAAGATTAAACGTATTAGAACAAAACACCAATTTTTTCTCTGCAGCAACTCTTTTATTCTTCCATGATGAAAACAGCACTACTAGACTGTCCCCCTGGTTACATAAATAATATGGGCTTATTATGAAAAAACTTTTAAGTAAATAGCACAGATATATTTTAGGAGAAAAGTCAGAATGGCCTGAAACCTGCCACCCAGAAGTAACCGCTGCCTGTATTAATGGCCGGTTTTCACGCATCTCACGCTTGGTGCACACGCACATGTGACCTCGCACACAGCTCTTTTGGGAATGCGGCAGCTGCCAAAGCCCCTTTTCCTTCTTTCTTGGCACAAGGTGTCTGGGAGTCGACCTTCCAGCCTCCGCACTACGCTCTCCCCAGGTGCTCCACATCCACGCCCAGCCTGCTGCCTCCCACCTGCACCCACCCTGCTTCTCTCCCTCCCCACCCAGCTTTGCAGCACGGTCTCACCACATGCCTGGACCCGGAGGACAAACGCTGCTTTAGTCTCTCTTCAACATCCCAGTCAAGCAGTGCTGTAGAACTCTGTCTTAGAAACTGTCCAGCAACGGCTCTGAAGCAGCCCATGAGGTCCCACATAATCGGCCTGTGTCTGTATCATCTCCTATCAGACACCTTTCTTAGGACCTTACGGGACAACCTTACCACAGGGCCACTGTGACTGCCACCCGTCTGCCTGTTCTTCTCCTTCTCTAGGGAGCAGGAAGACTCCCCTCTGGGGAAGTTCAGATCTGCTTCACCGTCTCAGTGAGGCCCTATTGGTCACCCCTTTGAAAATTATACATTTCCCACCAGTCCTTTCCTGCCCCTTCTCCAGGTACTTTGTCCTGTTTCTTGTTTATGTCTTATCCACCACCCACCGTCCACCAGAAGGTAAACCAGTAAGGATGGGCTCTGACTGTGTACTTGGGTCTGTAGCACCCAGGTAGGACACGCACAGTAAGTGTGTGATGAGTGTGTGAATCTTGGGCCCTTCAAGGCCAACAAGACTTCACTAGCAGACTGATTGCACATCGCGTCTAGAGTTGTGCCTCTGAGAGAGAGTGGGGGTGGCCTGCTGTCCACAGGTGCAGCCATCTGTCTTCTTACTGGTAGGCATGTGCTCTGCTCCCCAGGCTCCAGCAGCAACCCTCGCTCCTCTTCCACTGAGCTAATAGTCCAGGCACTGGGGCCACTCCTGCCTGAGTCCTGGAAGGAGCGCGATCACGCTCCCGCATCTGTCTCCCTCCAGTGAGGCCCTCCCTCCTTCTGTGGGACAAGCCCTCAGCCCAGCCCCACTGAGGGCTGCTGGCAGGCAGCCTGCCCCTCTCTGCAAAGTGCAGCTCACTCTCCACCCTCTTGTGTGGGACAGCAATCCAGACATGCAGGCCTCCCTCCTAGGAGGCTGGGGCGGGAACCCCTCAGACAGACAGCCTGTTTCTTGTCTTGTTTGGGCTGCTTCTGCATTTCACCACTGATGATTTTTGTGGGAATGGTTTCTGGTTTGGTTTGGTTTTTGGTTTTTGGAGACAATGTCTTGCTACGTAGCCCAGGCTGGCCTTGAACTCACAGCAATCCTCCTGCCTGCACCACTATGCCTGGCTTTCACCATTGATGATTATTATTTAATAAGGACTCTCTTTTGAAAGTTTATTACTTTGTATCATAAATATAAGGCAGTAAATGTATAAAAATTCAATTTCTTGTGAACTGTACTCCAGTTCTACATTTTAACCTGGGGAAAAAAAGCAGGAGTGGAGATGGATTTGGGAAGACAACTGATCAAGAACTCCCCTGTCCCTATCTTGTGCCCTTCTGGCAGTGGCCAGGAAATCTATCTGTGACCACAAATACATGCATATACACATACACAGGGATGCACACAGACAGATATACACACACACAAACACAGAGACACAAACATTACATCCAGTACATTCTCAGAGACACAGAGACATACAGACACATGGGCACATGGAGACAATCATACACATACACAAAAGAACACTGATACACAGACACACACAATGACAGACAGACACACACACATGGACACACACACAACACATACATCCACAAGGGACATTCACAGTCCAGATGGCAGGAGGTACAATGCCAAGGTCTTTCTGGCAAAAGATTATCTGCTTCTACCCACAACCACGCCCAGGATCAAAAGCTCAGGGAACTAGAAATTTCTAGATGATGCCCAAGTGTTGCTGTTAGGACACTTACTAGAAACTGACACATATGCCAGCTGCCACCAGGGCCAGTCCAAGGGGCTTTCCCTGAAGCTCTGCCCCTCTGGTTCTTCCCTGGAGAAGGAAAGGCCAGCCCTCTTCCAAGCCTCTGTCCTCTTTTCATAGAAAGTAGATGCCCAGGGGCTGGAGAGATGGCTCAGTAGAATAAGCACTGTCTGGCAAGCACAAGGGCCTGAATTCAATGCCTGGTTCCACCAAAAAAAAAAAAGAAAGAAAGAAAGAAAGAAAGAAAGAAAGAAAGAAAGAAAGAAAGAAAGAAAGAAAGAAAGAAAGAAAGAAAGAAAGAAAGAAAGAAAGAAAGAGCAGATGCCCAGACTCATCAACAGCAAGTTCAGGAAGGGAGGGAGACACAGCCACCTCTCTGTACTGAAGCCCAGTCACCCAACAGGCTGACAGCTCTGTCTGTCACAGGAAGGGGTGGTGACAAAGGTGCATGTGGCTCCATTGTGAGTTCGACATCTGGTGGGCTGTCCTCTCCCAGGGACCAGCGGGACTGCAAATGAAAGCACCACCCAGAATAAATGAAGATGGGAGGACCAGTGAAATCCATACTTCTGCAAGTTGTAGAATTTTTTAAGTGTAGGTATATCTCCTAGAGGAATATGAACTCAAGACTACTAGACTTTACCTGTAAAACAGCTCATTTTAGAGTCACAAGCAGTCTGCCAAGTAAGTATTGTGACGTTAGTTCATATAGTGATGAATTGGTATGTGGAGGGGTTAGAAGCTAGCAGCTCACAAGTGGCACTCCTGTAACTACTTACATCGTACTCATATGGATGGACAGACAGACAGATGGACAGACTGACAGACAGATGAAGAGGAACAGAGGCAAATGAACACATAGCTTCCCAGTTAACTAAACTAATGAACTAGTGGGGGCTATTTAAAGGAATGCATCAGATTGATTGGCAATTGGCACTTCAGCACTGAAGAGAGGAAACGAGGAGGAGAAAACACTGTTATTAGACCTTGTGCCTGGAGGCAAGCTGCCCAAGTTCAAACCTCACATGCACCAGGGACTCGCTGGGTAACCTTAGCGTACTTATTTACCCTCTCTGTTCTCCTTTCTCTTTCCTAGGTGCAAAATGAGGAAATTGGGACTTACAAGGTGGTTATGAAAACTGAGCTATCCTCAGTCACATGTAAAAGACGCAGAGCTTTGCCTGACACCTAGCAGCAAGTGTTCCATGAATCCCACCAGTGGTTATCCTGCTTTGGATATGGAAATGAAAGCCTGGGAAGGGACAGCAAGATCATTCCGCTGTGTTTCACCAGTGCCACTTTTGATACTGACTGTTGACAGCGCTTTCATCCAGCTACAATGCCCCCAGAACACTTGAGCCAACTGTAGTCAAATGATCTCTCACCCACCAAGATTGTCAAACCTCTTTATTCAAAGATAAATCCCTCTCACAAGTTTATTTCTTCTGAAGACCTTCCTAAGACAAATCTGAAACCCCACATCAGAACCCCGAGGAGCAGAAACACTTCAGAATTTAGAATTTGCAGATTTTACAGCAAAACTAGAGTACATGTGTACTGTGTCATGACTCTGGGGTCTGCGTCAGCACCTCATGATTAAGGAGCCTACAAGTTTTTCTGAGAAACGGAGAGGGCGAGGAAGGGGACTAAAGATTGACAGTAAGCCTGATCAGACAGGTCTCGGGGGTCATCACATGAGTTTCTTACAAATGAGTAGAAAACTTTGATGGCTCAGTAGAATAAGCGCTTGCCTGCCAAGCTCAAGGGCCTGAGTTCAAATCCCTGGTTCCGCCAAAAAAAAAAAAGAAAAAGAAAAAAGAAAACTTCAGACTTGGAGAGTTTGGGGAGTTCAGGCTGGCAGATAGCTGGACCTGTCTTGAGGAGCTGAGCTCCCCTCCTCTGGCTGCCCTGAGGGGCTTGGCTGTGTGTCTTCCCCTGTGTTTGGAACATTCACCACCCAGGCACTGTATCCAAGTCTCATTTTGTTCTCAGAACAACTGTGTAGTGAGTTGAAGTGAGGCTCAGAGGCAGTGGGCAGCAGCCTAAGGTCCATCAGGAGCGAGGCTGCAGCTAGGATTTCGCCTGGGTGTCTGAGATTGCTGAGGAAGGCTTCCCAGTCAATGGAGAAGTTCCATTATTTTTTCCTTCATGATCCAATCCCTTTGGGGGGTTCCTATCTTTTAATAAAAATTTTCAGTATGTTTTGCTTAATTGAAATAGGTAGAGAGGGTTATATAAGGTTTTTTCCAAAAATTATGGATCTTCATTACATACATTCCCAACAAGACCCTTTAGTCCTTCCTGAAGTTTAGGGATGCAGCAGTTACCTTCCAACAGCAACTTCCATAGCACTTGATGTGACAACTTCCATAGGGCTTACTGTGACAACTTCTTCCAAGTGAGTAAACAGAAGCTCACTTAAAGCTTGGACAAAGGGAACAAAGAGGTAATTCCCAGGAGAGTATACAGTCTGAGAAGGTTAAATTTGGAGACTCTGAAGTCAATTTTGAAGACAAAGGGCCACTTATGATTTTCACAATTCATCAGTCCCTTGGGACTAATCCTTGTGTAGGGAGCACCAAGCACAGGAGAGGCCCAGGGTGCTTTGCAGCTGGGGCCAGCAGGAGATGCAGAAGGCAGAGGGGAGTATTCCAGACCAAAGAAACAGGTGGGTTCGGGGATGCAGAGGGATCAGGAAGGCCAGAGCTGTGCTCCCAGACAGTTGGAAAGCCAGGGGCTGATGGTGACAGCCTATAAATGCCAGGCAGAGGGATGTGTGCCTTAGCTCAGAGCCCTGGAGATCCCACAGAGACAGTAGGACAGAGGTGCACCGAGGATACTTGAGACTTCTGGGCCTTCACTGTAGTCTGGAACATTCACTGAAAAGAAAGAAGGAATGAATGAATGTGAGTACATTTACATTGGAAAACATACTGGATTGCCGGGACTATAGCTCAGTGGCATAAGCACACCTGCCTGGCAAGTTTAAGGTCCTGAGTTCAAGTCCCAGCACCAAAAAAAGAAAAGAAAAGAAAACACACTAGATTATGTAGGAAGAGCAAGCACCAGAGGCAGGAAGCTGTGTTAAGAATTCAGTGTCATCTAGGTGAAAATTGATGAGGAAGAGTGGTGATGATGGGCTGGTGAGATGGCTCAGTGGTCTAAAGCACCTACTTAGAACAAGCTTAGCAAAGCACAGGGACCGCGGTTCAATCCCCCAGCACCACATGCCAG
>NW_004524752.1:1722485-1745872 GCF_000260255.1 Octodon degus
GTGGGCTGGTCTGGCCACACACACACACACACACACACACACATAAATAAATAAATTTTAAAATGTATTTAAAAAAAAAAAAGAAAGAAAAGAGATGAGCAGGACAGGAGAGGATGCAGTCCATGAACAGTGAGGGTAGACATGATATGACATGCTAAGCAATGGGACAGGGTCCAGGAGGTATCAGCCCCCTGGCCAGCCTCCAGGGAAAGGGCTACAGGGGAAAGGGCTGCTGAGGAGAAGGGGTGCTGTGCTCCAGCGGCTGCATCCTCTGGTGAGCAGATGTTCAGGGAAGAGCTACAGCAGGAAGACACAGTAAAACATGGGGAAATGACAGCACAGTCATTGTGGGCTCTTGCAGGGACTGGGCAACCTCCCGGGGCCGCTCACCTCGGGCAGGACCCCTGAAGACGGAAGTAGCTGAGAATAGGAAGGATGACGGGGATGCCAGGGAGTCGCATACCATGGGCAGAAGTGGGCGGTGACGAGCCAGGAGACTGCTGGCAGCAGCTAAGGAGTTAGGGAACACAAGAGCGCTGGAAGGACCTCACGCTGGTAGAAACTCACAGGGAGGTTTTCCAGTGCACCCGAGCTGGGCTGGTAGGGCTGATGATGAATTGAACGTTTCCTGGAGAGAAGGGCAGCATGGGTCCTTCCCCCGTGTACAGTGGCATGAATTTTAGGTTTGTTGTGGCAATGTCATTACCTTGGTGTTCCCTCTGCTTTGTCCTAGAGACTTGGAGATGGAAAAGAGCTCGTGGGAGGGGTGCCCTGTGTCTGTGACCCATCCTCACCAGCCGCTATCAAGAGATACAGATGTAAAACCCAGGGTGGAGCAAGGTACCAGGAGGCCCAAGGGACACACTCAGGCTGATCCTCTGACCACCAGCCTTCAACACATGGTCTGCAGGACTCTAAAAAGCTGAAAAACAGCCCATGGGTGCTGGCTCCTCTGCAGATATCTGCGCAAGGACCACAAGGTCCATCTGTTCAAGCTCACAGAGAAAGCCCAAGCACCCACAGAGGTGGCCACGGGGAGTGGCCCTCTGTGGGAGTGGCTGTCACTCCTAGAACACCCTGACTTCGTGGTCTGCTCTTGTAGCTTTGGATTTGAAAGGGATGTGTTTATTAAGCACCTACTCTCTGGCAGGCCCTTCCTTAGACACTGGGAACACAAAGATGAATTTGACATGTTCTCTGCTGTCAAGGAGCTCATAGGGCACCGTGAAAGCAGACATCAAACCCAGTCAGTAGAACTAAGGAGACTATTTTAAGGGTTAAGTGACACAGGGGAAGACAACATTAAATTGTTTCATCTTCACACCAAGTGCACTTGAAGAAAATGTATTTAGCCCATTTTATAGATGATGCAACTATGCAAAACCTTGACTCAAAGTTTTCATGGCACATCACTTCCTTCCATTCCGGCCACTGTACCCAGCATTCTGGAGCATGCTCTCACGCACTCCTGAGGGGTGATTCTGTGTACCTCTTCTTGTTCAGTGACATCTCACCATTTGCTTGGAATCCACCAACAGAGGGAATCCACGGCACCAGCATACACTGCTGATCAGGGGACAGCCTAGACCCAAACCCAAGCCTGAAAGCAAATTTCAGCCTCTCAGAATCTCTCCGGGATCAAACCATCTCTTTCTGTTAAGCTCCCTTCCCAAGAGAAACACTAGCTCATCCTGAGCAAATAAGGCCATGGCTGTGCACCGCCATCCCAAGGGCCAGCCACTAGCGCAGTCTCGCCCACCCACTCTGCTCTGCGCTCCTATCTTGGCAAATGCACCTGGGCTAGCATATGCCTCGGGGCCTAGAGTGACAGGGGATGGAGTGAAAGTGGAGGAAAGGGCGTGGTTTCCCTCGTGCAGGACGCTGATCCCTGGTCCTTAAGGTGATCATTCGATTCACTTCTCTCCCCAACGCTGGGGCTGTCACTGTGGCTGGGTTCCCTGACCTGGCTGAATGCCAAGTGCCTGCCCAGCCGGCAGGAAGCCTACCTTGGCTCAGATCGAGTTAGTGAGAGAGGGGATGCAGAGCCTCGGAATCCTCAGGCCAGGTGGAACTGCCGGCAGGGCTGTCCGCCTGCTACCGCTGGCCGCACCCATCTTTCTCAAGGTGTAAAGCACCTGGTGCCCTTTCCTGTCCTGAGAGGAGACCACAGAAAATCAGCCAGCCGCGGCAGGATCCAGGTCTGCCGCTTACTAACAGGAGCCTGCGCCTCAGTGCCCTCGGCAGTAAATGGGATCTGTGGGGTTGACGTGCGAATTAAACTACTGTCGGTCGACCTTACAAGTTCCTGGTGCACAGAAAGCATTGTGTATGTGTAGCTAAGGAAGACCTCCTCCCCGACTCACTTGGGGCACCGACCCTTTTCTCCTCTGCTCTTGCAGCGCAACCATCAGGTCTATTGGGAGACACAGGAACTACCCAGGCACAACTTGGGTTCCCGCGCCCCACTGCACCCCATCCCACCTCCCCCACCTCCAGCATTCCGAGCCCACCCTAAGGGACCCAGCTTCTCGCCCAGCTCCTTCTGGCCCCCAGCCCCAGAAGCCGCTACCCAGGCTCCAGAAGTCCGGCTGCGCTCGGGCAAGGCGGAAAGGCAGGGTGCGTGGCGGAGCCGATGAGCTGCCCCGGAGTCAGCACGCGCGAGCAGCTGCGCCACCCAGTGGCCGCCTTCGGAATCGACGGCTGAGGCAGCCGCAGAACCAAATAACCGAGGTGGGGGCGGGGGGGGGGGGGACACTGAAAGGGAGCAGAGGAAAGAGCCATCACCGAAGCACTGTTCGGCTCAGGGGCTCAGGGTCACTTGATTAAGTAATTCATTTGATCCGAGATACAGTGGCCCGTGGGGAGGGATGCGGGGTCCTTTCCTCCTTGTGGGCTGGATACCCCGCTGCAGGCTTCCCCCTCCCCTCCTCCTGAAATCCCCAGCTTCCCTACTGAAGGAAATGTATCTTCTGGGCAGACAAAGAGAGGATGCCCTGACGCCCAGCAGGGGGCCCAGCCGGGCTGCGGTCTCGCGGAGTGACATCCGGACAGTCCAGGTTCTAATCCCAGCTCTGCCCTGCTCCTTCTGTGCCCTGGTCTGCCTCAATTCTGCAGTTTGTGGAAAAGAATGATAAAAATAAAAACCCACTCAGGTCCTTCCCAGGGTGGTTGTGAGGGTCAACCAAAATAGTTCTGATGAAAAAAAAAAGTCATTATTCAAAATTTCTGAGCCATATTAACCTTAGCAACCAAGTTGTTATGACTCGGATCTTAACTGTCTCTAAAAGCCATGAGTTGAAAGCTCAGCTGCCAGCCTGCAGCAGAACAGGTAGGAAGTGGACTCATGAGGAGGGTGCGATAGACGGAGGTTAGGTCAGCAGGGGTGCTCCTTGAAGGGGCTGTGGAGAGCCCCGTTCCTCCTTCTGAGGCCTCCTTGTCTCGAGTTGACACCTCGCTGTCAGGAGCTGAGCCACTTTGCGCCACCATTCAGCCCCCACTGTGAGTTTCTGCTCCTCTCAGATCCAAAACCACGTGGCCAGGGCGACCATGAACTGAAACCTCGCAAACGATAAACCAAAATAAGCATTTCTTCCTCACAGGCTGTTTGTTATGTGAAAAGCTGACGAACATGCATGTGAATACAGGAGAATACCTGTACACTTGAAGAGGAGGACCCACAAGTTCTGTTAACAACTCCTTAAACAAGAGGATTTTATTTGGAGGGGAAAGAAAGGAGCATGCAGCTGAGCTCCAAAATTACAAAGTTCCATATGGGAAATTTAAATGATCTTAAGCATTTTACTATGTAGAATTTAGAAGGCAGCTTGCTCTTTAGGAAATCAGTGGCATAGATAGCACTAGCCCAAAAATATTTGGAGGGTGAAATATGAGCCAGAAACCTCTACTTGATACCCAGGCATGGTGGTACATGCCTGTAATCCCAGCAACTTGGGAGGCTGAGGCAGGATGATCAAAAGTTCAAAGTCAACCTGAGCAATTTAGTGAAACACTGCCTCAAAACTTTCAGAGAAGACCCTACTTGATCCAGTAGAATCACAGAAGGGGCCAGCCACCAGGATGTTCTCAGAGTTTGTGACAGTGCCTGCACTCACCCACCTACACAGTGGTCCTTCTCATCCAAGAATAAATCTACCCAGTGGACACATTCTGACCTCCAGAAGTGTAACCCAGCCTCCGATCTCTGGCTGAGGATCACCAGAACAGAGATGCTCCCCCGTTTCACAGACCTGGAACCTCAAGACAGCAAAAACTGACACCAGAGTGAGGGTAGCCCTGGCCCCCACCCCTACCTGAAAAAGCCATCGGCAAGACAACCACGTTTATTTGCTGCCAAACACCACGGACAGCAGCCATGAGGCTGTCTTTGGGAACCAAAAGTTTGAGGTCTCATTTCCTCTGATTAACACACCTACTAAAATTCCCCTCTGATGCACATAGCCTCTGATGGGCCAGTCCTAACTGTCTCCTTCTCTTCCCTTCTCCCTCCAGTCAAAGGGCCATACTCACTGTCCCAGCCCAGTGTCTCTGCTTCTCTGTGGTTTCATTCTGTTTCTCGGGTTTTCCTTCCCATCCGATCACATCGCCTTGCAGAATCTATTTCCTCTGCAGTGGTCTTCCCAGGAGCAGCAGGACCTCCGGACATGAACTGGATAGCTATCTCCTGAGTCCTCCGAGCCCACGGGGCAGGCAGCCCTTACTGAGCACTGCTGTGTGTGCCTTCACAAGGAGCCAGGGAGGGCAGTGAGAAGCCTGGCAGCCAAATGGACATTACTTGGGTCAATTCTCACCCTGTGCAGAGCTTCCCACTAGGCCTTGGATTCTGAATTGAGAGGCAAACCTGCTCACATGCAGCTAGATTGGTTTTTAATTAATTCAACAGGTTCCTGGTGCCCGTACTCTGCAGCTGGGAATGGAGGGACTTCAAAGACAGCAGAAGAGGCTCTCAGGACTCACTCCTGGGACACCACCACCACCCCAATCATTCTGCACCAAGGAGGAGAGTTCTGCTCTGGTTAGACTGCAGGACATGCATTGACCCATATTTGCAGGTAGATGTGCCTGCTGTGTTAAGTGGCTGACGTGGTTGACCAGTTCTCTCACCCATCCACGCAGTAGATGTAGCTCCCTTGACCTAGGCCCAGACACTGTCCCTTGTCTTCCATGTGGCTGGCCAGGCCACAGGAGGAGTAGAGGTTGGAGGAGAATGAGGCCCCTAATCTGAGACCAGCTGACTCCAGCTCTGCAGTGGGGCTTTCCAGATGGTACAAACCCAGCTGCCAGCGACATGACTTTTTCTTGCTCTTCTCTGAGTCTCCTTTGGGGACAGGAGGAAGGGTAGCCAAGGTATATCTCTGCTTGGACCCTTTGACCATAATGCCTCTAACTGCCTCAAATACCACTACTACCTTTGAGGACCCTGCAGCATTCTTCCAGAGAATCAATACAGCAAGCGAGTCAGGATGCACTGGCATCGGAGGGAAAAGCTAGACTAAAATGCTACTTGGAAACTGAAAAAGACTCCACACAGAGACCTTGGAAGACATATGGATCTCTACAGAAATTTAGAGATGTAAGAAGCCAGCCAGAAGGACCTAGGAGTGCTTGGAGAAGAGTAAAGAACCCAGTTGATCACCACACACATGAACATGGACAACAGAAGAAATGCCTAAGTTAGAGCCTACAGGTTGGAGCCCCAGGAGCTGGGCTGAGATGTTATCACCTTATTTAGTAGACCCCTGGGAGCCATTGGAAGCTACTTAGCAGGGAAGAGATATGGTCAGAAGCAGAGAGTTTAAGCTCCAGAAGAACAATTCTGGCAGAAGAGTGCAGGTTGGATAGGAGCAAACAAAAGAACTCAGAGGACCAGTTAGGGAACCAAGACACAACCAGGCAAACAGAACGTGAGAGTGGGGCAAAGACAGGCCCTGTGGCCCAGGAAGTCTGGGCTGGTGGAGGTGGTTACCAGAACCCATCCACCAGTGAGGGCCAGCTCTTCATTGACTCTTTTTTCTTCTGCCCGTAGCAAGACTGGATACAAAGAAAACTCCAAATAAATGATGGGGGTTGCAAGAACAAGAGACCTTGAGGGAAGCAGCCAGAGAGCAGCTGGGAGCAGAGGGCAGGAGCTCAGGGGAGACTCCGGAGCTCTGCCTTCTCACCTCCAAGTCAGCATGTGTTACGTAAAGTGTACACGTGTATACATGAAATGTGTAGAGTGGTAGAACATAGAGGGCCTGGATGAGCACGAGGACGCCCTGACACGCCTGCAGCTGCCTCTGCACCCCTAAACCCACCTGGCTTAATGGAGGATACATCCTGCCGCAGCCTTGGCATACCCTTCCACTGAGAACACATCCTGTTTCAGGAACGAGGACACCAAGTCTGCCTGTGCCCTGAGGCTGCGTGCATCAGCTGCACAGCCGGCGCTCACACCCAGGATGTTCCTGTTCAGGGCAGCGCTGGTGTCTGTGGGGAGCAAGGAGGCCCCCTCCACACTGCAGATCGTACCTCCAGGCTCCAGACCCACCAATGGCTTGGGTTTGTTTTTCCTAATTCTATGCAAGACTTCAGCTCCAGCTGAACACCTGTGGCACTGACAATATCAAACCTAGATGCCAAAATGACTTTGCAACTGGAAGGAGCATGTTCTCAGTGGTATCTGCTCAGCCTAAAAAAGAACTGTCCACACCTCCCCTCACAGCTCTTCTCCGCCCCCTCCCCCACCCAACCTGAACTGCACCTGCTGAGCACCTGGACAAATCGCTGCTGCAGAGGGCTCCTCCTTGTCTACAGACCCTCGCAAGCAGATGAGTGCCCCGCCCTCACGCTGTGCCTTGGCCTTGGGGTTCCTGAGCTCCATCTTCTGTGTCCTTTCCCCGCCCCATCCTATTCCCAGCCCCTGCAGTTCCCATGCCCTCTGACTCACCTTCCTCTGGACCAGCCATCATCTATGGAGAGCTCCATGAGGAAAAAGAACAGGTCGCTTTGCTCACTGCTGCAAGCCTGACATCCAGGACAGCACCTGCTAGGTGGCCACAGCCTGTTAGGTGGGGTCAACAAACACCAGCCAGGCCCCTCTCCTGCTAAGGTGTAAAGCTGTATGCATGTGCTTCCTACCTGCAAGCTGGAAACACATCCAGAAAGCTCCATGCTCGCTCACCAACGGTCCCCTCTGTAGTGGCTGGGCCTGGCCAGCCCTGAAGCTGGAGACATTATTTCTGGGAGCCTCCAGGCTCAGGGGAACACATGGCTGGTCACAGCCTCCTTCCCCTGAGCCTGACTCCCCAGATCCCTCCTCTGAACCTGCCATGGATGCAGGCTGGCCTCTCTTCAACTCAACTTGCTTCCCCACGCCCTGCACCCTCCCAGATTTTCCTGCTCCCTCCCTGAGGTTTCAGGGGCACGGGCACCACTTCCGAGACATTCAGGGCAGGGCTTCTCCACGCCCTGGTGCCACCCAGTTACTGCTGCCTCTGCTTCAGACAGCCAAGGATGATAGCAGATCCCTCATCCTCATTACCAGGGTGCTCATCCACATCCTGCAGGGGTAGACGGTGGCTAAGAGGCAGGGTTGAGGGCCACAATAGTCTCCAGCTGTGATTCTGGGAAAGCTTGTCTCTCTATTGGCTCAGTTTCCTCCCCCATAAAATGGGGTGATTGTAACAACTCGTCTCTCTTTGGGACAGTAAGAGGATTAAATGAGACCATATTCATAAAGCACTTAGTAAAGTGAATGCATAAAAACTTAAACTTTATTGTTATCATTAATTGCAGCTTAGAAATAGCTGCAGAGAAGAGTCATTTGTCCTAATTTACACACACACACACACACACACACACACATACACACACACACACGTGTATACTCACCCTGGCTCCCTTTCCTCTATTTATGGTAGCATATCACACCTCACTCCTTTCCAGGTGCCTCCTCACTACCTCCTCATGGAAACACCCTTGCCAAATGGCCCCACCTCCCCCCACCCACCCATAAAAAAACCCCATCACCCCCTCACAGTGCCTTATTAATCAAAACAGCCTGATGGTTACAAACAGCCCCACACTGTAGCTCAACACAAGCAAGGCTGGCTGTTCACTCAGTCCTGCGTGGGACAAGGGCAGCAGTGTTCTGTGTCATAAAGCCACTGGGACCTAGGCTCCATGCTTACAATGCCCAGCTCATGGCCCGTGGGGTCCTGCCTCTTCCCGGTCCTCCATGTCCAGCCAGCAGACAGGAAGAACAGACAGGATTGCTTGGCAGGTCCGTCCTTAAGGCCACCTTCCAAAGGCCAGAAGCCCACCTCATGGCTCCACTTTGCTGTGGCTAAAGTTCAGAAACCAGCTTTTCCAGGAGGAAATAAAATCTATGTGATGAGCATGCAGTATTTTTTCTGCTACCTGTTCCTGAAGCACAGCTTCTCTGCAGGGAAATTGAATTTCTACTCTTCTAGGCATTCTCTCAGAAAATAGCCCACAGCAATATTTATTCCATGTGTTTTGCTTCAGATCTGTAGCAGATAATGTCCTGTCTCCCCAGAATGGCAGCTGAGGGGAAAGAAGGTGATCTCAGAGTGCAGGGCCAACCGGCTGCTCTGCCAGCTGGGCTTCTTCTGGAAGTGTCTGTTTTGCAAAATAGAAATGGTTATGAGGCCCAGCGGTATAGCTCAGTGGACTAAGCGCTTGCTTAGGTAAGCACAGGGACCAGGATTCGATTCCTGGATCCTCATGCTGTGCCAGCCCCAGCCCCACCCCCGGGTGCGCTGAGCAGCAATGGAGTCCAGGCGTGGTGGTGCGCACCAGTAATCCCAGCACTAGGGAGGCAGAAATCAGAAGGATCACTACAAGTCTGGGCTGTGTAGTGAGACCCTGCATTAAAAAAAAAAAAAAAAATGGTTATAGAGGCCGGGTTGGGAGCTGGAGATAAGACCGATAAATGGTGAGCGGCAAGGAATTTTCTTCGCCCTCTTCCCTTTTTCTGTCTCCAACCCCATGCCCTACACACACGTGTGCACGAGCACACACACACACACACACACACACAGAGGCCACCAGGCATAGTAAGAGTGGAAGAGGCCAGGGAGAGAAGAGCATTCTTCCCGCTGCTGTGGGCGGTCTGGTTTGTTTTCCAGTCCATCAACACAGCTGTGACTCGGCCATAACAACGGGATGGAGGAGAAAGGTCAGGCTGGTCTGCGAGTGTAATTAAGCAAAGGAAAAATCTGGAGACCCAAATCCCTCTCCACTGCAACCAGTGCCAGCTTGATCTTTTCATTCCTGGACCCCACCCCCAGTCCACTCCTCCACACTCCAGCCCCAGCCGATCCAGATGGTCCGTGGATGCTGGGAGCCAACGAGCATGGGAAACTGGTGGTTTCATAAGCTCCTCCAGACTCTGCCCCTAATTGCAAGCCCATTTGGGACATATTCTGCAACAAAAGGCTTTTCACTAACCGTGAGCTCCTAAGCAAACAAACAAATCAGTCAGGCTTATGCTTTCTCCATCCTTCTCCCCCTCACCTGGTTCCTCCTCACTCACCTTGCTGGGAAACAATCAGTGAGGAACGAAAAGCGACGCCCACCTGCATGCCCCTGGTGACACCACCAGTCACTTAGGTGCGCTGGAAGCAAGAGAGTCATTGTTCTCCTAGCAACGCGACCTGCCGCAGCTGCACAGATCTGGTGCCTGGATCCCACCAGCCAGCAGCCGGGGTGTGCGTGTTGCTAGGAGAACCCGAACCTCGAGCTTAAATGTGCAGCCTTCCTTGCTGCCACAGCTTGCTTTTAGCTGCAAACAGACGCACACGCTCAGCAGCAGATCCCAAAGCTGGGCCCAACTGGGAAGCCCCAGCCTCAGAGGTAGCTAACTACCATATTTTTTTTTCTAACTACTGTATTGTAGGGTTTTATTTCACCTTCTCTTTTCTTCCCATCTCTCTTGAATTTCAAACCAAGCCAACAAGCACCTAAATAAATCAGAATACTGCAAAACTATTCCGGAACAACACAGACTGAGCACCTAGCCATTCCCAGTACTGTCCGGAGTGCTGCTGACACAGACCCTGCCCTCGGGCACTGCAGGTGGGGACACTCAGGGCTCTCCAGACTAAGGCCACCAGCAGGAATGAGCTAGATATATGCGCACAAGTATCTAGTATGTATGTGTACATACTAGAGTCGTGAATAAAAAGATGTATTTCCAGGAATTGCCCACACAATTGTGGCCGGCAAGCCCCAAAATCCCTACAATAGGCTGCAAGGCTAGAAATTCCTTCAGGAGTCAAGATTGCAGTCTCAGGGCAGAATTTCTCCTCCAGTTTTGCTCTTAGGGCTTTTCAACTGATGAGATGAGGCCCACTCAAGCCAGCTAGGGTAACTTCTTCTTTTACTCAGAGTTAACTCAATTGTTATTTACCTTCTCTTAAAATAAATACTTTCATGGCAACCCTAGGTTACATTTTGACTAACTGGGTCTTATACCCTGGCCAAGCTGACACATAAAGCTAAGCATGGCAAATGTGTGCAGTTTGCAAAGTAGGTAAGAGTAAGTACAGCGGAGAAAGGAAGTCCCCACTGTAAAGTAAAACAAGCACAGAGGTCATCTGACTACAGTGTTTGAAGGCACAAGCTTTGGGACATAATTAAAGTCCATGAGGCCACAAGAGTGGAGCCTTATCCTGTGAGACTGTATTTGTGAGAAGAGGGGAGACCTGGGCTTGGACATGGTGACTGAATGATGCCCTGCGCCACCCTGGGGCTCCACAGAGGGTCCCCACTGGCAAGGACAACCTCACCAGATGTGACAGCCCAATCTTGAGCCTATCAGCCTTCACAGCTGGGAGTCCCATAAACCTTCATTTTTTATCACTCAGCCTGTGATCCTCAGCACAGTAGCAGGAAAAGGACTGGCAGGGACCCCCAGGAAGGAGGACAATAGGAGACCCATGCATGTGCAAAAAGTACTCAAAGATAAATACATGGACCTGCCTAGGCCCTGTGCTTGGAAAGCATGGCCAGTCCTCAGTCCTTGAGAGGTCCGATGGCCGCAACTCAACTAGTTTCTTGACAGAGCCAAAGTGGGCATCTACAGGCTTTCCTTCCTTCTTCAGAGGGAATCCTGTAGAAGCAGCCTCCTGGCCTGGCAGACCCCTCTGTCTCTCCTCTCCCTTGCTCCCAGCCTCTGGTGGTCCTGAGTCCCTGGTCTAATGCCCCCCACCCACCTACACCTTTCATCCTCATCTACTGAAACACCTTGCTAAGCCCAGAATAGCTCTCATCATGAAAACATCCCTTCCCAGCATCCCTCACGTTTCCAGCTCGGGGCCTGCTTCCTCCACTGCCTGGAGTCTCTTCCCAGCCATCTGCTGCTCCCCTTCTGCATCCTGCTCAGAAACAGGAGCCTCTCTGCCTACCCTCTTTATTTTCATATTTAGGCTAAATTTTTCTTTCTCCTTGTACCTGAATATAGCACGCAAAGACTCTGGTTTGCAGGGTTGTAATTATGATAAAATAATATTAAATTAACTGTCTTAAAATGTACACGTCAGTGGCACTTAGTAGAGTCACAGCACCATGCAACCGTCACTGCTTTTAGTTCCAGGACATTTTCATCCCCACAAAAGAAGACCCCAATCCCTTAAAGCAGGAAGTCCTCACTCCACCCTGCTCTAAACTCAGAAATGACCAACCTTCTTTCTGTCTCTGTGGCTGTGCCTATTCTGGGTTATTTTAGGAATCCTACCTGGTGTGATCTCTTCCCTCTGCCTGCTTGCATGCAGCATGTGCTTTGAGTGTGCCCGTGCTGTAGCAGGTGTCCGAACTTCTTCATTCATTTCGTGGCTGAAGAGCATGCATGGTGTGACTGTGCCACGTTGGTGCATCCATTCATCCACTGATGACATTTCCATTGTTCCCTCCTTCCACCACCATGAATAATGCCACTGTCGATGCTTACACTGTTTGCTTGACAGGGACTCTGTTTGAATCACTCTGTGTCCCAGACCTACACAACAAAGGGCTGATAATTAATTGCTGTAGCTCATTTAATCTTTAGGCAAACAAACAAAAGGCAGTTTGGCAGGTAATTTTCTCCAGGCCCCTTCATCCAGCCCCTCTGCTGCAACAAGGACAATGACCCTGTGTGCACCCTCCTCAGCACCCACACCTCAGAGTCCTTGTGCTAACCACATGCCAGCCGGGGTCTTCCCCAGCCCTGACCCTTCAAAGGAAGCACATCTGTGCCCTTCTGAATTCCCAGGCAGCCCCCGAACACCCCAAAACAAAGCACTGTTGCCTTCAGATAATCTGATCAGTACACTAACAGAATTCCGGACACTTCCTTGGATGGATAAAATCTTGGATGCCACAATGGTGATGAACCAGAAAAACATAATAGCTCTGATATCAGTTTTCTAAAACTAGCATAACAAAGAAGCATAAATTGGGTGCCTTGAAACAGAGAAGTGTGTCCTCCCAAGGTTCTGGAACCTGGAAGGCTGCAGCCCCACCACCCCTGCCTGCCAGGAGGCTCTGGGGGACCCTTCCTTGTCTCTTCCTGCCTCCTGTCAGTTTCCAGCAGCCCTGGCATTCCTGGCCTATGGCTGCCTTGCTCCAAGCTCTGCCTCCCTCCTTCTTCACATCATCTTTTTATAAGGACACCAGTCATTGGCTAGCGTGCCCACCCGGCTCCAGTATGAGTATGACCTCATCTTAACTAATTCACCCACAATGGCCCTCCCTCCAAAGAGCAACATGTCTTTTTTCTTTTTTTTTTTTTTTTTTAAGGCTGATTGAACTCATAATTTTGGACAAGGCAATGAGACCCAGATCTAGATTTTACTAAAATATAAATGATTGACAAGCTAAGGGAGGAGTGCCGTGCAAATGAAGAGACGTGACTTGCATGGGGGTGGGGATCTCATTGATGAGGAATGGGGTAAGAAAGACAAGGATGGAGCCAGAAAGACGGATGTTGTTGTCTTATCTGCAATTTAGCTGATGACTGAAGCTGCCCCTGCAGCTGGTCCAGCAGCGGAGCAGGACACAGGTACCTCAGGCCTCCTGGGAGGACTTTTTTGTTCAGACAAGTTCAGTCCTGCTCAGAGCTGTCCCGTAGTGCTCTGTCAGTCCCGCCAATGCCTGCAAGGTCACATGCCAATGCCACCTCCCCTGGGCACACCTGGTTCTGCCTACTGCTCACAGCATGCCACCCACCTAGGCTCCTTCCTATTCTTGCCAGTGCCAGGTACTCGCCTGCCCCAAGACTCTATGCCACTTTCCCTCCGCCTGGGATGTTCTTCTCTTCCTCAGAGACCTCTGTGGCTCGTACCACACCTCAGGAGGCCTTTCCTGATCCCTTCACTACTCCACTTCCTGGACTGCTTCCACCATCAGTGTTATGCACTTGCCTGGTCATTGTCAATACCCCTTGCCAGAACATGAAAAATGAGAGGGCAGGCAATGTGACATTGTGTCATTCACTGCTTCACACCTGGTCACCAACGTAGGTCCTGGCATTCAGGAAACTGTCTCCAGCTGAAGGAAGGGGTTTCATTCTGGGTGGTGCCCTGAGGGTCACCAAAGAGGATGCTGGGCTTCCGCACGCCTCCTGCTCAGGCTCAGGGAAGACCCCACCAGAAGCCCGGCTGCTCTGCGGCACAGCGCCCCAGGGACAGGACTCAGTACTGTCCTCCCTGCTGCTGCCCTAGCCCCGGCCCCTCCAGCCTGGGTGTGGGAAGCCAGACAGCACAAGCTGTGCATGCCTTTCCTGTGGCTGCTCTAGCAAATTACCATCCCTGGCAAATGCAAGGTCCCAAATTCAATCCCCAGTACCAAAAAAATAATAATAATAATTACCACTGACCTAGTACTTTAAGTCAACACAAACTTACTCTTTCACCCTCTGGAGAAGTCCAAAATAAACCTCATGAGGCTATCATGGAGGCATCAGCCAGGCTGGCTCCTTGCGCAGCTGTGGGAGGGAATCCTCTGTGCCTCTCTCAGCTTCTAACAGCACCTCCTGACTTAGCCTGTGACCGCTCCTCCATCTCAGAACCATCCCTCCAGCTGCTTCCCCACCACCTTCTGCTATGCACCCCTCTGAGGCCACTTCATGATCACCCAGGGCAGCCCCTCATCTCATGAGCTTAGCCATATCTACCAAGTCCCTATGGACCTTGTCAGTATTCCTGGGTTCTGGGGGTAAAGACATGGACATATTTAAGGGTTACTGTTCAACCTAGCAAAGGTAAGAATGGGGCAAAGGACAGGCCAGCTTGCTCTCCAGCCAGTGTCAGGACTGCAGACTACCCAGGACTATAGTGCAGGACCAGTGACCTCACCCTGAGGCAGGACCTGCCTGGAGCCCTTTCATCAGTCCAGTTTCAGGTTCCCTCTCCCCTGCACTTCCCAGGCCTTCACATGGCTCCTGAGCACCTGCAGCCCCTGGGGCTCTACTTTCTTCTTGCAGAGACAGAACCAGACCTGTAGAGTCCCTCAGGAATGAGTGTGCCCGAGGCCAGGATGGTGGCATCTGCTTTGATGGGGAGAGGGGCCCGACAATAGGCAGACAGGAAAGATGTCTTGCACTTTTTTTCCTGTTCTTTGGCCTCTTTCTTCTCTTTCCCAGGATTCACTCTGACTTTTCTCCTTCTTCTTCTCCATTCCCACCCCCCAACACACACACACACACACACACACACACACACACACACACAGACTTAGCATCTTACTCAGCTGTCCCATCACTGGGATGCTCTACGTGATGCTCACAACTTACAGGCAGAAAGGTTTATTTCAGCTCAGTTTCAGTCCATGGCTGGCTGGCTGCAAGGCAGGAATAAGATGGCACAGAGGTCACAGCCAAGAAGCAGAGTGAGAGGGGAGTAGCCCAGGGTGAGAATGTGCCCTTCCAGATCACACTGCTGGTGGCCCACTCCAGCCAGACCGCACCCCTTACGCTTTCAGCCATGACTCACCCGCTGGTAATTAGAGCACCCCCATGGCCCAGTCACCTTCCACATACAGGAGGATTTGAGGAGACATTCTAGGTCCAACAGGGTGGGCTATCCCCATTTGTGGTCCCCAAACTCCTGACATAATTTGATAAAATGTCCACGATGTGGAATCCTCATAATAACTGAAGAAATAAGAAACAGATCATAGATTCAGAAACCTCAGACTCAATGAAGATCTGGGGCTGGAGACTAGGTTGCAGCCACCGTCATGACTGTGTTATGTAGAGAATAGTCCCCAGGCCTGTCCCGTATTGTCCCACACCAGCTCCCAGACATACACTCATGGATCCATGAGTGTCTGGAGATCTCATCTTAACTTTGCCACTCCCAAGTCAAGCTGCCTGTCCTTGGGAGAAACACTCTCCTCAGTATTCTTTATCTGTGTAGGCTGACCCTCCTTCAGGTAGCTCTGCTCTGAGAAGCCCATATGGAAACAGGACCAAGTGACAAGAGAACGGAATGCATCTTCTTCACAGTCAGAGGGGATCCTTGGTATAATTACTTAGCAACTAACTATCTGCCAGACCATTGTGAGGGAACCATGGAGGGAAGGGGGTGCCAAGAGCTGCCCTTCCCTGAGGCCCTATGAGGTGGCCTCACTCAAGACCCCTTTGGTCTCTTAGGTTCAGTCACTAGTTAAAGGCTGTGGCCACTGGCCTGCTTCCCTCAGGGAATCAAGGATGCATGAGGGAGGGACATCTCAGAACAATGAGGCACACCACACAAATGAGTTGAGAGTAAACAACAAAGAATAAAGACACAAAACAAAAGAATTAGTTAAGCAGTATGCTTGTTTCCTGGGACTGTCATACCGAAGCACCACAGATTAGGTGACTCAAAACAACAGAAATTTATTGTTTCATAGTTCTAGAGACCAGAAGCCAAAACCAAGCTGGGGAGGGGGGGAGGGAAGCAACTCTTTGACCTTTCTCCCAGTTTCTTGCAGCCTCAGGCGGTCCTTGGCTTAGGACCACGTTGCTTCAACCCTCCACATTCAAGTCACATTCTTCCCTTCTCCCTTATTGTCCTCCGTAGGTGTTTGCCTGTGCCTAATGCCCCCTTTATGAGGACATTAGTCTGGATTAAGGCCTGTCCTTTATTTACTGTCATTAGTACAAGTTTGTTCTAATGATATACATAATGACATTCATTGTGAGAAGTTGGCACATGTACAAAACACATCTGTTTTGTTCTTTCTCTCCCTTTCCCTCCCCACTCTCCTCCCCAGTCTCCTCCCCACTCTCCTCCCCACTCTCCTCCCCTCTTGCTATCTCTTGGCTCCCTTCCCTTTTGCAGATGTTTTCTCTCCCTATTCTTTATCATCTCTTTTATTTGCTCTCTAATGTACTTATACTTTGGCTTTCTCATATAAAAGAAATTTTGCCATATTTAAGTTTGTGTCTAATTTATTTCACTTAACGTTATGGATTCAAGGTGCATCCATTTTCCTACACATGGCTCAAGTTTATCCTCTTTTATCAGAGTACTACTGCAATGTGTATAAAGTTTTATTTAAGTTTTATTTGATAAGTATCTAGGCTACTTCCAAGATTCAGCTGTTCTGAGTTGTGCTGCTATAAGCACAAGTATACATGCATCACTGTAATATGATGTCTTTAAGTTTTGGGGAAAGATTCCTAGAAGGGAACTGTCTGGGTCAAATGGAATTTCTATCTTTAATTTTTTAAAGAATCCCCATACTGTTTTCCAAAGTAGTTGTATCGCTTTACATCACCCAGAATGTAGGAGGCTCCTTTTCCCTCCAGAGTAGCACCAGAGTTGTTTATTGTTTGATGTCTTGATGACAGCCGTTCTTTCTGGAGTGAGATGGAACCTCAGTGTTGTTTTGCAGCAGACAGTGCCCTCCCCCTAGAAATGGCTGATCACTGGGATACATAGCTGGCTACTCTGACACATGTGAGAAGAACCAGTCAGTAACCACCAAAACCTCTGCTTCTGTACGTCCTGCTTGCTTATCCCACATGAGCCCCAAACTACCCAGGACCGGGGCCTGATATTTTTGGAATGATCCTGATCACTGCCTGTCGACATGAAATAAATCTGCCGCCACGTCTTGGGTGTCTTTTCACTGTTTCTGCTGGCCGTTGTGGTGTTAATTTGCATTTCTCCAATGGCCAGAGATGTTGAACATTTTTTCATTTATTTATTCAGCATTTGTGCTTCTGAAAAATGTCTGTTCATCTGAATTACCCATTTGGGGCTGGGTCCTTTACTTTAGTGGGTCTCACTTTTTTGAGTTCATTATACACTGTCCATGTTAGTCCACTGTTTAAGGTAAAGCTGGAAATTCTTTCCCCATTTTGTAGGTTGTCTTTTCACTCTGTTCACTTTGTTGTACAGAAGCTTTTTTAATATGATACAGTTCTATTTGTTTATTGTTGTTATTTCTTGTCCAAATGAGGTTATGTTCAGAAAAACCTTACTTATGCCCAAGATTTTGAAGGTTCTATCTAATAGCAGACTGTTTTAATATTTAGACCTAATGACCTTATTCTTACTTGATTGTCTCTGAAGCTACTCTTTCTAAATAACATCTTTCTAAATAACATTCTGAGATACTGGGGAGACAAAATTCAACAAGCAGAGAATAATAAATTTTTTCTCTAAAGGGCAATGTGGTAAATATTTTAGGCTTTCTCTATTGCTACTGTTCAATTTTGCTACTGTAGTACAAAAGCAGCTACAGACAATCTATAAGTGAAAGAGCATGGTTTATTCCAATAAAACTTTATTCACAAAAATAGGCAGTGGGAGCCAGCGACGTAGCTCAGTGGACCAAGCACTGCTTAAGCTAATGCAGGGACCAGGGTTTGATCCCCGGCACCACATGCCACTTTGGCCTTGCCCAGGAGTGTGCTGAACCATGAAAGAATCTGGCATGGTGGTGCATGCCTAAAAGCCCAGTGCTAGGAGGCTGAAAACAGGAGTATCACTACGAGTCCAAGCTGCCTAGTGAGACCCCACACAAAAACACAATAAATAAATAAATAGGCAATTTATTTGACTAATAGCCTATAAGCTACCTATTCTATGGTTAGAAAACAAATTTTAAATATAAGAATAACAAGCTTATCTAGCCTTTCTGGGAAAAGGGACTTAGCTAGTGAAATGAAAGGTCAGGGCAAAATTTGAGTCCCTAGAAAGAGGACTCTTCTTGAGTGTAAAGTCATAGATTCTAAATGAGAGCAAGGGGCCGGGGAGATGGCTCAGTAGAATAAGTGCTTGCCTGGCAAGCGCAAGGGCCTGAGTTCAATCCCCGGTTCTGCAAATAAATAAATAAATGAGAGCAAGAGACAGAGTCCAGAAAGGCGTGACACACACACACACACTGCCCAGCCATAGACACTAAGCACCAACCTACAGATGCAGGTTCCAAGAAACAGAAAAGCCAGGTGTTTTGCCTGAAGACTCATGGCCAGTGAAGGCAGCCTTCAAATCAAGTAATGAGATTCTGGAGACCAAGCTTGTCCCTATTAGTGATACCTGTCTCCCACGGTAGGGACTGGATCATTCTAGAAGACAAGGAACCAACAGAGACTAATCTTCTGGGTCTGGGTACTGAAGAATGAGGGAGATGCACAAGACCAGAGAGCCTGGAAAGCAGAACCAGGTCCCTGGAATTCCTGCACTTCCAGCTCACCATTGGGACATCTTTGTTGGAGAAACTATGTTAACACCTCCCCTCCCAAAAAAGTAGTTGAGATGAGGCACTTTCACTCTGAGTCAATACAGGTTTCATTAATTGTGTTAAACATAAATTAAGGGTCTACAAGATAGCTCAGTGGAGTAAGCACCTGCTTAGGCAAGTGAAAGGGCCAGGGTTCGATCCCTGGCACCACTTGCCACACCAGCCTCGCTCCTTGGCACGATGAACCAGTGACCAAGTCCAGGCATGGTGGCGCGCACCTGAAATCTCAGTGCTGGTGAGGCTGAAAACAGGAGGATCACTGTAAGTTTAAGCTGTATCGTGAGACCCTGCACAAAATATTATTAATAATAATAATAATAATAAATTAATCAGTAAACACTTAAAGAATCCATTTTAACATAGTTGTGAAAAAATAGCAGAAACAAGGTCAAGTTACTAATGACAGGTCACTAACCTCTTTAACCTCCCCCTCTTTGGCCTGTCATCTTCACACTTCATTGAAAATCCATTAAAACAATTGCTGGGCCATTAACCCTGACTTTCAGGCAGAAACTTCCCTTGGGCACAGTCCTGTGACTCAAGTCCCTTATTAATACTTAGTGTAATTGTTTGAGAGCTGGTAATTATGATTACATACCACTACTTAATGCAGACGGAAGGGGGCTGGAAGATGGGCTCTTTTGTTTGTGTCTCTTTTTTTATTTTTAATATGTTTGAATTTAGCCCCCTTGGGCAAGATATCATATTAAAACCTGAATTTTTAAAACAGATAGATGGCTGATTACTCAATCTACAGAAGTATTCATTCACCATACTATTCTGTAAATTTTCAGTTCCCTGAGCAATCAAAATTATTCGATTTACAAAATTTTCATCTGCTGGCACCCTTTCCATATTATGACTCCAGCATAATGTTACTCCATACTTGAAAAGGAAACAATGGCTAATTAGTATCCTAGTGACTGCTGCAGCCTGGGGCTGAAGGGCTGCATTATAAACAGGGTGGCCAGGAGGCATGTCTTAAGGACACCTTGAACTCAGCCCCACCTGGAATAGGACCAGGACCTGCTAAGACACACAGAAAAGACAGATGAGCCAAGAGGGACATAGAGACAAGCAGACCTAAGATCAGACTGCGATCTGGAACTGCTGCAAGTACGTGCTGCTTAGAGTACAGAGAGCAAACTGTGGCTTCTCGAATGGCCGCTCCTCTCCTCCACACCGCAGCACGTGCTGGGACAAACTCCCACGCCATTGCAGCAAGAGGCCTGTGAGGAGCCGGGAGCTTACTCAAGACCTTTCCCACATAAGGTGACTTTCTCCTTTTGTACTATATTAGCTTCCGCCATTCTGAACATAAGGGAGGCAGGCGTAAAAAAACTGCAGGACCCTCCTCCAACATGTGTAGCAGCAGAGTCCACATATTCATTTCAGTTGTGGTTTGTTCATACTTGTTGGATTTTGCAAATGATTTACTCTTGGTGGTCGTTTTAGAGTAAGTTTAAGTTACTCTATTTATATTGTGCTTGCCTGCTTGCACTTCCTTATGTTTTTATAAGGAAAAGAGAAGAATGTGTGGTTGGCATGTTAAGAATTGCCCAGTAGCCCTGCCACACGGGTGTGGGCCCCACGTGTGAACAGTGAGCGGAAGCAGAAAGAGGGAGCAATTACCTAGCCTGGTGACTCCCAGGATGCACCAGTGAGATGTCCAAAGAAAGTGGGGGGCCTTGCAGAGGACTGCGTGCATGTTACTTCCAAATTAAGTAGTAACCAACTAATAAGCTGTCATCTGCTAGCACCATCATTTCACAGAGGAATGAATATCTCACCGGCCTGCTGACTTTATATATTTAAAATGTTGTTTATATTTCTCTCCTCTTGTTGCAGATTGGTGCCATTTTCCCTGACAGGTCGACAAATACCCATGTAATAATAACAAGAAGAGAGAGACTAGGGGCTAGCTCCACTTCTTCTATCCAGTGCCCTAACCTCAAGACCCCCACACACGCGTAGCTAGTGAGAACTTGCAATGTGGGTAGGCCAAGCAGAAGTGTCCCACGAGTGAAAAATCCACACAAGAGCTCAAAAACTTTATACCAAGGCAATAATGCATTTCATACTGCTTACATATTGGAGTTCTATTTCTGATGTATTAAGTTAAATAAAATATATCTTTAGAATAAATTCAACATTTTGGGCCGGTCAGATAGCTCAGCAAACTAAAGTGCCTACTTAGGCCGAGCACAATGGCCGGGGTTCAATCCCCAGCATGCCATGCTGTCCTTGCCCCTGGGGCACACTGAGATGGTGACTGAGACTGGGCGTGGTGGCACTCACCTATAATCCCAACGCTTGGGAGGCTGAATACAGGAGTATCACTATGAGTCCAATCTGTATAGTGAGACGCTATGGACCCTGTACTAAATATGTAATAAATAAATAAGTAAGTAAATAAATAAATAAATAAATTCAACTTTTTTTACTTGCTCATGTGGCTATTAGAGAATATTAAATTACCGTGTGGCTCACATTTCTATGTAACAGTGCTACTTACATGGTCAGCATTAATTAGAGACTGCGTACCTCTGAATGGATATAAATAGATATGTAACTCATATCTATGGCATCGAAAATGTCAAGTAAACAGGACACAAGTGTGTGTTTCCACGCAGGGTAAGGCCCTTTTACTCAGAGAACCTTAATGTTCGCTGCAAACTGGTGTGGGCTTCACATTTCCGTCTGTACAGTTGTTGCCCAGCTGGCCACTGGAGGGCAGTGGTGCATATCTAATGTGAGTTCACTGCAGTTAGCTAAGATCCCTTCCATCCCATGCAGAGCCCTACAAGGTAAGCACTAGGTAATTATTAAAGTCCTTTCTTTCCCCCTCGCTCTTATGTGCCATGCGCCTGAGGACAGAGAGCCCACAAAGGAAAGCCAGACCCTGAGCTAGTCCTTGCAGTGTGAGGCTCAGAGCAGTAAAGCAGGAAATAGTACTGCTGCTGTTCACAGACCCCAGATGTGGGGTCAGGTCTGCCATCCTGGTTTTGCTACTAACAAAATGTATGGTGCAAAGCAAGACCGTGGACCACAGTTTCTCGTATGTAGAGGAAGGTATGCAAAATAAGCTTTGCTATGGTCCCTCAAAGTATAAGTGCATACGTTCAAGAGTAGCCCCCCAGGACCTGGTGTTAAAACTGTAAGTCTTAGAGTTACAGGACTTTCAGGTACAATAGTACTATAAGTTCAGCCTTAAGAAATCCTCAGCTTCAGGGTAGGCCAGATAGCTCAGTGGACTAAAGCACCTGCTTAGGCAGAGCACAGGGACCAGGGTTCGATTCCCTGCCCCTGGGGAACATTGAGACTGTACATGGTGGCACGCCTGTAATCCCCGCTCTTGGGAGACTGAAAACAGGAGGATCACTATGAGTCCGATCTGTGTCGTGAGACCCCATAGACCCTGTACTAAATACATTTTTTTTAAAAGAAAATAAAAGAAATCCTCAGCTCCAAACTATAATGGATAAAATAATTTAACAGGGACGACATGATAGCTCAGCTGATTAAGTGCCTGCCTAGGCAAGCACAGGGACCCAGGTTCAATCCCTGGTACCACAGGCTGCACCAGCCCTGCCTTTGAGCTTGCTGAGCCACCCACCAACACTGGGTGTGGTGGTGCACGTCTGTAACCCTAGTACTGGGGAGGCTAAAAACAGGAGGATCTGTAGGAGTCCAAGCTGCTTAGTGAGACCCTGTACCAAATATATTAAATTATTATTATTATTATTATTATTATTATTATTATTATTATTACTATTGCATCCTTCCATTAAAAGTCAACATTTCTAAGGGTCAGAGAAAGACAGAAACCCATTGTAAGTTTGCTGCACTTTGAGCAGGAGCTCATCTTCTAAGTCAGCCCCCTGAGGAAGGATTCCCAGACCATAGCCTGGACACAGAAAGTGCTAGAGCTGAGGCATATCCAAATCTTGCCCCAAGTGAGAAGAAACCTAGACCAAAGGTCCCCTGGCCCATCAACAAGGTCAGCAATACTCCCTAATCATGTCATAATGGATGCCTGGGCTGGCAGCAGGAACCCCAGATCTGAACTGGTGTCCATGGGGACTGGAAGAAACAACTGCAAAGCCACTAGACCTGGAGGGGAAGATAACAATGAGATGAAAACTATTACTAGCTCCCTAGAAAGAAAGACCCAGAAAGCTGTCAAAACTGAAACTATAAAAGCTGGAGTAGGAACTGAATTCACTTCAGAGGAGGTAAACACAGCAGGACAATCTGATACTGACCTGAAATAACTTCAATGTCCTAGACACTGTTTCTAGATGCTAAGACATAGTAACAAAATAGAGTGAGGTCCTCATGGACTACATCCTAATGTGAGAGAAGTTTTAAAAATCATACATCATACCACATAGCAATAAGTTGTATGAAGTGTTTAGGATCCTCAAAGGTATAAAGAAATGACTGAAAATTATTTATAAAAATATAAATTATGAAACAATAAATGGATGAAATAAAACAAAAATAAAAACCATGAAATTTATAAAAACCATGAAATTTAAAATATAGGCATTTTTCGATCCCCAGCACCACACGCCACACCAGACCTGCCCTTAAGGCAGCCTGAGCCAGCCAAAAAAAAAAAAAAAAAAAAAGAATCCCTAAAA
>NW_004524752.1:1746268-1747251 GCF_000260255.1 Octodon degus
CGCCCCCTGGTGGGCTGAGCTGGCCACACACATACACACACACACACACACAAATAAATAAATAAAATTTTTAAAAATAAATAAAGTACATAAACTTGTGTGTTACGTAAACTCTACGAAGTCATGATAAAAGAGAAACACAATTAATTAGAAAATGCACTGAAGAAATTGTCCACATAAAGGGCCGGCCAGGTAGCTCAGCAGACTAAAGCACCTGCTTAGGCAGAACACAGCGGCTGAGATTTGATCCCTGGAGTGCCGTGCTGGCCCTGCCCCCAGGGCACACTGAGACAGCTACTGAGACTGGGCATGGTGGTGCACACCTGTAATCCCAGAATTTGGCCGGCTGAAAACAGAAGAATTACTACAAGTCCAATCTATGTAGTAAGACCTTGTAGACTGTACTAAATACATTTTTTTTAAATTGTCCGTGTGTAACAAACACAAAGAGAGAAAACGTGTTTTATAAAAGATGCAATGATCGTTAAGTAGCTAACCAACAGCTAATAGAAGTCTCAAAAAAAAAAAAAATCATGCCAGATATGATGATGCATGCCTATAATCCCAGCATCCAAGAGACTGACCAGGAGGATTGCCATGAGCTCAAAGCCTGCCTGAGCTACATAATCCAAGTTCAAGACCACCCTGAACTACATTGTGAGACCCTGCCACAAAAGAAAAAAATCCAGGTACAACAGCTCCTTCCCGTGATCCCAGCTAAGTGCAAGTCTGAGTGGGAGGATCACTTCTGCCCCGAAATGTGAGGCCAGCTGGACAACATACGAGACTCTGTCCAAAATAAAATTAAATCCAGGGCAGATTCACCGCGTGAAGAGGGCGGGCCGCGGTTCGGGCACTCGCACAGTGGCTGGCCCGCAGCTAGCGCTGCTGAGGTCCACACCCGCGGGGACTACGGCGGTTCCTGTCATTGCGTGCTCGCCTGCAGCTCGGGCTTTAAGTCCAACCCCGCCCGACCATGGCTT
>NW_004524752.1:1748166-1751084 GCF_000260255.1 Octodon degus
AGATTTATGAAGATGGAGATGATGATATGAAGCGAACCATTAACAAAGCTTGGGTGGAATCAAGAGAGAAGCAAGCCAAAGGAGATTCAGAATTTTAAGACTTTAAAGTCCTTTTGAAAACTATGATTCAGAAATTTCTGGTATTTCCAATAAAGGAATGTTGGTGAGCTGCACATAGAAATTTGACAGAAAGCTACAAAGCCTTCAAACTAAAGGCAGTGAATTCTCCATTTCTTACTAGAGGATTTATTTAAGATGCATGTTAAGTACTTCCTCCAAAGATGGCTTCATTAGTATCCTGGTCATTTTGTTTATGTAAGGGCTACATGGTATTCTCATTGAAATATAAAAAGTCTTACCTAAGGAAAACAATACATTGTGTATATTTTTGTTCCTCTAGGAGGTAGAAAACAGAAGTATATGCTTGCCTGTAAGTTACAGATGTCAGCTCCCACTAATGTAAGAATAAGAGTAAAACAATTCTTATATAAAATTCAAATGTGTGCTTGTGCTTCATATTTACCGTAGAGTAGATGGTCACCTATTGCCAGCTTGAACAGTGCAAAGAGCAGGGACCACCATGCACTAATCCAAACACAAATGTTTCTATCTAGATTTAAATGTATTTGTTTATGAATATAGAATTGAAGTAATAGACAAACATCTTTATGTAATGCCATTTAGTAAGTTCTACCATGGATCAGATAACTTTAATAACTATAAAGTAAAGATAATTCATTTGAAAGTCCATTATTCCTATGTTCAATAAAGTTGGATTTTTATGTAACAAAAAAAATTAAATCCAGGGGGAAGAGATGAAAGAGAAATGAATGATGTTGAAAGAGATAATAACAAATTTTCTAATATTGCAATTAGAATTCACTAAGAACTCCTCATGTGGATACAAAGGAACTTGTATTTTCACTATGATGTGTCCAAAGTTTCCAGACATCATAGTAAAATTGTAAAGAAAATGTAAAGAAAAACCTTATCAATGAAAATAAGACAAGTATTCAAAAGAAAGAAAATGCAATGTGGCAACATCATGAGATGGCAGAAAACATAGAGAGAACTCTTGCATAGTCCTAAAAGGAAGTTAACATCAGTGGAGAATTTTATATGCGTCTTTTTTTATAATAAAAACATTTTATTAAAAATATATACACATATAATACTGCCAAAGGTTCAATAAAAAGATTCCCCAATTTCTTTTTTAGTAGATCTGGCTAAACAAGTTTTCTCTAAATAAACAGTAATTGGTATAGCTATTAAATACATCTTCAGTAAGGCCTTTTATATATTTAAAAATTGATTAAGAGTTTGTTTGTTTTTTTTAAGGGTGTTCAGGGTCTCACTACTAAATCAGACTCATAGTGATCCACCTATTTACAGCCTCCCAAGAGCTGGGATTACACACGCGTGCCACCACCCCAAGGGGGGTGGGGCTGGCACAGCAGGCCAAGAGATTGAACCCCTGACCCCTGCCCCTGCTTGCAGGCGCTTTATTCCGCTGAGCTATTTGGCCAGCCCTTCTATACTTATCTTAACTATCATACATTCTTTCACTAGCAAGAGGAACACCCACACACATGCATGCACATGTTTACCTGTACAATAATTACAAAAAATTATAACCATTGGCAGGTAGGAGGAGGATGACTAAGAAACGGCATGACAGTGGAAATCACAAAGATTTAAAGCCAATCAACAAAAGTACTATGTACTGAGCAACAACAGTGACTACGGTACGTTGATTCTAACTATAAACAAGGCATCATACTAGGCATTTACCAAATATATTTCTCAGTCTTCAAAGTCAAGTTAGGAGCTAGGTATTGCTAACCTCTTTGTAAGATAACTTTTTGTAAAACAAAGTAACCATGCTCTTGTGAGTTAAATGATCGTTTCCCTCAAAATTCACATACTGAAGTCTTTACCGCCAATGTGATACCATTATAAGGACAGACCTTCAGGAGGTAACTAGCATCAGGTTAGCTTTTGTGACTGGAGCCCCCCATAACAGGATTGGTGACCTTGGGAGAACACAGAGATGCACAGGGCTTGCATGCTCTGTCATTCGCGGATACAGTCAGCGATTCACTGTCCCTAGCTGTCTGTCACCCACGAAGGGAGCCCTCGCAGAACACTACAGGGCTGGCACTACAATCTTAGACTTCCAGCCTCCAGAATTACGAGAAATAAATATCTGTGGCTTAAAGTCACTCCCTCTTTGATATTTTTCTCTAGCAGAAGTGCTAGTCAGATTTTCATCCCTGTGACAAAATATCTAAGGTAACAACTTAAAAGGCGGAAAGATTAATTTGGTCTCAAGACAACAGAGCTTTCAGTCCAGTCCCTGGGTTCCATTGTTCCTGGGCCTGTACTGAGGCAGCAGGCAGGTGGCCATACTGGAGCAAAGCTGTGCATGTCATGGAAGCCAGGAAGCAGAGAGACAGGGACAAGGAAAGAAAGGGGCCAAGGACAGGACATACCCTTCAGAGGCTCAGCCTCCCCCTCCTAACAACCCCTTCAGCTAGGAGCTCTCCATTACATTATTGAGCTCTTGGCTCCGCCCCTGAATGATGCTGTATTGGGAACTGAGTCCTCAACCCTCAGACCTTGGGGAACATTCTAGATCCACACTGTCATGGACTGAGCCAGGACACATGCCTAGTTGCCTGGGTCTATGCTAGGGCAGTGAAGCTGAAAGGATATCAAAGGCGGAATTTCACTGACCCCGTGGAACAAAGCATGAAGGCTCACAGCAGGCTCCGTAGTTTTTGGACAGGGAGGAGTGCGACAGCACTCTAACCCAGGATTCCATGCCACTGATTGCTTCTGCCCTGTTCACTTCCCCCTCAGCCTGGCTAAGCTTGCCCATTTAAAATACTTTTCTTTTTTCTTTTTTTTTTTTTTTT
>NW_004524752.1:1751244-1757169 GCF_000260255.1 Octodon degus
GGCTGGCTGGCATGTGGTGCTGGGGGATTGAACCGCGGTCCCCGATGCTTTGCTAAGCTTGTTCTAAGTAGGTGCCTTAGACCACTGAGCCATCTCTCCAGCCCTTCTTTTTTCTTTTTTAAGATAAGGTCTCACTCTGTAGTTCAGGCTGGCCTTGAACTCACTATGTAGCCCAAGCTGGCCTCAACCTCACAGGGATCCTCCTGCCTCAGCTGCCTCATCCTCCAAGTGCCAGGATAACAGGCTACAATTATTTTAAATACCAAGAATACCTATCTAGCTTTAAGCCAGTACTGGTTCAAGTTGTAAACAGAGGTATTTACAGAAACCACAGACGTGGACCTAATGCAGGCTGGGCGAGCCCTGGACTCTCCTGGACAAATTCTTCCCACCCACAGATCCATTTTTAATGGATCTAGGCTCACCTGGGCAGTAGGATTATTTACGATTCCCTGGCTCATTCTGCTATCACTATAGCAGTAGGGACCTACTGGCCTAGAACCAGGTAAGACAGAGGGAAGAGCACTCCTAGTGCCCTTGGGGGAACAGGGTCCTGGGGCCCCCCTTCGACAGCCAGGTAGGTGAGTACTTGGAAACCTCAGAGGCTGCAGCTCTGACACGGAGAAGCGGTTCTACTCTCCTTGGAGGAAAAATGTCATTCTTCTCTGAAAGCAGAGAGGGGAAGCACAAGGTGCTTGTCAGCGAGCTAACAGTTCAGGGAGTGGAGGAGGGGAGCGTTCCCTTCTCCATCTCGTGACACTGACAACAATGACAAAGCAGGGAAAGGCCGGCAGCTGACGACCCAGGACCTTCACTTCTCCCTTGCACAACCTCCCGAGGAAGCAACCCCTAAACGCCAGGTTTGCTGTTGGGCCTTTTGCCCCGGGACGAGACAGCACTCGTGGCCCATCCTTCTCGTCCCTGCCCCCACCGCTTCGTGCTCAATGTTCCCTACGTCCTGGTCACCTCTCTCCCACCCCAGCCTCATCATTACTGCCTGTGCTGGACATCCTCGCTGGGGCTGGTTCCCCTGAGCCCCCTGCCCCGCCCCCACACACAAACACACACCCCCTCCTCAGTCAGTTCCTTCTGAGTCTCCGCTACTTCACTGTCCCGGCTGCTCACTTCATGGACCCTGCCTTGACACTCGAGTTTCCCGCAGGCCCTTCACAGCGAGCCCAGCCCGGGCACCTCGGCCCACCCAGGACCTCCCCGTGGAAGACAGCAACAGCCCCTGCCATGTGTCGGCTGAATCATCTTCCTGTGTTCATGACTCCCAGTTGCTTGTTACATAAAACCTACCCTCCTCAGCAGGAGCTTCCAGCCTTCCTATGGCCTTACCTCACCCTTCTCTCCTTCCTATTGCTAGGCCCTGGGCTTGGGCTCCCTGCTCCACACAGTGTGAGACCCCCAGACTTCTCCCCTCCCCTGACCACTAGCTTTAAACTTAAAACAACAACCCCAACCCACTTCCTTTGGGATTCCCTTCCCATGTCCTTCCAGCCCCCACATGGATGAGCCAGAGCTTTCCAGGGCAGATACCATCAGCCTTGGCTGCCCTTCTCTCTCTTCCCCCTTCAGCCAACTTGTGACCCCTAAAAGAAGCAGAAGCTAAAGGACGACCATGTCCAGTTTGTTACTGGACTTGCCTCTGTGCCCAGTGTCCAGCAGGTGCCTAGCAAATGCTGCTGTGTTGGCAACCCCAGGCAGAAGTGTAAGCAAGAGGGACTGAGGGATGTCACCTGCTGAGGTCCAGAGGCCTGTCACCCTCCTTACTGGAGTGCCTGAGCAAAGAGACAAAGCTGAGGAAGACAGGAAGACAAGACAGCAACGTCAGGACTCCCAGGGCAGTGGGCTGGACAGACAGGCAAATAGCCATGACCGAGTGGAGACACGTCAACCACTGTGGAGAGAGGAAGGTGAAGGGAAGGCACCCTGAGGAAGATGACTGCTTCTACCCATGTCCCCCAACCCCACAGTCCCTCAGGATCAGGCACTCTGACTTCTATTGAGCTGGACGGCGGCAGCAGCCACAGGCATCAGAACAGTACTTGCTGAAGGGACAGCGTTGCCCCACCCTGGGCTTCGGTGTTCACCATCTGCTGCCTGGAGTCTCAGGAAGTGAGCCACAGCCCCCAGAGGAAAGCGAGCTATGTGCGCTGCCCATCGCCCACAAAGGCCATTTATGCTGAGAGGCTGGTGGAAGCATTTCAGGGCACCCACTGAAAAAAGCATCAGACGAAGGGTGCTGATGAGCTTCTGGCCCATTTGACGAGGGGTCCTCCAGGACCGCACCCTCTCTGGGGGAGGTGACACCGTCCTGAGTGAAGCTCACCTGAGCAACTCCAGCCCCCTCGATATCACCCGAAGGCTTTCAGCCCGGGAGGCCCTCTCAGGCCTCAGGTCCCGCATGAGAGCAGTGTGCATGCTTGGCGAGTGGCAGGGGACACTGTGGTGGCCGCAGGTGACTGTGGTGATGCACTTCTGTGATTGTTGCTGGTGTCCTGTGCTGTATTGTTATTGTCATTTCAGCTATGGTTGTATTACAGTGTGGTTGTCGCAGTTGTGATTGTTGTGGGGATTGTGGTTGTGAGGCAGCGTGGCTCTGGCAGGCATTCTGACCCCTCTGTCATGGACCGAGTTAGAGGCCAGCCGTAGGGAATCTCAGTGACCTCCTGAAACCAGCTCTGCCCATAGCAGGGCCAGGCTGTGCCCGGGCAAGGGAAGATGAGGAAATGAGTGGGGGAGGAAGCATGTGCACTCCAGCCGTGTGGCCCCCTCTCTTGGGTTGGGGTGACTCCCCAGTATGGCAGTGCAGACTGCTCATCCAGAGCTGAAGCAAAGTCCTGGGGCTTTAAAACCTCAACACTGGGAGCTGGGGAGATAGATTGAGGGTTTAAGCACCTGCCTGGCAAGCACAAGGGCTCAGGTTCGATCAGTCCCACATTTCATACTGGCCCCAGAACCTCAGGTGCACCCCATAACTCCGGGTGCACTGTGCAGGCCCCCAAGCCAGACATGGTGGCACATAGCTATAATCCCTGTGCTGGGGAGGCTGGAAACAGGAGGATCACTATGAGTCCAAGCTGCATAGTGAGGCCCTGTACCAAATACATAAGTAAAAGATTTTTTTTTTAATTTAAAGAAAAAAATCCAAAGCTGGCCCTCCACACAGCCCCCTCTCTGGTTCCAAAAGCACTGCCCCAGGTAAAATCCATCACCTAGTACCAAAACCTAGTCTCTGCTCCACCGACTCCCCTGAGGTGTGCCAGGCAAGCCTTGGCCACTGTTGACAGCCTGGACCAGAAGAGAAGACAGAGTTCTCCTCCGGGACAGCAGAGGCGGGGAGGGTCCAGCTGACGCCTGTCTCCTTGACCTTGGCGCCAACCTCCCAGGCAACTTGAGGCAGGCTGGGCCAGGCCTGCCCTCCAGCAGGCAGAGCCTAGGCATCTCCTTTCACCTTCACCCACCCCTCTCACAAGAGCCCAGTGAGTGAAACCAAGCTGTGGAGAGAACATGTGGCTCACCCAGCATGGCAGTGAAAGGCCATCAGCCCTTGACCCTGGGCCTGGATTTCACAACTGCCTCAGTGAGCCTGGTCCCACGCAATTATATTCCCCTGCTCGGAACCCTATTCCCAGTCACACATTTGTCTTGTTTTAAATTTACCAAAACATGATCCAGTAGTCAAAATGCACAAAAGGGATTGCAATGAAATATCTCCCGCCTATTCCCTTCGCTGCACTCAAGATATTTGATGAACATACAAGCAAATGTACATGTGTTTGCATACAAAGGAACATGGCATGGTGGTAGCAGTACCAACTCTGGATCAGAGTGCTGAGCTCCACACCCAGCACTGCCCTTACTAGCTAGTATGTAGCCAGTCATTTTTGATGTGTGTGTGAGAGAGAAAGAGAGAGAGAAAGAGAGAGAGAGAGAGAGAGAGAGAGAGAGAGAGAGAGAGAGAGAGAGACTGGGAATTTGACTTAGAACCTTGAGCTTACCAGGCAGGTGCTGAACCATATCCCCTAGCTCATGGATATTTAGTAGGTGGTTTCCAATCTTCTACTGTAAAACAATGTTGCAATGAGTAACTTTGGATATCCTTGATCTTGTCCGAAAGTAAAGTAATTGACATAAATTTCTGAAATTAGAAAGTTGATCAACAGGTGTATGCATGTATGATTTTCACCATCCCTTGAAGCTATGCAGATATAATGTCCCAACAGCACCCATGGGACTTTCTGTTCCCCATACCTGCACCAACAACGCATGTCTAAATGTCCCTTGTAAGCTTAGTAAGTGAAAAATAGTAAATGCTACTTCTCCAATTTTATTTCACAAGCTCACTATGAGTAATGTGAAACAACTTCTAATCTGTTTATAAAACCTGTGTGTTCTTGTGTCTGTGAGCTCCCTGTTCAAATTTCTTGCCATTTATAGGACAGTGGGTCATTTTTCTTAATGGTTGGTAGAAAGCCTACGTATTAGGAATGCTAGCATATCTTCCAGGCTGAAAATTATTCTTTTAACTTGGAATTTTTTATTTTGTTTTTTATATACAATTTGTAATGCAGCGAATGTTAACACTTTTTCCTTTATGGCTTCTGTAGTTGGTGTCACACTTTGAAAGTTCTTCCTTATTCCAATATACTCATTAGATCATTTTTAAATCTCCCATAATTTCTTCTAGCATTTTAAAACATTTAAATCACTTTTCCTCCTGGTATGCATCCTGCTATAAGAAGTGAGATATGAATCCAACTTATTTTTTCCAGATGGCTACCCAGTTGTCTCAACACCATTGACTGAATAATGCATCTTTCCCCCCAATGATTTGAAATGTCATCATTATCATAAGCAAAATTCCCAATAAGTTTTGTTCTGTTTGTGAACTTCCTATTTGTTCTAACTTATATAGCCTTACAAAGTGCATTATATTGTGTAAGGCTAATCTCTCTCTCTCTCTCTCTCTCTCTCTCTCTCTCTCTCTCTCTCTCTTTCTACATCTATCTATCTCTCTCTGTCTCTGTCTCTCTCTCTCTGTCTCTCTCCCTCTCCCTCTCCCTCTCTTTCTCTCCTTTTTCCACTGGAATGGTTAGTTTTCTTGGGATTTCTTTTCATTTGCAGGTTAACTAAGGCAAAACTGATATTGAATATGAGAGTGAAGATGATATTGAGTCAGTTTTTGATATTGAGTCTGTTTTTGTGAATCCTATTTTCCCAGAAAAACATACAATCTATCAAATTTTGCAAGATTAGTGGGTTACCAAGACTGTCCTCAGGTTTGATAATTTGCTAGCAGGAGCTCCTGCAAAGCTGTCATAATTGTGCTTATTGTTTATGGCAGTAAAATAATACAATCCAAAATCAGCCAAAGGAAGAGATACCAGGGCAGAGATCAGGAAGGGTTCAAGTACAGAACCTCCCGGTATCCTCTTCCAGAGAAGCCATGGACAACGAATCTCCTGAATCCCAGCAATGGTGAGAGCTTGGCCAGAAGGAAGCGCCTGACGCCCGAGGATTTTGTTGGGGCTCATCACACAGACACGACTACCCACACTGCAGGTCTTTCATCCCCCGGCCCCCAGAAGTAGCGTGGACACTCATGGCCCAGGTTTTCCTCAGAATCACATTATTGGGTTGCCCCTGTGGCCTGGGGCTCCCAGGTAGACAAAGACTCTCTCTGCAGATAGGCAACTCTGCTGCCTAGAGGTTGCCTACCAGGAGCAGAGACAAAAGCCAGACTCTCTTTGGATACGGCTAATACTTTATTACTTTACTGCACCAGCTATGAAATTTATTTACAGAGTTGAGCAAAATAGTTCATAGGGATTTTTTTTAATTTCTTCTCTCTGTGGGTATTTTTTCCTTAATATTTTTTTGTTTGTACTTTTTCCCTCTTTTCTCTCAATAAAATTA
>NW_004524752.1:1758323-1766261 GCF_000260255.1 Octodon degus
GTGGTGCTGGGGGATTGAACCGCGGTCCCTGTGCTTTGCTAAGCTTGTTCTAAGTAGGTGCTTTAGACCACTGAGCCATCTCACCAGCCCTGCTACTACATTTTGATCAAGCAATAAGTGCAATGACTTGAATTTTCATATAAGGTTCATCTGGTTTTCAAGGGGCAAATACCATGACCTCCCCAAGGCCCAGAATTTGCTTAGAAAATAACTTGGAAAATTCATTAAAATATCAATGAGAACCAGCACCTACCTGCCTAAATGAAGTGTTTTCTTAACAATCAAGTTAAAGAATTCTCCTGATGCATCACCTTGAAACTAAGAGAAAGAAGGCATTACTTCTATTCCAACCAAATAGTCATAAACATTACTGACAATAGTTACAATACCATCAAATGTATGTGTCCAGTACTTGGTATGTGCCATCTTGATTTTTGTATCAATTCTAAGATAGTAACATCACACTCTGCATCTTAAAGATGCGAAATGAAGCCTCAAAGGGTTTACAAAACTAGTTCAAAATCGCACTTCCTCTTACGTGGAAAAGTGGGGATTTCACATGGACTCTGTCTGATTTAAGTTCTGTGAAATTTTTCAGAATGCTCCCTTGCCTATTATCTCCCTCTCACTCTACTTGTAGCAAATAAGATGGTTCTGGCTCCCTTGGCAAAACTTATTTTCCAGGCAAAGTAAGTACATGTGCTATGGTCCACTCTCAATGAAGTGGAAGTCCAGCCCAGAATTGCCGAAGCAAGACATAGCGGGCCAACAGCCATGTAAGGTCTTTGCCTGTAGAAGCCATATGGGTAAAGAAGAGTCTGAGCCAAGTGCTAATGAAGAGAAAGGGGGAAAGGGGGAGTAGGGGTAAGAGTGAGAGAACAGGGCCTTGGCCCAGCTGCTTCGGAAGGGGGACAACATGGACTATGATGGTCCATCAGAACTGACCTCAGAGCCTGCGCGGGCCCAACACACCCATCACTCGTGCCAAGCCCACTGAGTTTCTCTCAGCTGTCCAGCACCCGTCCTCTAATGAAACAAGCAAACGACTTCCTATGTTTGAGGTTCAGCTAGTGGTGTTGGCCAAGTTTCAGTGGAAGCCAGGAAAGACCACCACATGCAGGCGGGAGGCCCTGATAACAGCAGTCAGAGCAGATCTCAGAGCGCCTGCCAAGGGGGCAGATTATGAATCCTGCTGCAAAGAGATAAGGAACGTTCTGATCCAGCCCAGAGAAGGGCAGGCTTTATATAGCAGCCTGAGCAGGCTACAAGGGAATGTCCTGGCGGAAGGCCTCTGTCTAGTCAAGCAGACAAGGATAGGTGAGGGGGAAGGAGGGAGCTTTATAAATAACCTCAGTGTGCTGCTCTGCTCTGTGAGTGGCCTTGCCTCAGCAAAGCCTTCATTCTGGGGGAAGAAAGGGACATTTATAGATGGTATTTTTTCATTATACTCCTCTATATTTTCCATGTTTTCTACAGTGAACTTGAAGTTCTTTTATAGTTAGCATATGTGAATACAATTCTTAAGACAATAAAAAAAAGAAGCATGAAAGGAATCCTTGGTTGCAGATTTTAGTGATCATTTCCACCCTGCCCATCGATACCCAAGACTGTGTCAGTCCTTTCCGGCCTTCTGTAGTCTCTCTCAGAGGAGTCTCAGGGGCCTGCACCAGCCTATGCTGCAGGAGCTGAGCAATTTTCTCAGCTCTCTCAGGACACCCACATCCCTGGTATGTTCCCCTGCCTCCAGTAACTCAAATGTCACTGTTCTTGGATTATTGTCTTTAGATAAAGCATCTGTGCCCCCATCTCTGCAGGGTGCGTAGAGGCCACCAGGGTAAGTCCATCCTGCCTGCCCCCAGCTCCCTCAACACAAGCTCAATAATGAGGGGAAAAATGAATTCCGGGTTTACAAAGTGTGCTTCGCACTCTATGCCTGGGCTCCTTGTCTGTAAAATAAGAAAAATAATAACTCCTGCCTCTGAGAGGCCATACTGATGAATACAGTGAATGCCAAGTACCTGGCACACTGGAAATGCCCAACTGAATGTTGATGGATGGTTCACGTGCCTCACCTCCCTTTGCCCACTCAGCTCCACCCCCAAATGACCACACCTGCCCACACTGGCCAACACGACATTCACTGTATCCAAAATAACTCTTCCCAGGAGGTGTGAAAATTCACCACCCCAACTCTGGTGCTGATGTAAGTTGAAGTTCCAAAAATACTTCAAGAGGTGACATGCTCCTCAGAATCATTAGCCTGCACGGTGCCTCCTCACAAAGTAGCAGGTCTCATTTGGCTTTGTGAGTCATGTCAGGTGTTCAAGACAAACACAAAAGAGTAAACATATTGTCACTGTATAGTAACAACCTCAAGTAGGCACAGTTCAACTCCTGACTACAGAGCAAATTTTAAAAGACAAAATTAGATAACAATAAAACTGTGTTTTGGTTTTTGGTTTTTGGATTAGCAAGTACTCTATGCACAAAGGCGCTGCACTAAGATTCAAAAAAGGAAAATTTTTTAAAAGATGAAAGGCTCTGTTCCGAGAGAGATTCCAGCCCGTTGGGGGAATGAAATCCAGGTAGAGGAATAGAAAGCTCACACAGCAAAGCAAGACAAACTCCTGCAGGTGACAAGTTTAGAAGAGAGCTCCTACTGAGTTCTGGAGGTCCCAGCTGCTTGTGGAAAAAATAAATACCAATACACAGCACTGTACCCTACAGTATCCTGATGCAGCCAGTAGAGAACTGAGAGAAAGGTCTCACATGTCCGTGTGGACATGACTTGGTGCTAGGCACATACGTGAGAACATCATCTTTTGTGATCCTGCAATAGCAGTGCTGTTACTAATCCCATTTTATAAATAAGAAACCAGTGGTTCAGGGAAGCTCAAAGAGACGAAGTTATGCGCTCATGGTCACACAGCAGAGGCAGAATTTAAATCAAGTTCTAGCTGGCTTAGTAGTCCATGTTTTGGCATTTGTGGTCTGGTACTGCTAAGATCTCCCATACATTTGGCTCCTAAAACAAACTACTGTCTATGACAGGTGACTGAGCTCTTGCCCCACGCCTGCAGACTTCCAGTAGGGAACATGCTGCCCAGTTAAATTCTGCAAAGATGCATTGAACTACACTGTCATGAGACAAGGTAATACAGGGTCCAAATCCTAAATCAAAGTCACAATTTTCTATTAATTTTCTGCACTTAAGCTCCTCTTTCTACTTTGTAGCATTTTCTCCAGTTCAGAAATTCATATCTTCACCCTTTATTTTCCCTAGTAGTAGAGACTGATTTCGGGGCCTCAGATGCTAGGCTCCACCAATGGACCGCTCCCCCAGCCAATGCACGCCTCTATCACCCAGTAACCTGAAGTAAGTGGCATTCACTTGTCAGAAATGACATAGGCATAAAGCTGAGATAATCTTCCAAAAGGAGCTTTGTCCCCAGTTTTAAGTCACTTGGACTCAGAAGGGTTTTGTGATATAACAAATAGTACCTTCTGGGAAGTTTTGGAAAAATTTCCAGATAACATGTGGCAGCAGCTAACGTCAGCACCAAGATACTGCCCACATCCATTTGGTGTTGTGCTTAAAGTCCACCCCACATCAGTGTCACCCATTCCTGAAAGTGTCAGCTAGCGTTTACTGAGTACCAGGTGCACAGACTTTAAACACAGAAGGGAATTACAACCCAGGAACCTTACACTGAAGCCGGCTCAGACTATCAACCATGTCCTAATCAAAAGGAGGTAGGGAAGCTTTCTGAAAGAACAGCAAGTTGGGCCATAAGTGAGCCATAAATCCACTACTCAGGAAACCAAGGTAAAGCAGTTAAAGTCAAACTGACAAGTTTTACTCTTCAACTAAAAGCACAGAGTTTGAGAAAGAAATAAATGGCATCACTCTTTTTCTTTCCCAGTTCTGGCGGTCAAGCCCCAGGGCTTGCACATGCTCGGCAAGCCTTCACCACTGAGCTGCACCCCAGCCCAAGAACATCACTCTTTTTATGAATTTATTAAAAATAAAACCACCCCAGCAAGTGTGACTTAGGTACACAGTGACAAGGGCTGTGTCACCGCTGGGTCCCAGGGGGAGGCAGAGTTACTCTCCCAGGCACACGCATGGTCAGATCACCCCGGGCCTCTCACTAGGGCCACCTCGGGAAGCTGAGCACCTGGCTGAAAGGTGACGATAACGTAAGCTTGCTGCAGGCAGGCAGACCCTAAGAGCATGTCAGGAAGGGACCCAGCTAGGTCCCTGCAATTCTCTTTCCCAAGCTCACCAAGGAGTTTAATGACTATAGGAAAAAAGAAAGTGAGAGACAGGAGAATCCGGGAGTGCGACCTTGATCAAACTCCCTGCATGTAAAACATAAAGGGGGGGAAGAAAATTCCTCCACACAACTCACTCCAGTTCCATTCTGATCACATAAACCCTCTTTTCAAGACCTTCCATTATAGTTGTGAGTTCACATTTTAAAATGAGCAATACAATTTGCAACCTGCATAGAAGTTTACTAAACACAGACATCCACACTCATAAGCAAGCTTAAGAAACACTCCCGTATGGAAGATAACAGTATCCAGCTGCTGAAGGTGAGTGAGGTCATTCATGGCCCTGTCTCAGAAGTGAGAAATGAGCATTTCTGAGCCTGCTGCTCGCTTGCAGCTGTCTAGGTGTAGTCACTGCCTTTGCCAAAAGAGGGGTCTATTCATGCTTGGCTCTCTCAACATAGTTACTGAATGCTAACTACGAGCATCCTGCTAGCGTGCTTGATCAAGAAACTTAGGTCATAGCAGACAGCGTTCCAAACTGACAGGCAGCTCAATGCCAGCCCATCACCCTTGATTCCTCCCTACCAGGACACCCTTTACCTTAGTCTCAACAACCACATCCTGACAGTTCATCATTAATGTCTTCAAAATCCTCCCACTGGGCCTGGGAGATGGCTCAGTGGAATAAGCGCTTCCCTGGCAAGTGCAAGGGACTGAGTTCAATCCCCGGTTCTGCAAAAACAAAACAAAATAAAACAAAAAACCACATGCTCAGGTCGAAATCCTCCCACTTCTTTCCATCGCCTCTGCTGCTCCTTAGTCTAGGTCTCCGTGTTCTCTGCCTTGGGATTCTCCAGCGCCCCTCTAACTGTTGTCCCTACTTTCTCCAGAGCTGCTCTCACCCAATGCAACTGCCAACCCCCAAGTGTGTGGTAATGAATTTGGCTCATTCAGAGGTCTGACCTTTGTCCCAGCTCTTAGGAAGTAATCTCTAAACCCTTGCAATTTCCTGAGTGATAGAAGTACCCTTGTTATTTATGGTGTGCCCCTCACTTATGAGAAGATTATAAGAGCTAGCAGAAAGAACAACTACGATTACAGGGTTGGGGTTTTGGGCCAAAGTTATATCAATCTGACCCTTAGGAAGCAGAGGGAACCTGAAAATTGAGTTTAATCATACTGATAAATTAAATCTGGGGCCGGGGAGATGGTTCAGTAAGATAAGCACTTGATAGGGTGGAGGGAAGCTTATCAGTGGGGCTACGAGCTGAGTGCGTCATGTCACTCTGTAGCGCCTCCCTTGGGAAGGTCTGAGACTAAGGCCAACGGTGGCCCTAACAGGGCCCTCTCCCTGAGTGCAGGGAGGTGAGTTCCCAGAGAGCAGGGCTCCACGTGAGGGCAGACCAGGCAGGATAAGCACTTGACTGGCAAACACAAGGATCTGAGTTCAATCCCCAGTTCCGAAAAAAAAAAATTAAATCAGTCGTGCTAGCTCATGAAGCCTCAACAAAACTTCTGTATACTAAAGCTTGAGTAAATTTCCCTAGGGATATTGTCACGCATCAACCCTCTGTGAGGGAGACAATGTACTCCAAGCATACTGCCACTTCGTATGTAGAACCCTTGTGGATTCTACACTACGCTTTTCTTCCTTTCACTCATTTCAATCTGCATCCTCTTACTATGATAGAACGAATCATAAGTATTGTACTTTCTTGATTTCTATGAGTTGTTCTAGTGAATTATTGAACCTGAAGGTAGTTATGGGAATCTCCAAATTTGCAATTGGCTTTTCTAAAGTGCAGGGTGTAGTAGCACAGGCCAGTAATGCCAGCATTTGGGAGGCTTTGGAGCATGAGCTCACCCACCCTGTAATACTCTCTCTGCTCCCTTCGCATAGCTGACTTCCATTAGTCCTTCAGGTCTTAGCTTCAATGTCATCTGTTCTGGGTGTGTGTGTGTGTGTGTGTGTGTGTGTGTGTGTGTGTGTGTTTTACTGGGGATTGAACCCAGGGCCTCACCTATGCTAGGCAAATGCTCCACTACTCTACTACTGAGCTACAGTCCCAACCTTTTTTATTTCTTATTCTGAGACAGCATACAAGTCAGTGCTTGCAGGAGAACAGATTCAACATAAGACAGTATATATGATTTACAGGACAGACTGACAATGGCTGCTCACAGAGCCAGATGTGGGAGAATGCAGAAGGGCTGTCTGCACATGAGAGATCCAAAGGATCCAATCAAAGCTGAAGGCCTGGAACTCGCTGGAGAGGCCCATGCAAGTCCGTATCAGGAAGCAGGAAGGTCTGCACTAGAAGCCAGACAATCTCCAAGGCTAAGGAAGACTGGAGCTCCTCCAGAGAAACAGAAGAGAGCCTTCCTTCTTCTTTCTCCTTTTCATACCATTCAGGATACAAACCAATCCCCTGGTACCACTCACACCCAGCATGGGTCTTGCGGCTTCTGTAAATCCATTCAGTCACTCTCAGAACTATCCTAAGCCCATCAGTTGGGTGTTTCTTACTCATATTGGTACAATAGTTAGCTATCATAGACAGAGTCTCCCTAAATTGCCCAAGTCAGCCTCACACTTGTGATCCTCTTGCCTCGGCTCCAAAATAGTGGGATTATAAGTGTGTGCCCCCAGCCCAGCATCCAGTATCATTTCTCCATGCATCATCTACTAAGTTAGAGCTAGAGGATCATGCTTGCAACACACTTAGCATACATATTCAATGGCCTGGCTATTGGGCTGGCTTCCCCCAGAACTATGAACTTTCTGAGCATGCCAACTATATTGTCTTCCTTAAGATATCTTCTAATGCTTAGCAAATTGACACACAAGCCCAAAGAAAGAAATGGCACAGTGCAAGAGGAAGACATGGCAAACATTGACAGAATGTTTGTTAGTGTCCAAAGAAAGAATGACTGCAGAGAAAAGTGTTAGAAGGCCCTTCAGTCTCCTTCATGGAGATTAAGGTGGTGTCCAGCTGGTACCCAGAAGCCAGGCACAAAGCATCATTCATGATGCTTCTACCCACTTACTTGAGGCTGACTTCTGTTGGCTTCAGTATCAGCAGATGAACTGTTTTTATCTCCATCCCCAGCTGTTGAGAAGAATTCTGTCTTATGACCTGACTCCAGCTTCAGTTGCCCTTTGTTCATCTCTTACTGCTGTTATTTTAGATTTCCTAAGTCACAACCTCTATAAGGTTTTGTAGCATTTTGGAAGAGAGGGATATCTTATTTTTTAATACTTTAAATATAAATAACTAGATAATTTATCAAATAATCAGTCACTCTGATTCATGTATGCATCAATCTATATTTGAGTTGCCAGGCATAGTGGTTCACACCTATAATCCCAGCACTCTGGAAGGCTGAGGTGGGAGGATTGTGCACTCAAGCCCAGCCTAGGCAATTTAGTAACTGAATGATAAATTCAAATTCAAAATAAATTTTATTTTGAATAAATTAAAAATAAAATAAAAGGCCCTGGACTGTACAGCAGTGCAAAAGCCCTGGGTACAATCTTCAGTACCAAAAAAAAAAAGGTTTTTTCTATTTTTTTGGTACACTTCATTATTTAAATGAAATGGCATCTCTTTCCTTGTAGCTTTCATTCCGCTGTTTATTTATTTATTTTTTACATTTATT
>NW_004524752.1:1767191-1768962 GCF_000260255.1 Octodon degus
GACTGGTCCCGCCGGCGCAGGGTAGCAGGAAACTCTCTGCACACTCACCGGACCTGGGCTAGGACTGGGTCTCTCGACTGTGTCTTTAGATACCTCTGTCCTGGTGGTATTTTCAATAGCCACTAACCTTGCCTGGTACAGTACGGGGGTTGTAAATTGGCATGGAAATGTAAAGCAGGTTCTTGTTGGTGCACAGCACAAATTATATATGGGGATGGTAGTTTTTCATGTTCAGTTGTCTCTGATGCATCTTATATGAAATAATTGTTGTTCTGTTAACTGAATACCACTCTGTAATTGCCAAAAAAAGCTGCAGCTGTTTTGTTGACATTCTGAATGCTTCTAAGTAAATATAATTTTTATTTAAAAAATAAATAAATACTATCCTGCACTGAAAGGAGGCCGGGCTCCTTAGACAAGAGACAATTCAGGAGTGGAACAGGAAAAGTATGACATCATCCTGGGTCACATCATTGTGGCAGAAAGTAAGAAAGTGCTCAGAAGATGGGATGTGTCAGAAGGTTGCAGCAGGGCCGGAGAGATAGCTTAGTAGAATAAGTGCCTGCCTGGCAAGTGCGAGGTCCTAAGTTCAGTCCCTGGTACTGCAAAAAAAAAAAAAGAAGAAGAAGAAGAAGGGTGCAGTGGCCACCCTGAAGGACTCCGCCCACCATGTCTAGAACAATCTGAGCATCATAATGAACAAGAATGGCAACAGAATACAGTCCAATGAACAAAATAGGATTCCTCAATAAAATCTCTGTGCAGAAACACAGCAGATGGGAACACTATTTTAGTAGCTTTTCAATTAATAAAAGGTGAGGGAATGACAGACACAAAAAAATTATCATTTGACAACTGCTACTGTGGTGGCTGGTGCCAGTGGGAGGCATCAGTGTAGACTGGGACCGGTGGCTGGAAACTTCATAAAGAAGAAATCACTTGTGCTGGCCCCATCCCCGGGGCATGCTGAGCCAGCGACTGAGACTAGGTGTGGTGGCATGTGCCTGTGATCTCAGCTCTTGGGAGGCTGAAAACAGGAAAATCACTACGAGTCAGATCTACCTAGTGAGACCCTGTAGACCCTCTCCTAAATACATACAAAAAAAGAATAGAAATCACAAAATGGCAACCCATTTCAAAGGGGGAAATGTTGGATTTCCAGGGGAGAAAGCTGGCAGGCACTCATGTGACTGATGATTATGATAACCAGAAATTCTCTTTTTTTTTTTTTTTACAGGGTCTCACTACACAGTTTGGACTCATAGTGATCCTCTTGTCTCAGCCTCCCCAGAGCTGGGATTATAGGCATGCACCACCACAGCCAGTTTTTGTGGCTGGCATGGCATGCAGTAATGGGGATCGAACCTGGGACCTTACACTTTCCAGGCAGGCATTTATGCTACTGAGCTACCTCCCCAGCCCAATTACTCTAACTAGCACCAGTAAAGGAAAGGGGTTGATATCACTGTTCTCCTCCTCCCACCCCTGGGCAGTTCAGTGAGAGGAGCACAGTTTCATACCTGTAGCATTCTTGATCCCGGTATCTCCCTGCCAGGTAAGTATTCTGGAGCACTCGTAGGAAGGGAGCACGGCCCAAATCTGATCAGCAGAAGGCACCAGACATGTGTGGGGATGTCCTCCAGAATGAAGGGCCCGCACTTTTTAAACCATTGAGGGGCTGGGGAGATGGCTCAGTAGAATAAGCGCTTCCTGGCAAGCACAAGGGTCTGAGTTCAATCCCCGGTTCCACAAAAAAAAATTTTTTAAATAA
>NW_004524752.1:1769197-1772373 GCF_000260255.1 Octodon degus
AAAAAAAAATAGCACTTGAATGAGTTCCAACAGACCAGTTTCCTCACTTCACACAATGAAATATATAAATATATAATGATTTACAGATACTCCTCGGCTTATGACAGGGTTACATTCCAATAAACCCATCAGAAATTGAAAATAGTGCAGGTAGACAATGCACTCACTCCACCCAGCCTACCACTGCTCGGCACGCAGCATACAACAGTTAGGCTCTTTTTCCTTGTGATCCAGTGGCTGTGTGGCAGCTGCAGGTCACTACTGCTGTCCAACATCGTAAGAGAATGCTGGACCATACGCTGCTGATCCAGGAAACATCAAAATGCCAAGCCTGGTTTCCACTGAATGCATACTGCCTTAGAACCATGATAAAGTTGAAAATTGTAAGTCAAACCATTGTAAGGCAGGGAGCATCTCTATCTGAAATACCTTCTCCTGTTTATTCTTTCAAACACCATGTTGGGACTCCAGCATTCTTATTCCCCTTTTGTCTTTGGGTCAGTCTATCACTAAGAATTTACATTCTTCCTGGCCTGCTACTTCCTGTTTTCCTAGCTTTAGAGGCTTTTTGTCCATTGAGGATGCAAACCTCTATTCTGTCTTAAAGCATTCTTTCCATTAGCTAGGAGATTTTTTGACAAGAAAGGTTTATCTGAGCCCATTTTCTATAAAATCTGTCACTGCCTAAGTGGTACCCTGCTGCTTGAGTCCTCATCCGTCTCCATGGCAATGTTCTGAAACTAGTCTGCTTGCGCAAGGTGAAGACCCATGAGGTTATTTATCTGAACAGAGGCAGCATAACCCACCCGTGCAGACACATTCACATTCAGAGCAGCACTGCAGCACTGCAGAATGTAGCCAGGGTCTTGCCTGTATTCACTGCAAGAAGCAACACATCTTTCAGTCTGAAGAGCCCACTCATCAGCTAACTGTGCTTACTCCGCATTCTTCCATTCATAAAACTGCACCACCCCATCTGAGCTGAGGGTGGCAACGAGGGATGGCTTCACTGACAGGGGGTCAGCTGACCGCTAAGGGGAAAGGCCTTTCCTAGCCAAGACAAAGCAGGGAGACCTAAAGGAAGACACCAGCTAAAAAGGCAAATGTGTCAGCTAGTAATGCTGAAGAAGCGAGAGTTAACGCTGGAGAGAGAGGCAGTAACAACATCACAACATGCATTTTTTTTCCTTTTCTTTTAAATAAGGAGGAGGCTTCTAAGAGAAAATAGGGCAATATCAGATTTGCAGTTTAGAAAGTTCTCTTTCTCCAGACACAGTGATACATACCTAGAATCCCAGCACTTTGGGAGGCTGAGGCCAGGGTTGTAGCTCAGTGCAGAGACCCTGGGTTCAATACCCACCAGCACCAAAAAAAAAAAAAAAAAAAAAAAAAAGAGGGGGGAAAAAGTGCTCCTTCATTGCTGTCCTGAGATTTGACTAAACTGTAAAGGCTCAGAGTCAGGAGTGTCCTGACAAGGCCCGAGCAGACCACAGACTGAGTGTTTAGAGGAGACTCTTTAGAGGTAGGCTGGGTAAGACCTCATGACTGATTAGATGGAGGAGTGAAGGAAGATTTAGAGGCTGAGGTAGAATTAAGATTTAAAAGTTTAGTCACAGGCTAGATAGCTCAGCAGATTAAAGCACCTGTTTGGACAGATATAAGGGCCCGGGTTTGGATCCCCAGCCTGCTGTGCCCACCCCACTCCCGGGGGCATGCTGAGATAGCGATAGAGACTGATAGAGACTGGGTGTGGTGGCACACCTGTAATCCCAGCGTTTGGGAGGCTGAAAAGCAGGAAGATCACTACAAACCCAATCTGTGTAGTGAGACCTTGTAGACCCTGTACTAAATACATAAAAAAGACAATTAAATTAAAAAGTAAAGGTTTAGCTGGGTGTGATGGTGCACACCTGTGATCCTAGCACTCAGGAGGCTGAGGCAGGAGGATCACTGCAAGTTCCAGGCCAGCCTGGGCTACAAAGTGAGCTCAAGGCCAGCCTGAACTGCATAGAGAGACCCTGTCGCAAAATGACAAAAAAAAATAAATAAATAAAAATAAAAAATTAAGGATTTAACTTGTGACTACCCCTGAGGAATTGTATTTTCATTCAAAATAGGAGTACATGCAGCCAATCTTATTCACAGGGATGACTCCTGTAAGTGAAATTCCAGGCGATAAGATGAAGGAGTTGGGGAAACAATTTAAGTGGGAAATCTTCCCTGCACCCTACAAGCCATACCACAGAGGCTCCAGCTACTGATGAGAACTTCCTGTTAAAATTACACACTCATTCCAACACACCCACTCCACACACAGATAAAGGGACCGTCCTCCCCAACAGGACCGATCTCTTAGCAAGAGGTGGTCGGGACACAAGGCTCCAAGAGCTCTGGGCCACAGAAGTCCTGGTTCCACCATTACTCACTGCATAACCTTGATGATGCAGTTACCAAACACTTCTAAGACTCAGTCCCATCACCCACTGGGTAGATGGATACCACTGCCAGAACCGCGGCTTCCGGGTTCAGAAGCCTTGATTTAAAATGAGGTGGTCACTGGAAACATTGAGTCCTTCTCCCCAAATTGAGACAGAGGCCCTATTCCTGCGCATAGGCTGAGCCGGCACTCAGGCGAGGGGGGACGATGCCCGCGATCTACCTGCAGGGGGCAGCGTCGGGCAGTGTAAGGCAAGGCCTGGGTGGCCCATTCATCACCGGGTCGCTGCCGAGCTCTGGAGAAGAGGCGTTTATTTCAGACTCCAGCTGACAAAGAACTATTTTACTCCACGTGGCTCTGACTCTCGACTCGCCGGTAGTCAGGTCTTCGGTGTACAAGTGGTTTCTGAAAACAACCCCAGCCCCGGTAAATCCATCCAAGTTTTCCCTAAACCTCGACGCTGGGACTTACAGCTAGTTTTCAGCCGAGTGCTGATCCCCAAGAAGGAAAAGACCTCTTCTCCCTACACCCACCTAACCCTTGTGGCAGGTGCACCCCTGCCCTTGAAGTAGTGGAACAGAGCCCTTCAGGGACAAGAGGGGAAGTTTAACATCCCCCGTAAGTGATTTCAAGGTCTCCCACACACCCAGGCCCACAGAGGTGCCCTGGCGGAGACAAGAGACATGAGGGGTTGGCACGGTCCCTGACTCCAAGAAGCTATCGATACTGCTGAAAAGAC
>NW_004524752.1:1772503-1781622 GCF_000260255.1 Octodon degus
GTAGTGATCCTCCAGTTTTCAGCCTCGCCAGTGCTGAGATTACAGGTGTGCGCCACCACGCCAGGTCTCAGTGTCTGGCTCAGTGCGCCCAGGGCGGAGCCAGAGCAGCACGTGGTGCCGGGGATCGAACCTCTGTCCCTGCACTTGGCTAAGCATGCGCTTAGTCCACTGAACAATCTCACCGGCCCTAATGCACTGTTTTTAATGAAGCCCCTGGATACACCTTTAGGCACAGTGATTTTCTATAACTTGTGAACTTGTGAAGTTGTCCGGGGCATCCAGCTAGTGACAGAGCCATTCTCAGAAGACAGCTCCAAGGAGCTGGGTCTATAGAAAGAAAAAAAAAAAGAGCAGTGTTATAAAATCAAGACTGCCCTGGAACTTCAGAATGTGGGGTCTGGGAGAGATGGAGGATGAGTGGTGTGGGAATTACAGGAGGGGAAATTTATGAAGGTGGCACAAGTGACCAGCAGAAGCCAATGGACACAGGCTCTCCTCCCTCCCTCTCCTGTTGACTTTGGATGGGGAGGGGAACCGCTATGTAGCCATCACCATGACGTCACCCGCTTCCAGGAATCACTGAGTCAGCTTCAGCTGTGGAGGCCCAGGCAGGACCCACTCACTTCCTCCAGCCAGAAGGCAAGGGAGGGGTGCTGGGGGCAGGGCCTTCCACCCCACCTCTGCCGGCACAGACAGGCAGGGCCTGGCCAGTGTGGGTTAGCCGCACCACAAGCTACATCCCTGGTGGGGCCCCGCTGAGCTCCGCAGTGCAGGCTGCCACCCACCCCCTCGCACCGTGAGAGAAATGCCAGTCTTAGAAACTTGCCGGCTGGCAGGCTGCTGAAATACAAACATCCCTGGGTGTCCCTGGGACAGGTAGCCCTTTAAGCTTTGCCAACCCTTTCTACCTCCTAGGTGAGCCATTTATTTCTAAAGAAGTTGTCACAGAGGAATTAGGAGAAATACAGCAGGAAGCTGAAGGAAAGCTAAAGGAAAACCCATGCCCATTTCACAAGCCAGGGGTGCACCAGATCTGGTGTCACCTGCAGTCACAAGGATAGGCAGCACAGACCCACTTCTTTCCCAAAGGACCAAGAGCATCTACGCAGCTCTGCTCTTCCCATGGCAAGAAGCCCGGGCACATGGCCAGAGAGGATCTGTTTCAGACCAAGAGGGGATTCCTCTTGCCTCTCCCCTGGGGATTGTCAGAGGTGCCTCCATGTCAAACCCTGCCCTTCTCTGCTAAGAGAATTCAGGGCAGGATCCGTCCACACGTGAGCATCTGTCTCACCTTTACACTAAACTCAGTATTCTCTTGCTCTGTAAGCTAGTCAGATGAAGGAGTGAGGCAGCAGGCAGCAAAGCAATATACAGCTCGGCAAAGGGGCTTTACTCCGCCTTCCCCACTAACACACACATGCACACAATCTGCCATGTTTTAACTTTTTATTATATTGATTTACTTAATGCCAACATAACCCCAGGTAATGGTCTCCATCTTAACCATAAGAACACTGGGATTGAGAAGGTGCCGGAAGTTGTCCGGGGCACCCAGTTAGTGACAGAGCCATTCTCAGAAGACAGCTCCAAGGAGCTGGGTCTTTCCACTTGGATACTCTGAGTCAAAATAAGAGCCTCCTCTGCCTCTGACTCAGAACTGATAAAATTAGGATTTCACTCAGCCAGTCACAGAATTTTTAAGGTTAGGATAAATTTTGAAGGTTGTCCATTTGTGTGGCCAGGGAGACATCTGAAGCTCTTACATAGATAGCGTCCTGGCTTCTGCTTCAATACGTGGAAACCAGGATGTCTCCTGTTTCAGCACATTTGGCTTCAGAATTCTTAGTGGGTTTTTTTGTTTTGTTTTGTTTTTTGGTGGAACCGGGGGTTGAACTCAGGCCCTTGTGCTTGCCAGGCAAGCACTTATTCTACTTAACTATCACCCCAACCCCAAAATTCTTAGTTCATTTAAGTTAAAAAATAAGATCTCTCACCTTGCAGCATCCACATATGGATGCTCTCAGGCTCATGCAGAATCTGAGCGACAGTCACCCCAAACCTTCTTCCCCCAGACTAAGCATTCTCAGTCCCTTTCAAAGTATTCTTTGTGAAGGTTTTTACCACTCTATAAAATCTGGTTTGCCCCTTTCAAGTTCAAAATGAGACCAAAAGGAACTATGATGAGCTGCGATACACCCCAGCCGAGGTGCAATCCCCAGAAATGAGCTGCCCTGTTCAGAGAAGAATGCGCCAGGTCACACCAAGACCATACCCCTCCATGCCTTCACAAATCTTAATATGATGGTGACTCATTTTGACTTTATCACCAATGAAAACCCTTAAATGCCTTTCCCATGTGCTGTCCCTAAGCCACATCTTCTCCTGCCTCTTGTCTAGCTGGATTTGGGGTGCACATGACTTATTTTAAGCATGTGTACCTGGGACAAGCACCTGCTACCTGCCCATCCCCAGTCCCCTGCAGAAACACTGACCCACTAGGGCTCGGGCACATCCTCCATTTGGCCCCAGACCTAGCTGTCCACTCTAAGATTCGGCCAAGGGGTGCCCCAGCCCAGTCAACTTTCGGTTGATTTTGGGTTCTTATTCCAGCCTCCTTAGGAATTTCCAGAATTGCTTGAGAGGTTCTGAACATATCCTCTTGTGGGCCACCAGAAATGAAGTGCCAGTGTCACCGGCCCAGCCCTTTCTCTGCTGAAATATAATTTGCCAGCCTTGCTGTCATGCCAGGGCTGCTCCATGTAGAGGTTTGCAGGTATTCTCTTCCCAGAGAACCACATGTGAGGGAAGCACAAGGCCCTCTACTTTAACTTCCTGTGTGGGCTGTTTCTGCACTCTTAGCACCCCAGTCCTTGGGTGGAGCCTGGAGCTCAGGCACTGTGCCCTGCCTCCTCAACCCTTCCAGTCTCCCTCCAAGCTTCACCCAGCAACAGGTGGGATTTTCCTTCCTGGAAAATGGCTTTTTTCATGTCAGATCCTCCGCTCTGTGCACTATGGCTTAACACATCCCCTTCTGTTCAAATGCCCAAGCTCCTTTCTAGATAAGAGACTGAGTATCTCCACTGAAAGTGACACGCCGCCTCTCGCTCACAACAACCCAGCTCTTTAGAGCACTGAGCATTCCCTTGCCACAGGGAGGGGGCGGGTCGACTTTGAAATGCAAAGCTGAGTAAGACTTCTTTGTTCTAGAATGACTGGGGTGCCCCTAAAGCCATGAACCCATTGATTCAGTGAATAGGAGCATCTTGATTCCTAAGAGTGAAAACTCATTGTTTTGTGACTCAGAAAGAACCTCATTTCTTTCTTATGGGGAGAACAAAAATCTCACTGGACTTGCTGCCTTTCCCTCCCACCCACTCTCCGCACTTCACTACCAGATCCTCCATGCGACCCAGCTGTTTTTTTCCAGATCTCTGACTGCTTGGCTTTCCACAAATGCACTTATGGGTTGATCTTTTGGGATTCTGTTTCACTCATTTAGTTATCACACCTTGTGGCACAGAGGTCATAGCACAGAGGTGACCTGGCACCTGCTCACATCACTGTGTTTTAGCATTAACTATGCAAAACCAGTTGAACTATGATTATTTTCACCCCAACGATGTTATTTTCCACCCACTTAATATGGGTGCAAAAGTGGGGCTTGTTGATTGTGTATAAAATAACCCAAGGGCCGGGAAGATGGCTCAGTAGAATAAGTGCTTCCCTGACAAGCGCAAGGGACTGCGTTCAATCTCCAGTTCCGCCAAATAAATAAATAAATAAAATGCATAACTCAGGTACCAGGGATACAGCTCAGCAGTACAGCACCTGCCTGGCATGCACAAGGTCCTGAGTTTGATTTCCAATTTAAAAAAAAAAAAAACCATAAAATGCATAACCCACATTGTTCTAAGCATAGATATAAAAAGGTGCACACCCATGGCTACATTCCCTGGAGAACCTCCTGAGTACATTTTGCCTGGACACTGATCGGAGTTGGTCCTCCCAAAGCTCAGCCTCCCCAGCCACAGAGAAACAGCCTGGCCATGCCTTCTACACTGAGCCAGCCCCCGCCAGCAGGACTCAGGATGCACACTCCATCTGCTCCCCACATCCCTCTGCACTCTATCAGGTGTCCTCATCATGGGAGCACTTTTGTTTTTCATTTAATCTATCTAATGTGCCTTAGATTCATTCACTCAGCAAATGCGTGAACAGCCTCACTGCCAAGCACCAATTTAGGCTAGAGTGATTAAGAGTTTGGACAAAGCCAGGCTTCCAAAATCATATTCTGGTGGAAAAGATACACCGTGCAGACAGACACATCTGAATAACCAAGAACATTGCAGGCTGTAATTTCACTTTTTGATAGAAATAAATAAGGTCAGTGAAAAAGGACTTGGAGGCCACTTTTGAAAGAGAGACAAGGGAAGAGTTCCCTGAGAGGGCCTAGGATTTAAATTGGCACCTTCCAGATGAGAGGAGGCAGCCAAGGAGAAGCACTGCAGTCCCAGGAAAGGGGCAGTGGGGAACCCAAAGCTAAGGGTGAGCTGGGTGTCCTTAGGGAACCATGGGGCCAGGAGGTGGCTGAGGAGAGCAAGGGAAGCAAGGACCAGGAGCTGAGGGCCCCAGGCAGGAGAGAAGCTGGCTCTCACTTGCCGGCTGGGAGAAGACAGGAACTGAGGAGCATCGCAGAACTCCCTAAGGCTAGGAAGGAATGGCTAAGATGGAACGGGGTAGAAGGAGGAGGCCACGAAGCCAGTTAGGCTGCTGCCTCACCCGGACGAGAAAGGATGGCAGTGTTGCTGATGAAGAAGGAGGGAAATAAAAGATGGAGTTACAGTGTGAAGGAGGTATGTGTGGACAGGACGAACCACTGGGAACCACTGCTCCATTGTTGTTGTCAGGCTTCAGGAAAACACATGATGCTCCCGGCTAAGGTGTCAGAGGCTGACCTTGCTGGGAGAGGCTGGGTGTCCCCAGGAGCCGGGAAGAGGTGAAGTCCTGCTGTGTCTACATGCCTCTGCGTAGTCATGGGCACAGGATTCAGGGGAGAGCCTAAAGCTTCGAGAAAGAGCCAGCAGAAGCAGGAATGGGAAGAGGCATAGGCCTTGCCAAAGACTAACAACCTGAAAATTAAAAGAAGCTGTGCCTCTGGCCATGCCTTCCTTGCGGCTCTCCTAAAGCATCCTGTGGAGCACTTCCTGGTCATAACAAAAGAATGATGAAAATGAGCTACACATCACATCGTCACTGCTTTCTCCTATTGTTTTATCAGAAATATGAGGCTTTGAGCATAGATGGGTGTTGCTAGGCCAGCTTTTACAAGAACTCTGCAAAGAAAGAGATTCCGTACCCTCACAAGTGACCAATAAATAACAGACACAATGAGTCACTCTCCCTACTCAAGTGGGGAGGGGTCAGCCCCCTTTGGTGTCGGGCTGTCACAGATCCCTTTTTCTGACAAATCAGTATCTGCTGCTTATTCATGTTTAGCTTGTGGCCAACTCCACACTCCAGTATTTATTTCGTCCTGTAGTTTTCAGCCCAGAGGGGTTTAAGCTGTAGTTTGCATGCCAATTCATAATAGAAGGGCCCAGAGAAGCCACCACAGGAAGCATTTTTAAGGAGTCTTTTAAAGAAAGCCATACCTATTTAAGAACAAAGGCTAAAGAAATATTATCTTGGAATCCAGGGTGAAAAACAATTCCATTTTTTAAAAACCTATAAAGGTAACCTGAGATTTCCCAGACACTGCCAGTCTGAGAGCAAGAACAATAGTAGCCCATATTAGGCCAGCTCGGAGCCTCCCACTCATCAAGCCCCCCCAACCCCCGCCAAGCCCCACCCAGTATTGTGGAGGTCCTCACAAGGGCTCTCAGGTCTCCAGAGACTGGAGCAGTCAGGAGCAGGCAGATGAGACAGCCACCAATGGCTAGTGCTAGGCATCTCAGTACACTTGTCTGTAAATTACAGTATATAAAATCTGAAAAGCAGGAACACATCTCACCTCATCACATTGTTATAGGAAAAAAATGATCTAATACACAACTAGGGCCAAGCACCTAAGTGTTCAGTAAGTACTGCCACAGCCGCCGCCACCCTCCTTATTGATGTCCAACCCTGCTCCCCTTCAGGCCTCCCCTCCCCTCTGCAGATCCAGGCTTTCTTTCCAAGCCAGCCCAGCGCACTGCAGAGCCCAGCCACCTCCTGGGATCTCCTAGGTCCTCATGCACGGGCTCCTGGCAGCCTCCCCAAGCAGACATGCCCGGACACATCGCACTTTCCCCGCCCTCACACTGGACTGCTGCCACGTAAGTCAGCCATGCAGGGACACACAGGCAGCTGCATACCACTTGCAGCAGTCCCCTCCATCCGCATCTGAGCCCTCCCACAGGGCACATCCATCCCCAGATCCCCAAGCCCTGAGACCAAGGCTCTTGAGAAGCTTGCTCCTGCCAGGGACAGCAGTGCACAGCATGAACCTTCCCAGGCTCTCTGAAAGTTATCGGGGGCCCTCCAGAGGTGGTCCGGATGGAAGCCAAAGACAGGACACCAAGGACAAAGTCAGGCAGCCAACAGTAGAAAATAGTTGCAGTGTGGGGGCTGTAAGGAGCTGGGTGGAAGACAGAGGAAAGAGCAGTGACAGCAGCTGCCCATTTCCTGCATGGCCCTGAAAGCCCAACCTCATCTACATAAAGCCAGAAAAACATTTGCAGGGTCTTTCCCAAACCTGAGTCTTAAAGCCAACTCTCATTTGCAGAGTGTGAGCTTGACAAGTCTCTCATCTGCTGGGAAAAACAATTTGTTCATTTTAAAGCAAGGGCAGCAGCCAGGTCACCAGTCTCCCCGTACCTCTCCTGTGCATATCTGTCCATCTCTGGGCACTGTGGGCCAGGGTCAGTAAGGCTGATGGGAGCCAAAGCACAGCCTTGGACCCCTAGAGAGGGCTCCATGAGGGTGCTGCCTAAGCCTCTGGAATAATCACAGGGAGTTCAAGTAGAAAAAGTGGGGAGGGTATTTGAAGGACAGGGGTGTCACAATGAAGCAGGAAAGTCAGATACTACAGTGTGCCACAGCAGGCCCCAAATGCAGAGGTAGGCACTCACACCTGAGGATCCCACTGTGCTACAGCGCAAGGGCATGATGCCTCCTCTGCAGAGACCAGGCCGGTGGCAGGGGCCTGGCTGGGGAGACCACTGCTGAAATCCAGAGAGTCATAGGGACAACAGTAAGGTGGTGGCGGCAGGAATAGAGAGGTGGAGAAGAGAAGAAATGGAGCAAAGCTGGTTCCGGAGAAGAAGAACCAGGGCCTCACACCTCACAGGCTAACTTCAGAGAGCTCCACTCCCTGCTTCCCACTCTGCTCTGCAGCCCAGTCCTTGGAGGAAACCAGCCTGTAATTCGTCCCTAGTCCTTGTTGTACGTTAGAAGAAATCTGAGACCTTCCAAAATGCCAGTGACCAGCCGTTCTCCAGACCCAGCTAGTCAGAACCTCTGATGTGGGGCCCATGGGGTCCAGATGGCATTGGGTTTATAAAGCTCCCAAGTATTCCATGACATGGTCAGGGCTGGAACACACTGGGTACACATTTTAGAATGCCTGGCTCTTCAAAGTCAGGCCTTCTGATGCCCAGAGGGAAAGGGACAGTCTCCTCCAGGCTTTTGTCCTGCTGTTGTGGCCCAAAACCTCCTCCCTTCCCTCTTCTTTGGGCAGTTTCCCACTGACCTCCTGTGTTAGCTGAGGCCTTGCCTCTGAGGCAAGAATGTTCCAGGCGCCCCATGTCTGGGTCAGGGCCCCTCCTGTGCTGTCGTTGCACATCTGTCTACCAGTACACTTACCCTAATTCTTGGCTCCTCCAGATGGAGATTTTAGTCTAGGTCTCATACGTACTAGATGATGGATGAGTAAAACTTATTTGCATTGTACAAAGGTTGATATAAATATATACTGCATGTTTAAATAGAAATTATTACAGTAAAAAATGCATAGCTATTAACCCCACTCAACATACACCAACCACACTTATATCAAACACACTTATCTCATCATTCTTGCCACTTTGTGACGCAGTTCTGGAAGCTCTCTTTTGTGTCTTTAGTTGCCCTACCTTGGCTACTTCAAAGACCTAGATCAACTGAAAACCTTTACAGTCGTTTCTGTCAGGTAAGAGCATTACAGTGTGTCCTCTACTGCCTCCGCCACCTTCACTGTCTGTAGCAGCCTGCAACGTCTGCCTGTTCCCCAAAGTCAAAGTGACCTCTTCTCACTAAGAACTGAAATTAAGGCAAATCCAAAATTTGGATTCAAAGGGGTTTTGTTTTGCTCTGTCCCCTAGGCAAGAGGAATGTTTGAGAAAGGATTGAGACCTGGGAAGTGGAGGGAGCAAGAATAGTCACTGTCGCAGCCTGAGGCTCCCTTCTCAGCAAAAGGACTGGTCCCCTCCCGGCTGCCAGGCAGAGCCTTTGCCATGGGGTCTTGAACTAACTGTGCCTCCCGCCCCTTCCCTCTAGCAAGCCCTTTCTTCCTGCCACGGAGCCAGGACAGGGCTGCAGCAAGAGGCAAGTCTTCCCCGGGGAAAACTGAGTAGCCTTGCTAAGTCTGGGCAAACCTCCTCTAAAGGGACTTTTTTATTTGTGACTTCACTGAGGGTCCAAGCGATGCCTTAGATCCTGACCAACGTTTCAGCTTGCCTGTTCCACACTGAGTGAAGAAAAATTATCTTGAGCTGCAAAGAATATGTAATATGGTTAGGGCATACAATTACCAAGTTTCCCTTTATTTTTCTTTTTATGACATTTTTTAAAAGGAAGCAATGTAAACATCAAACTAGTGGAATATTTGATTTCTGTGAATATGATACATCGAAGTCTGGTTCAATAGAAGCAGTTACAATTCTCAGTGGATTCCCAAGGTGTTCATCAGAAATTTTTTTATCTAATTTTACTCTTCTTATGCTTCATCCTCAAAAACACTTGCTCACAACATATATGCTCCCAGGAAACCATGCCATGCATAAGACATGATTGGAAAGTGAAGGATATTTTTCTCTGGGAAAATTAGTCAAGCTCAAGGTCCTGAGATGGATTCCCAGTTTAAAAAAAAAAAAAAAAAAAAA
>NW_004524752.1:1791447-1796314 GCF_000260255.1 Octodon degus
TTTAAAAAAATAAATAAATAAAAGAAAAATAATAAAAAAAGTAAGAGATTGCCCCAAATTAGATCTCCTGTGTGTGAGTTCACTTGACCTTCAGAGAGGCTTCCTCCTATGGAACATAAAACAGGAGGAATGAAGAACACAGGGAGGAAAGGAAAAAGAGCAGCTTCGAGCCAGTGACAACTTAGGGGCCACTGACAAAGATTTCCCCCTGCAGGGGTGGCGAAAGTCACACGGCAGTACTCGTGGCACACTCCTGGCTTCAGAGACACGGGTATAGACAGACAGGGTGCAAGTGTGGAGAGTAGAAGGGGCCCAGCCTCTGCGAACACTGTCGGTTCCACCAGCCCAGCGGGGCCCTGCCCACTCAGCACGCTGGTCCCAGCTGTGGCCTGTGTGCCTGAGGGTACTGGGGACTGTGTGACATGTATGGTACATCTCGCTAGAGTATCAATTTTCCTTGGTTATTCAGTGGAAGGCATTGTTTTTATTTAACAAATGGATAGAGGCAAATGTACATGAATTTTTAAGATAAAATGTGTCTCTTTCATGCATTTTATAGCTGAAGTCATTGCTATAAACAGCCCAAGGGTTATTTACTCTCTCAGCTGCTCAGAGCTATCTCTAGCAAGAATAGTGTAATGCGTTTCAGTGCCTGGGCTCTGTGACTATTGGACTATTCAACCACTCCGTGCCTCAGTTTCCCTACCTATAAAATTGGGCTGAGAGCTGAGTTTACTTGCTTAAAATAGTGGCTAGGGGGGCAGAGGAGATAGTTCGGCAGTCTAAGTGCCTGCCTGGCAAGCACGAGGACCTGGGTTTGATCCCCAGTACCACATGCTGTATCAGTGCTGTGCTGTGCCAGCCACTGAAACCAGGCATGGTGGCACACGCCTATAATCCCAGCACTGGGGAAGCTGAGATAGGAGGATCACTATGAGTCTGAGCTGCATAGCGAGACCTTGTACCAAATAAATACATAAATCTTAAAAAACAAAACAAAACAGTGCTGGCACCAGGTAAATGTCAGCTGTACAGGTGAGATGGACGCCTTGGGCACCAAGGGCACGGGGACACTGTCCCCCAGAGTTGTGCCAGGGCTCAGCATTCTGCACCACTGTCTCCTGCAGAAGCCACCCTATACCCTGGATGCCCCTCACTGCTCTCCCCTCCAGTCAAATGTCATCATAACTGCCCACTGTCCTCTCTGGCCATCCACTGCGCACAGACACATCCTCGGCCTCTCCTACCCACACAGCCTCACGCCCTCCAACACAGGGAGGCACCCGTAAGTGTTTGATTGTTAAATGAATCATTCTCTTGGGGTTACTCAAGGCCTGGGAAAACTAATATGTTAATCACTGTGTGGGGACAGGGAGACTAGAAAAGGGGACAAGGACAAGGCAGAGTAGAGAGAGAACTTAGGGCATCTTGTGGTAAACAATGGCACTGGCCTTAGGGAAGGGCCTGTGCATTCTGTTGATCTCCGTGCTGGTGACGGTGGCCTCGGCACAGGCCCCGCACACCTGACTTTGACACACTGATCTCAGTGATCAGAGGTCACAGTGATCTCAGCCTTCAGGCCACCCTGCGGCACTCTCCTGTAGGAGAGAAGCAGTGGGGGAGATGAAAGCACACCACACAACTGGGAGCCCAACTCCTAAGGCCTTAGACATCACGGATCTTGCCCCCATTCCATCCTGCGCTGGATTGACAACTGGTGGTCAGCTTGTAACACCCGGCTGAACTGAGCCAGCTGGCGCTGGGTGTATGAGGCCCACCTGAGGGTTGCTGCCAACAACAGAAAAAAGAGAACTGGAGAAGCTGTTAGGGAGCTGCTAGCTCTCCTGGAGGAGCTCGTCATGCTGGCTTCCTGATGGATTTGGCTTTTCTCATCATCAGAGGAGCTCCGGACCTTGTCGTCGCTGACAATGGCTGTGGTAATTTTCGGGGGAGCTCCGGCTCTCACTTTTGAGGGTCACTTCCTGGCTCCAGTTCAGATCACTCAGCCTGCTGGCACTGCTCCCACCACCGACCTTTGATCCTTCCCAGCGCAGATACGTGAAACGGGCCTGTGTGAGACGTTGTCGAGGGCCTAGGCCTCCAGCTGGATTCATGGGCAGCAATGTTATGGACTTTGCGTCTTCAGCTGGACTCATGCAGGACATGACGTGGTATCCAGATCCTCCGCTGGATTCTTTGGTGTTGAGTGTGTGGACAGATATTCTACGCTCTCTTTGCATATGATCCTTTGGGTGACTATTATAATTGTATAAAATATGTGTCCTGTATTGTATTGTTTCCCTTGTAAAGCCCCAAACTACAACATGTTCCCTCCTTTATGTCAGTCCTAATAGACCCCAAATAACCAAAAGATAATTTCCAAACTGGATAACCTGTCAGAGCAGGATCAGCCTGGATTTGAACCCCGGATGTGGCTGAATGACTGTGATAGGATGGGTGTCTTGTCTCTGCCTCAGTCTCAACCCAGCTGATTAGATGATTGGACACACGCAAATGCCCCAGACAGGCCATAGTAGGGTTTAACACCCGCTACTCCATTCCTTTAAATAATGAGCTACAGCATGTATACACATAGCTTTATAAAATTTATTTTGTAATTGAGAATGTTATAGTAATCCTCTCCTTAAAATGCTATTTTTTTCAGGCTTCTAGTTGTCAAGTAACAAGTACAGTTGTCAAGCATCAGATAATTCCACTTCTGGTCAAAAGATCCAAGCTCTGCTCTGGGGACAGACAGCAGTAGGGAGGGGCAACACATCTACCTGGGGTGTCTGGAAATGGTAACAAGAAAAAGCATCTGGGTTAGTTCAGAAGATCTAAATAAAATTTGGGCAGTGAGTGGAGGTGAATGGCAACAAGAGCAACTGAGGAATAAAAAACAATTTGTACAAAACATAGGTGACGGTGTATGTGGCATGCTCAGGAACAACAGGCAGGTCATGCGCTGGGGGACAGGGGTATGTGTGAAGATTCGATGTGACACAACAGATATTGGAGCCCAGCCCCAAAAGAGCTTTTTTGAAAAATAATATATTTGTCTTTATTTGAAAAATAAAAACAAAACAGAAAAAAAAAAGATTTTTACTGCAGATTAAACCCAGGGACACCGTACCCCTGAGCTTTATCCCATCTCTTGTTTTAATTTGACAGCATCTCAGTAGGCTTCAGTTTGAAAGCCTCTTGCCTCACCTCCAAGTAGATGGGATTACAAGCATGCACCAGTGTGTCCAGTTAAGATTCACCTTCTCTTCAAAGTCACAGAGAGGCGCTCCCCAGCAGCAGGCTGGAGGAGAGAGGGTGGGAAGACTGCGGGAAGGAGGCCGTCTAGACGCTATTGTGCTGATCAGACTGATAAATGAGTAGAAACTAAATTAGGTCAGTGACCTGAGAATGAAAACAAGGAACTGTAGTCAGGAGATGTTTGTGGGGTAAGGAAAACAGATACAGAGAGTAGAAATGACAGTAAGAGAGGCATGCAGGAAAACTTGCAAACTCCTGGTGGCCGGACTGATGGCTACTGAGACAGCAAACCTGGGCGGAATCAAGAATAGTGCAGCTTGTTTTTAAGAAAATGAGTTTGAAACTCTTGAAGGATATCTAAGTAGCATCCAACAGAAACTGAAAACAGAACTGAGTTCCAGCTTGAATCCGAGAGGCAGATAGTCATTGTGTACTTTTTTCCTTCTTCTTCTATTGGGAAGGCAGCTATGCTCACCACTATACCACGAATGCCACACTCCAGGGACTCTTCTTTTATTGGGAGGAAGTGGGTCCTGGGGATTAAACCCAGGGCCTTTGAACTAAGCTACATCCCCTGTACTTTTTAAATTTTAGAAAGGTCTTGCTAAATTGCCCAGGCTGGGATTGAATTTACAATCCTCCTGCCTTAGCTTCCTAGAGTGCTGGCATTACCAGCACACACCAGCTCTCCTGGCTCACCGTGTACTCCGTAAGCCTCCCAGGTGCCATTCCTTCACCTGTAATAATGCTGATACCTGCTTCTTGGAATTCTCCAGAGAATGGAGCCTGAACCAGACAGCAGCAGGGCAGCACTGAGCCCATACCTGGTATGTGGCTGGAAGCCGATGAGATCTGTTCAATCTGAAGGGGACCGTGATCACTGATCTTTCTCCAGGTGAGGTCATCATGAATGGGTGCTAGTCCTCTGTCCCCTCAGGGCAGTCTGGCCAGGAGGAGGACTGTGGTCAGGACTGCTGAACAACAGCTGCTGCGTGGGAAGCTTTCTGTGTCCACCTCCTCAGCTCCCACACCAGGGCCACACCTCACCTCCTCCACTCCCCTGCAGCAGCCCCACCCCAGCAGGATTCCAAACACAAGGAAGTAGATGCTGCCCAGCCTGACTGGGGCAACCTGCATCTCATAAGCAGGGACCCTGGAAGCCAAGCTTGCTCTGCGAAGATGAACTGCTTTGTATTATTTACACCTTAGGTAAAGCCTCAACCTCTGGACGCGGTGAGCAGCTCGTTCCCAGGCAAAAGAATGACCTCTAAAAGATAAGAATAAGAAGAAAAGACCTGTAGTTGCAGTAGGGCCTGTAATACCTCCCAGGACCACAAATTGAGTCATGTGGGTCTTCATTTCTCTTTCAGCCTCCAGTACCTGCCTATCTGAGTAACCTGGTCAAGGAAGATTAGTTGTATTTTAATGGCTCTGTCTTGGTTTCTCTTCGAAACTACAGCTTCCTACTAGATGATCAGAGCTAAACACGTTCCTTAAAACTCAACAAGAAAGGGGGCTAGGGGCTGGAGAGATGGCTCAGTGGTCTAAAGCACCTACTTGGAACAAGCTTGGCAAAGCACAGGGACCACGGTTCGATCCCCCAGCA
>NW_004524752.1:1796414-1803551 GCF_000260255.1 Octodon degus
TGAGCTTGCCAGGGAAGCGCTTATTCCACTAAACCATATTCCTGGCCCTGACAAACTTTTCTTTGAATTTGATTGCAGCTTTGCACTTTCTAAAAATTAATAAACAACCCTTTCTTCTATTAATGATGTCATGATATATGTAATTAAGATACTATCATTAGAACTGGGCATGGTGGCACACACATGTAATCCCAGCACTCAGGAGTTGAGACACGAGGATCGCTGCGAGTTCGAGACCAGCCTGGAGGCTACAAAAATGCGCACAAGGCCAACCCAAACTACATAGTGAGAACTTGTCTCAAAAAAAGAAAAGATACTATCACGAACAAGAAACTATTTGATATAATTTTATATTTCCTATACCACCGCTGCTAAAAAAAACAAAAACCCTAATCTATTAAATTATTTTATGAAATAACACAATGAGCCTGAGTTTAATAATTCAATAAGAAAACTTACATACCTGCTTAACAGCAGTAACCTTCTGTCTTCACAGGCACACACACGTGTGTGGAGTTTAAATGCCATTACAAGTCATCACTGCATTTTACTCCCTGAGTGGCACAAGCCTGAGTGATGCCGGGTACACTCAGGTTTCAGCTGGTGTGATTGCATGTGGCATGTACAAAGGGCCAAGGGACCACTGCCCCCCACCCCTACCCACTCACCCATCCCTCACCCCACCCGCCCATCCCCCACCACCATAAAGCGTTCTGTGCAGCCTGCACTGGAGCCCTGCGCAATTGAATCATCAACAACGTGGCTTTCAAAGCACATAATGACGTTGAGCATGTATTGTGCAACCTTGTGGGGCCATGATGGTGGTTGTCCAGGGCCACATGTGGCCTTTGGGTTGGACACGCCTGCCTTGGAGAATTAAGCTCCCAGCAAGCAGGAACTGCATCACTTCCTTTGACACAGCACCAGCTGTTGACTGCAGCCCCTCAGCTCCCAGGACACCCACAGTTCAGGTGCAGCCGGGAGGCCCAAAAAGTAGGTCTGAGAATCCAGGGAGCTCAACCCTTCTGAGGACAGTGAAGAAAGCAGACCTGTTTCAGGAAGGATTCAGGCTTGCTGTCTGGTCAACAGCTGATCCTGATCAGGTTCAAACCCAACATTCCCTCCCGCTTCTCCTTCCCTGCCCCTACCCCACCCTAGAGCACCACCCCTCTATGACTTCCTCCTGTCTACAAATAACTTCACCATCCTCCCCACCAGTACTTGGGTGCTTTTCAGTCCTCCTCCCGCCCACTAATCCACCCCCGTGCACCCAGTGTCCCTGTCAGTGGGGCCCTCATACCCCTCTCCATCACTGCCCACCTGCTCACCACACAGGCCTTCTCCCTTTCCCCTGCTGTCTCTCTTCCCATTAGGCACCCTCTCAGGCCACTTCCAGGACATCCTTGGCCCTGTGACTCCCCTTTCATTGGGCCCCACCCTTACCAAAGAAAATACAACCTCCCTGCCTGTAATGCCAGCACTCTGGGAGACTGAAGCAAGAGCACTAAAGTCTGAATCCAGCCCAGGCAATTTAGCAATTAACAAGACCCTGTCTCAAATTAAAAAAAAAAAAATGTTAAAGGGTTGGAGATGTAGATTCATCCTGGGTTTAATCTCCAGTACTGACAAAAGAGCCCCCCAAGCCCAGCTCCCTCTTGCTCGGTAGGCCAGGCCTGCTCCTCATTGTGTGTGCTACCAGGAGCCCCAATGGGTCCTGTGCTTCTATGTCTGCTGTTTTCTCCACTGAGAAGAAATGCTGCCTTTCCAATGGACAAAGTCCTGCTCAAGTTTGGTGCCTTCTCTTGCAGCCATTAACCCCCCCCCCCAGCACATGTGTCCTCCTGCCATCTATTCTCCTCAGGCGTGGCTGGTGGCAAGCCCCCCACCCACCCAGCCTCTGTCTCCTCTGCCACAGTCGAGACAGCAGCTTTGCCTTTTCCTAGCCCTGTGATAATGGGAGTGTGCCTCATCCTCTCAGGCACACGGTGACCTCACACAGGCCTTTCAGGGTTGCTGGGAAGACTTGCTGTGCCGACATGTAGTACAGTGCCCCACACATCATAAGTGCTTAGCAGACAGCAGTGAATTAAAGTCACTTCTAAACAGGATATGGGGGCCAGGGAGTTAGCTCAGTAGAATAAGTGCTTGCCTGGCAAGCGCAAGGGCCTGGTTCCACAAAAAATAAATAAATAAATAAACTGGGTATGGTTTGCACCTGTGTCATCCCAACACTCTGGGAGGCTGAGGCAGGAAGATCATGAGTGGCAAGTAGGAGCCCACCCCGGGCAACTTAGCAACTTTACGAAAACCTATCTCAAAATTTTAAAAGGACTGAAAGTATAGCTTGGTGCAAAAACCTTGGTTTCAACCCATGGTACTGAAGAGAGAGAGAGAGAGAGAGAGAGAGATCAGCTTCCTTCCAGTGGCTCAGCTGAGCAGGCTGGGAGCACCCTTGGGCACGCGGGAACACAAATCTCTTGTTGAGCGCTGTTCATTTCCAGCTGTCTAGACACATCTGGTGACCTGGGGGGGTGGGGTCTGAGCCACAGCCTGACACTCAAGGTGAATGTGTCTTGGGGGCAGGAAGCACTTCCCCCATGCTCCCCCCCATGGAACCTCACAGAGCTCATCTGAGGCCTGCTCCCACCAGAGCCCAGCAGGGCCAGAGCTATGACATACACATCTATCTTGGGGTCTGGAGGAGGCGTCTCCATCTCCACCAGAGCTGCACGATGCCTCCCAGAGTGGCCAACTCGTTCTCTTCAAGTGACTTTAATGGTGGGAGGGGAAAAAAAAATCACAGCGCTGGCTGATGTGAAGTAGACCTACAGGCACTAAATCAGTCCCACTTAATTTTATCACCCACTGCCTGATGGGCTTGGCTGGCACCTCAGTCCTGAATCACTTCGGACAAGATTTCTTGCTGCAAGGACAGTGACAGTGATTAGTCCCACTTTCCAGATGGGACCAGAAGACAGAAACTGATGAGACCTCATGTCAGTGACAGGGACAGCAAGACAGTTCCCCATATCTACCTCACGGCAGGCGCAGCCCCGAGATCTGGGGCACCACCTGGAAAACCCCAGGAGGACAGGCAAGGTTAATTCTGAGCCTGCTCCAGGAGCAGAGTCCTGGAGGAAGATGCTGCCTGCCAGCCAGAGATCAGTGTGCATGATCCTCTCAAGAAAAGACCCCATCTGCTGAGTGCTTTGTGACTTAAAGGAGTGCGTAGGGAAGCCCAAATCTGAAGGCACCAGAGAAACACGAAAGCAGCACACCCCGTCATTGTCATTTCTATGTCTGCTACGCATATGGTGCTGCTGTAACATCTCAAATGTGACAACCCTAAGGCCTCCCAAATGCCCTCCAGAATGCATACTTGTACCCCCCCCCAGTGAACTACATTAAAGGGAGGGTGACCAATGTGACTCTTTCCCCCCAGCCCCAGCGAGCATCATATTCCTTTCCAAGGTGTGCAGGTGGCGGGCATCCGACCAGGACCTAGAATGCAGAACAGTCTGGCTACTGGTGGGACTGCCAGGCTGCCTGACGGGACACTGACAGCAGCCTCAGCCGCCCTCCCTTTACCTAAGCCTGGATAGGGAAGCACCCCAACCCACACACTCTCACTTCCTCTTTTCCAGAACAGAAGAGGCGCTGACACTCGCTGCCTTACACCTTTCCCGACTCCTCCGCTTCACTCTGTGCTGAGGTCTTTCGTTCCTGCTCTGCAGCACTCACTTTCTTCTCATAGAGCTTTCTGTTTCCGGCTTCCCCCCTCCTACCCTTCAAGCTCTCCTACCCAGACTGCTGCATCCCTGCGCCCTGCCCTTAGGCCTCCCTCTGTCCTTCCTCCTTCTCCTCATGCCAGCCTCACTCAGCACCTCTCTAGCTCCTCCTTCCTAGGTTGAGAAGAAAGCGGCCCTAGACGTCCCTGACTCCTCCCCCTTTGCTTCTCTGCCTCTCCCTCAGGCACACAAAAGGGGACAGAGGCAGCAGATGGCCGGGTGCTAACAGAGGGGCTCAGGGAGCCTGCCGCCCACAGAGGCCCCCGCTGGGCCTTCCAGCTCGTGCAAGCTGCTGCCGGCCCAGCCGCCCAGCTGGCAGAGGAGCAGGGCACAGGGCCAGCCTCCACAGCACGAGGCCACCTCCTCTGCCCAGCCGGCCCCTGCCTAGCCAGGAGGGGACGCGCCTGCCAGCTGAAAAGCCGAGGGTGTCTTGTGTGTCTGAGCCTCGAGCGCTAGGGGCAAGGGCTTGATGGCCTGTGGGAACGCTGGGCTTTCCCAGGAGGATGGAGAGGAGTGACGGCGCTCCACTCTTTCTGTGGAACAAGCCTTCCACAAGGCCTGCCAAGGTCAGTAGGAGGGGCATCGGCAAGGAGTGAGTGGGCCACAGAGGAGATACCAATGCCCCTCACAAAAAGATCATTCAATCATGCAGGTAGCCACGTTAATTGCTACCACTTATCCAGGGAATAGGAGAGCCAGGCATTATGCTAAGTCATTTACAGTAATCACCTTATCCCTTCAGTATACCTGCAGGGTGACCATTTTGATCCCCATCTTACAGACAAAGAAACTGAGGCTCAGGGAGGTTAAATGACTTGCCCCAGGCATCACAGCTATAAAGGCAGTTAAGAACAGTTTAAAGTTTATTTCCCTTAAGACTTAATAAGTATAGCTGGGTTTAATGAAGCCTTGTAATCTCAGCACTTGGGAGGCTGAGGCAGAACGACCATGAGTTCAAAGCCAGCCTGGGATACATAACAAGACCCTGTCTCAAAAAAAAAAAAAAAAAACAACTTAAATCTTATGAAGGTGATACTCCAAAGATAGGGCCTGCATACACACCCATTAAGGCATTAGGAATGTCACCAGCACAGGGCAGAGGCCTCACAGGCCTGGCCACCTTCACATATGCCTGCAGGTCCCTCTTTTTGCAGCCTCTCTGAAGTCACCTGGGCAAGACCTGGAGCCAGGGAACCAGGCAGGTTCAGCTCCCCGGACCAAACACATGACATTGGAAAAGAAGCCTCCTTTCCTCAGATCCCCCACCCCGCCCTGTTTCCTAGTGTGGGGGGCAAGGCAGGGCCTCAGCCACCAGGTACTCTGCTAGACCAGCTCCCTTCACTCCCTTCTGCTCTCAAGTTCACAGTCATGCCTCGGAGAACACAGGAGAACACGGCTCCTGGTACACTGACCTTTGATACTGGCCTTCAGAAAAGTTCAGGCACCATGCTCCTGGCTCAGCCAACTCTAGCAGGGCAGCAAGACAGACCCAAGACCAACTAGCACAGAATGGGGGATTTCCAGGGGCAGGACTTCTGCTCTTAGAGAAAAGGGGGTTCACTCCACCCACAAAAAGTCACTAGCCACCCTGAGAATTTCTGGGAATGTATCAGTTTCTCCTACAGTTCCCAACTTTCCTTGCCTGTGCACCAGTGCATACATGTCCAGCGCCACCCAGAGCAGCTGCCCTAGGACAGTGACAGTCTCACTCCCAGGTCAGGGCCCCCCTGCTCTGTTCAGCCACCACGAGCTCTCGAGCCATTCTTCCCATCAGTCCTAGGCATCTCCCAGCCCCACTTATAACCCATGTCCCTGCTTTGAAAGGCAGTGAATGGCCTCCAGATGCACCCTTCATCCCTGACACTAAGTTGGCTTTGAGTTACTCTGAGGGTAGGCTCACTTCTGGTAGTCTGGGTGGGAATCTTTCCTTGTCACCTTTTTGATAGAGTACAAGAGGGCTCCAAGAAACGCCACAGTGCTGAGCAACCACTCCAGAACACAACCACATCTACATTCCTTCTCACAAAACAAGTTGGGGGGGCCTGGGGAGATGGCTCAGTAGAATAAGCTCTTCCCTGGCAAGCGCAAGGGCCTGAGTTCAATCTCCGGTTCTGCAAAAAAAAAAAAAAAGTTGGGAGCCCCTTTCCATGGTACCCCCTGGGCACCGTCACCTTCTTCATCCCACCCTCCTGAAAAATCAGGGCAGGTGTCATTACCTTCATTTTACAGGTGAGGGGACTAAAATCTTAAACCATTCACAGTCAATGAGTCGTGAGGCTAGGACTTGATCCCAGGACTTCTGGATTCCAGGCTAGAGTATTTTCTCATCACCATGGCTGCTTCTTCGGTCTATCTCAAAGCTATTATTTTTCTCCCTTTTTATTTCCCCCACCCAAAGGAGCACAATGCCAGCCATCATTTCCACTCAGCTGAACACTAGGTTGGCTGGCACCCTAATGGGTGTCCTTGAGCCCCTTCTTGGTTCCTACCACCTGTTTCCATAACAGCCAGGGTTCTTTTCATGATGCAATCAAGTTAGTCTCCTACTGCATAGAAGAAAACCAAATCACCACTGCAGGTGACATATGAGACTTTATGTGACCTGGCCCCTGCTCCCTCTCCATTCTTACCTGCACCTGACCCCTGCAGCAATCACACCCTGGCCACACTGACCTCCTTTCCTTCCTGCTCCTGAAGCTTTTTCTGACCCTGGGATCCAATGTTTCTTCTCTCCTCTGGTCCTATTTTGTTGCCTTCAGAGTATTTACTATTTTTTTCCAGTACTGGGGATCAAATGCAGGACAATGCACTTGCCAGGCAAGTGCTTATACCCCTGAGCTATCTCCCCAGCCCCAAAAAGAACTGTTAAAATTTTATTTTTTTATTATTTTATTTTACGTATTTGGTACAAGGTCTCACTACACAGCTCGGACTCTTAGGGATCCACCCATTTTCAGCCTCTCCAGTGCTGGAATTACAGGCATGCACCACCACACCCAGACTCAGTGGCTGGCTCAGTGTGCCTGGGGGTGGGGCCCTGTGGCATGTGGTGCCAGGGATCGAACCCCAGTCCCTGTGCTTGCCTAAGCAGGTGCTTAATCCGCTGAGCTATCTTGCCAGCTCTCCTTCAGAGTATTTATATCTCTCTGAAAGCACAGTATTCATTTACTTCTTGGGGGTTTTATTTATCTGTCTTCTCTGGCCTTTGTAAGCCTGCGTTTGTCTGTCCTCACATAACAGTGTAAGATAATTTGGGTTTTTTATATATATTTATTTTTTATTGAGAAATAAATATGAATGAGACAGTTTCACAGCTGATTAATAGGACAGTTTTGATAGTCAATACACT
>NW_004524752.1:1810471-1822389 GCF_000260255.1 Octodon degus
AAAAAAAAGAAAAACTCAACAAGAAAATGTGATGTTAAACAAAGGTTAACAGGATTCAAGACCCTGCAACCTCCTTCTCCTCTGAACTTGCTCTAGCCTATGATGCAGACAGAGTGTCTCATGCCTGAGACAGGTCAGTAGGCCCTGGAATAGGTAAGTTTCAGTTCACCAACTCCCAAATTACATCAGCTTCAACAAGAAATCAAGGTGGTGCCAAGATCTTGCTCCTCCCCCCATGGCCTCACACATTGGACCATAGAGCTCTGGAGTGGAACCAAAAATATCAGGTCCTGTCCCCTCACACACGTGCAGGTGCTTGCCACCCAGAACACGCCACCTAACACAACCCACCCTCTTCCTCTCTGCATTTTCTCTTCTGCTGAGTTCCCTCTTAGTCCCCTCTGGCCAGTACATGGGCTGCTTCTTGTACCAACCAGCTAAGGGGGCAATTGGGACCAATAGCCTTGGATCCTGTTAACCTTGACCCAGCAGGACATCTTCAGACCATGACCTAACTAGCAGTGATGGAACATCAGCAAAACGGTTGCTCCCAAACCAGCTTCCCTCGCTCCTTTTCCCAGGGCCAGCTAGGCCCCTCACTAGTTACCAGTACAGCCTACTATTTTTTGCATTTGGACCAGGCCCTGACCTTCTCTGGGGAGGAGCCATCAGCCAAGGTCTCTGTCTGGAGAACAACTGATTTAGATTTCAGAGATTTGGGAGAGCTGGGGAGATTTTCCTAAGTGAGATCCCCCCTCTTCCAGCAGACTCCTTGTTACCTAGCAACCGGAGGAAGTGATCTTGAAGTCTGGAGCTTATACCACATCCCCCTGGGCTGTGACGAGCTTGGTGTGGCCACCTATGGGGGGGGGAGGCCTGCAGCTGATAATTAGCAGGGGTGACAGCCACGATCCCAGACCTGCTATTACCGTGTTTACAGAGGAGCAATTGCTACCGAAGCTCACACCACTGCCCTTTCCCAGGCCCTCACCCTTCCCGCCCAGTGCTGACTAAGGGAGTAGAAAATAGCCTCTGGCTGTTCCCAGACTAGAAGCCACAGCCTCCTAGAGCCCCGGGGTGTGCTGGTACCGGTTCTGCCACTTAAACTGCTCCCAAACCTGTGAGTGGCCTCTGAAGAAGAATGAGGATGTGAGCATGGCTCAGGGCACACACCCTTGGCCTGGGTGGGAGCAGCAGTGGCCAGGGACCACAGCCAGAGGTGGCGCAGGGGGAGGCAGAGAGCTGGTCTTATTAAGGAGATGCTAGTTCTGTTGTTTTGGATTTTGTCGTACTGAGGATTACTGAACCCAGGGCCTTTGCACTGAGCTATATCCCCAGCCCTTTATTCTTTGAAATAGCCCAGCTTTTTTATTTTTCTTTCCCAAATCTAGTGATCTACTCTCTGTCCTTCTGTCTGAGAGGCTACCCAAGGCCAGGCCTAGGGTCACACAGCAAGTTCAGAATGTTAAGCAACCTTCCTCCCTGATCTTGTTCTCCAGCTGTGCCAGCCATGATGGGGAAGAGAAAAGAGGACTTTGAGTTCCCAGTGTCTTGAAGCCAAGGAGGAAGGAGGACAGAAGCCTGTAAAGCCACCTACCTGTCTTGGGATCTCTCTTGTTATGAACTACCAGCCTGTACTCCATGGGAGGGGAAAACACCCAAATTCCATCCAATTGCTTCTCTGAGAACAAGGCATCACTCTTGTAGACAGGCTTCCAGCTCTGCCTCAAGTCCCTGTCTTCCAGGCTCTGGGTCCTGAATACTGGATCTAGAAACATTCCCTGATGTGCCCTTTCTTTGGTTTTTCTTTCTTTTCATGAGTCAAAGGCCTAAATATGATGGAACCCATCTGGGAATCAAGACCGCAAGTACAAATTAATCAAAGTAACAGACTCAAAGACTGTTAAATCTTAGTTTGGTGTGAAACATAACATAATGACCCCATTTCACAGATGAAGGGAGCTGAATGACCCATGATCACATTAGTTGACCCTGTTTCACTGGGCTACTGCTGGCAAAACAACAGTAAGAGCCAAGGCATTCTGATTTCTTCCAAACTGTTCTTTCCAACACATGAACCCACCCTTAGACTCTGCTTGCACTTTGGGTTTAGACCACAGAAACAGAGATTTTTTTTCTTCTTTTAATCAAGCACTGTTAGATACCAAACACTTTAAACTTCCAAAACTTTGACAAGGGTCTTATCTTATCCTCAGAGTAATGATTTTTGTTAAATGAAGTTGGTAACACTGCTGTTGCATGGTTTGGGAAACAGCCTGTGAAGAGTTGCCTCAAGTTAAAACAAAGATGCACCAAAAGTGGGAAGAGAGATCATCAAAAGTGGGAAGAGAGTTCCTGACTCCTCAACCAGCATTTCTTCCACTGGACTCAGAAGCAGCCAGCTAACCAAAAATCATCACAGGTCCCCTCCCAGAGCAGAGGCCTCCCAGCCGAGACCTCTACGCACTCACTGCCTTTATAGCTGAACTGACCTGCTGCACAGGGCAAGCAGCCTTTAAGAAAATCCATTTTCCCTTTTTCTTTCCTCCTGTCTTTCTACTGCCTCTTTGAGCTCATCTCCATCCTTAGAGAAAGAGAATTTCTACCCACCAAGGAGTTCCAGTGCCCAGGGAGAGAAATGTCAATGACAAGTACCCGTTCAACAGTCCTGGTGGCCTCTGCTACAATTGCTGGCAAAGGGGAGCCGCCAGTGTCTTTGGCAAGCTGGAGGACACTCACCAGGAATCTGGCTTGGATGGGCCCCTCTTCTCTAGACAAGCCTTTCTTTGCTCAGGTTCTTGCAGACTGTGATAAAGCAGTGGTTTGATAAACAGCCTCAGAATCACTCAGAAGGTTTGATCACTGGACCATATCCTGAGTGTGGTTAGGTCTGGGGTGGGTTTGTGAATTTGCATGTCAAGTTCCCAACTAAGGCTAATCTACTAATTAAAGAAGTCCACTTTAAGAACCACCATGAGAAGTCAAGAATGGGGGCATATGCGTCCCAGCACTCAGGAGGCTGAGGGAGGGCAATTGCTGTGAGTTCGAGGTCAGCCTGAACTAGTAGACTCTGTGTCATAAAAAACAAACCACCCTTAAAAACCTGAGGTCTTTTATGACCCTGTGTGATAAAAGAGCCACCTTCATCTGAGCTGCTGATCACAGGACTGGAGTATGGAAAGAACAAGCTGAAGAGGAAGACTGGAGCTGGGCAGGAGTTTGAGCAGCCACCTACACCAACTTGCACATTGCAAGCAGCGTAGGCCTGGGTGGCTATATCCATGTTCATCCAAATGAGAACGGCAATTTGGGAGATAAGATGCACACCCCTGGTGACTTAGATGACACCCTCTCACTGCCTGTCTCCTCTATGGTTTTCATTCAGCCCTCCCCTCACAGCAATTTTCCTGCAGAGAAAGTCCCCAGATCTTGGCTCCCTCTGCTATCCACTGTGAGCAGCTGGCTAGGGGATGGGAAAGGGGAGCCCCCTGGGGGCAGCAGTGTTGGCAGAGCCCAGGGTCTCTAAGCACACTCAGCGGCCTGAGGGTAGGCACTATAACGAACTCAGAGGGTGTGGCTCTTGACAGGTGACAGAGCTCAGGCCTCTAACTGCTGCCAATAATGAAGGTAGGAAGCGGAGTCAGGGAGGTGGAGGGGCAGCAGACAAGCAGATGCGAGCTGAGGCCACACTTGTGCTGTATGTCTGCCAGTCTTCCAGGAGGGCAAAAATATTGAAGCTTTGGGAGGGCATGGTAGTGGGGAGCAGTGGTCCTCGAAGAAGGAGACACCTCCAGACCTCCATGGAGGGGGAGGCATCAGCCATTTACCCTGACCCCAAATCTCACTTCCTATAGTTGGCTTAGGGTGGTAGAGGCTGCTACAGAAAAGAAGATCCCTTTGCAGATCTGTAAGCATGGTTGTTCCCAGCTATCTGCTGAGACTGCCAAGGCAGGTGGGAAGCAAAGGCCTTCCTACCCCAAGATGTAATGATTAAAGACCAAGAAAGCTGACCCAACCCTCCTGAGTCATTTCCTAAAGAGCTTCCCAGTAACCGATGGGCAAAACGTACCCAGAACCTGCCTTGCCTGCAAGCTGAGGAAGCACACAATGTATACACTAAGGGGGAGCCCAGCACACCCTAGCCCCTAAATCTCTCTCCAATCCCCTATAGTCAGTCCAGAAATTGTGCTCTTAGTTTTGACTGTTTGGGGCCATTTTGGATAGAAAAGCATGAGGAACTCTGAAATGGCTCTCTGCAGCAAAATGTTGCCATCTGGAAGAGGCCATGGGGTTGACAGAAAAGTGGGGGCAGAAAGAGACTTGGGGATTCATCACCACTCAGTCCTCCATGAAGACACCTCATTCTACTGTGCCAGAATAACATTTCGCACATGTCACCAGGGCCCCTGTGAGCAACTTGTTTGGCCTCCGCCCTGCCTCCACATCCTCCACGCCCTTGCTTTTCCCCACCTCCCACCTGCCAGGCATGTTGTAAGACACCATTGACCAATGTTTACAGAATGCTCCGAAGAAGAATAATCCAGTTGCCAAATCCCTGAGTCATCTGGCCCATCACCCTTTGCTCCTCTGATCTGGCTTTCCCACCAGAATGAAGAGCATGCTCAGCAACATTTGTTCAGAGGGCCTCCCCAACAAGGAGGCCAGCAAGGCATCCTAGACCTGCCTTTACACAGAAACAGGCAGCTAGAAAAACAGAAGCGCTTAGTGAATGCCTGCCGATACATGGGAGAACACATCCAACACTCACATGTATATTACATTATTTAATATTATAAAACCATATGTAGTAGGCACTATGAGACTCATTTTTCAGCTAAGGAAAGAGAAGCAGAGAAGTTAAGACAGAAGTAGTAAGTGGCAGAGCCAGGAGTGGAACCTGATTGTCTTTACTGGGGTTCCTTAAAGGCAGGGCCTGAGACAAAGATTTACGTGCAAGTAGTTCATTTGGGAATGTGATCCCAGGAAGTGGACACAGAAGGAGAATGGCACCACAGGGGTTCACTATGAAACTGTCCATACTAAGGGTCAACTGGTCAACCAATGCTGTGGACCATTAGAGAAAACTCTGAAATACATCTCAGGAAGAGCCACCAGGGGAAGAAGCGAAAAAAGCTCTCATCCATTGTCTGGTTCCCCAAGAATTGCCACACAGTACCAACTCCTCTGTACTTAGGAGCTGGCCACACACAAGGCTAGAAATGCTGCGCAGAACCAATCACAACAGTACAAACAGGAGTAAGATTCCAGCAGGGAAACTGAAGTGCTGTGTAAGTGGTGCCAAGTCCCACTGCCCCACTCTCAGGATGCTGAGAAGCTCACATGAGGTCACTAGGGCATCCAAGGGAAAAAGAAAATCTGAATGAGAGCCCATGACTTCCATGCATTCATTCAATAAATATTTACTGCAAACTGTGCTGCATATTAGACTTTAGCTTTGAATGAGGAAAGCAAAATCTTTGTTTTCATAGAGCTTAAATTCTAATGGGGACTAGAGAGAATGAACAATTAGCAACTAGGCAAATAAACAAGTGCTGGTTCCTTATGAGGCACTGTACTAAAAGCACCAGTAATTTCCAGAAAAAATTGTTTCTTTGTGGGGGGTGGGGAAGGAGCTCAGTATCCCAAGTGAAAATGCTAACTGCTATGACTACAGTATGCACCTGCTCCTGGAGAACAGAAAAGGGACGTTTTAACCCAGACTGGGACATGCAGGTATCAGGAAAAGAATTCTGGAAATGATGAGACACAGCCTTCTTTGAAGGTCTCATAGAATGACCCAGGAATCTCTGGTTTTAGGCAGGGAAGAATGTTCCAGGGAGAAGGACGAGCACAGACACAGAGCACAAGAACAGGCACACTTTGAGAAACTACACAGTCAGTGCTTCAGGGCTCTACACATTCTTATTGGTAGCAAAAGATGAAAGAGGCAGAAAGACAGGGCAGGGAAGAGGCGCAGGGGCTTGAATACTGGCTACAGGAGGATTTGACTTGGATTATGAAAGTGGATGCGAGCACTCGAAGCTCAACTAGCTCTTGAACATCTCACTCAACGGTGAAGATAAAGCTCCACAGCCCAACACAGAGGGTAGCAGGTGGGAGTGGGAAGTACAGGGATACTCACAGGGAAGGAAGCCGGACAGCCTTAGAGAACGCATGCGACACTCACTCAGCTCTCAGAGGTGAGTGAGGCACACTGGGCAAGAGCGCTTGCTCTTGGTCACTCCGCCTAGTGTGCCCAGCATAAGATCAGGCCCTGTCTGGCTGAAAAGCCCATCCTCTACCCCATCTCCCCAGCTTGTAACTCAGTGCCCCCCAACACCCTTTGCCTGTACAGACAAATCTCCTAGGGCTCAGCTACCAGAGAGTGCTAATACCCAAAATGCAACTGGCATCTGGCTGCCTTTCTCACAGAGGGCCTGTCACATCCATCATCCAAGCAGGAGAAGAGCTTCCCGCAGCATCCTGCAATTCCCCTGCAGAGTCCTTGTCAAACTGAGCCTCTGGCTTCTGTTCATTCTTCAAAGTAAAGAGCCCTGTGACGATCTGAATGCAAAGAGCAATACTCTCAAAAGCAGCTTTCCTATTCTCAAATTCAAGGCAGATGGAAATTCCACCCCAGCATCCATCTACAATAGGAGGTACTCAAATGACCCAGGTCACGTTCCAAGGTCCACAGGCTCTACCATTTAGAGCACCACTAGTCTCCATCCAGGACCCAGGGACAGCTCCAGCATCCTTCCACTCAGCAGGGATGAAGGGAGGATGGTAAGGTTCCTGAGGATTGGATTTGTTTTCTCCCTTAACCTAGCCCACCACCTCAAAACTCCCTGGTGCTAGATCTTATTTATGGTGGATTAACTAACAGTCAACTTGTAATGCCCAACTGGATTGAATCAGTATAGCTCTGGGTGTGGAAAGCCCACCTGAAGATGACTAACAACAGCATAAAAGGAAAATTGGAGGGAAGATGGTGTGCTGTTGATTGTCCTGGAAACATGGCATGCTGGCTTTCCTAGTATGAATTCAGCTCCTTTCATTGTCACTATCACTGAGGATGGCTGAGGTTCTCTTTGGGGAAGCTTTGGTCCTTATTTTCAGTGTTACTTCCTGGCTCCAGTGCAGATCCCTCGGCCTGCTGGCACAGATCCTTCATTCCACTGATCCAGACTTTCTAGCTTCCATCACTTACCTTTTAACCTTCTCAGTACAGATTCTTTGGGTTTTTTGTTTTGTTTTTTGTATTTTAGGGAAGGGTCTACAAGGTGTTCAGGGTCTCACTACTAGATTAGACTCACAGTGATCAGCCTGTTTACAGTGTCCCAAGAGCTGGGATTATAGGCATATGCCACCACACCCAGTCTCAATTGCTGTCTCAGTGTGCCCCATGGGCGGGGCCGGCAGTGCAGGGGGTGGGGGGCAGTACAGATTCTTGACACAGATTTGCAAGAGATATTGTTGTGGGCCCTAGACCTCCAGTTGGACTTGTAGAGGGCATTGCCACAGGCTCCAGGGCTTCCGCTGGACTCCTGCAGGACACTGCCATGGGATCCAGGCCCTCAGCTGGAATCTTTGGGTCTCTAGTGCATGGACAGATGTCTTGTATTCTTTTGCATTTGACTTTTTGAGTGAATATTAAAAAATAATCCTTTAAGAAATCCTGTAAATTATGTGTCTTGTATCAAATCTATTCCAAAAATAAATAAATAAATCTATTCCCTGGCTACACCATTGCTTCCAAATCCTAGTCTGTACTTCAGATCACACCCCATTCCTTCTCCCAACTACTAGAAGTAATCTTCAAAAGAATAATCTGGGCATAAGATTCTGAGAGTACCCGCCATCGTGGCGGAGGAAACCTATTCCAGGAAACACAAACACAAAAAAACCTATTCCAGAAAACACACAAACACATAAACTAACCAAGTAGGGTTTCCCATTGCCAAGGATGCTAGGACTCTAACACTCACATAAACAGATACACTAATTAGAATCCTAAAGAGGGACACAGCCATCTCCCCAGACACTTACAGACCGACCATGGTCGCTTTCACCCTTACCCCACATTTTTTTCTGGCTCATAAGTCCTACAAGTCCTTCAGGTACCCAGGCCTATCCTGAAGGAGACATGGTGAGCACTGGCCAGAGGAGGAGTCCCTAAAGCTCAGCAGGACTCTTCTTGCCTAACACACTCAAAGACCTAAGGGCTCCTCTGCGATCCCAGGTTGCCTAAGTGCTAGGTAGGCTCTCATCATCTTTCACAGCAGCTGTGGCAACACCCTACCTACTCCATCCCTGGGCTCCTGCTAGGAGCCAACAAAACCCATCTATCATCATAAGTCCAGGCCTTCTAACTAACTCATCTCATCTTTTAAAAGGAGCAAGAGAAGTTAAGCCTCCCTGTCTCTTTTGGATCTCAGTGACAGATTTTTCTGATTCACCTCATTACCTCCTCCTACAGGGGCTCATTCATTTCCACCTCATTTTCCTCCTGGTTTTCATTCCTGTCCCTATCCCAGCACATCCTGCTAGGGCAGACACCATCCTCATTCACTCAGCATTCAAACCTCACAGGTACAAACCAGCTGTCTCTACCCATCTCTCTCAATACTCGTCTCTCATTTCTGCCTCACCCCTACAAATCAAAGATCTGCAGACAGTCTGCAGATCTCTGGATCCAAAATGTCAAGAAAAAAAACAAATCACAGAACAACAGTGTAACATGATGCTGAGTCTCTGAGCTTTGATTAAGCAGCCATGGAGGGCAGGATGGTACATTGTGCCCTGGATTTTTCCTGCCTTACTTTACCCAAGTGATAGTGACCCCCATGAAGACTGTAAAGCCTTCTCTTCACACCTCTGAATCTCTATAGTGCCTAGCAGAGCTGCCCTACAAAGGACAAAGCAAACACCTGACAAATGGAATCCCTAGTAAAGCAAGAGCTACTCATCACGTGCTGCCTAGGTCACTGGCGTACTTCAAAATTTCAGAATCTTAAAGTCAAGAAGGGACTATGGAGACCATGAGTTCAAGTTCCAAACAGCCCAAGAACATGTACTGAGGATTCCTAGGAGATGGTATCTGGCCTGGCTCTGCGACCATCTCCATGACTAGGATGCCTAAATGAGGCCCAGCCCTCTCACAGCAGAGCCCTCTGTTAATGAGAAAATGCTTCCTTTCCTTCCATTGGCAAGCAATCTGCCCCCCACCCCAAAACATCCCCCATATAGCAGCCACAGAACTATTCACCAGGTTCATCTTCTGGGGGAGTCCAAGTGCCCAGAGGTGCCCCAACTCAGGGCTCCCAGCAAGTACACAGGACCATGGGCTTGTGGTTTGCTTGACTGGTTCAAAGTGGCAGCAAAATTTCTCCAAATATCATTTGCAGGGCAGTAAAGCAACAGGAGGGGAAGCTGAGTACTGAGCCTCGTTTCAGCTCCCACCTCACTACTTCGCCCAGCTCACTGTCCATGTGATTCCCCATACCTTCCTCCACCAAGAGGTAGGAACTTAATAATAAGACAGAAGGACCAGGGAGTGCTGGACCTCTTCCTGCCGCACCCCCACCCCAAGTGTGGCAATGTTGATAACTCTCTCCCTATAGTACACACACAAAGGTACCCTTCTACACAATCCTTCTGGCCTCTGCCCAGCGAACTCAGACCTCCTCTTCACCAACCCAGTGGGAAAATGCAAACGCTGGCTAACTTTGAGTATGTTTTCAGAAAATATCTTCCAAAGCACTGGACAATTTTTTTTTTTTTTTCATTCTGGGCCTTTGAACAAACAAGACACCACCGATGGAGCCAGAAAATGGGCTGGTCATCTAGCGTTGTACTTACTTAGGCATTAAATGAACAGAGATGCAAAGATACACTGTGTAAAAGAAGTCACTTTACAAACCTGTCAGAATATAATTCAACACCTTTGCTGCTGGACCACAGGTTTAGAAGGATCAAAGCACTTCTTTTGTTGTCAGTGTTTCTGGGACCTGCACCTGGCCCAGGCCTAGGTCACAGGAGAGGCATAGAGAATCCTGAAGAGAGATGTTAAGGAGTATTTTTCCCTGAAGCCCTGAGTTTTAAAGTTGTGAGTAGGGACTGGGGGTGTAGCTCAGTGCTAGAGCATCTGCCTTGCATGCTTGTGGCCCTTGGTTGATCCCAGGACCAAAAACAAATAAATAGTGGGACTCACATAGGGGTGCTGATATCAGCTGAAATGAAGTAGTGCAAGTGGGCACTCTATAACATGAAGTAGTAGGAGTGTAAAAGCAGGCACAAGTGGAAGTCCTCAGAAATGTTAAATACATTTTCTCTACCTAGCTGGCGAGTTTTGAGGCCTAAACCACATTTTGAAATTCTGACTCAAACAGCAGCAACACAAGTATTTTCCCTACCTACAGTTCTAATCCTGGAGCTCCCCTAACCCCAAAACGCAAGATAAAAGACTTTGTTGGAAGCTGATACCATCTTTAAAATATAAGTGACTACAATTTGCAAGTCAGGTGGAACAGCCCCCCCCCCCATCTCCATCCAACGTAAGGCAAGCAGATCAGGCTGGGATTCTGGAGATGGCAGCAGAACCTTGGTGGTTCCGAAATGGCCTTGGCCTTGAATTTCCAGAACTAAAAAGGAAAGAAGTCAGAACAATGTAAAGCCCTCCCACCGGTTTCCACCTTCTTTGGTTTGGCCACTTCCTTCCTTCCCTCCTTTTTCCTTCCCTTCCGGCAGAAGCTACTCTGCCCCACCTTCCTTCCTGGAGACGAGGACCTGCCCTTTCCTCCTGCGGAGCTGGTGCCAAAGGGATGAACAATGTGCCTGCTGGGGCGCGGTGGAGGCGAAGAGTGTGCAGAGATGGAGAAACCCCGAAGAGTGTGCAGAGATGGAGTAGGAGAAGCGTTCAGGGCTCGAGCTACACTTCAAAGGCCCCTGGCCAGTTCCCAGTGGCTTCCTTTCCTTGAATTTCCAAGCAGAGAGAATGCTGACCGCAGCAACGGCAGAATCGCATGGCCCCACTCACAGTGTTCAAATAGTGTGATTTCAGGGTGACAGAAAAAGTGGTGTCCGCGACATACAAAGGGAATCCCGTTAATGTGGCCATTTGCCACCTCTCGCCTGCTGTCCCCAGCCCTTAGAGCAACAGTGCCTAGGCAAACGGGGAGGAGGCTGCATGACAGTTTCTGGAAGTCTACACGGCTGAGGTCAGAAAGAGGTTTTGACAAGAAGGGGAAGAACAATAGAAAAGGTAACAGGAAGCTGAAAACTAAAAAGTGAAGGGAGCTGTAGCTCTAGGACACAAGTACTCGGGGACCAGAGGCGGCACGGGTGGGGGAGGGGTCCATGGGGGCTGTGGAAAGAGAAGCTGGGGAGAAGCCTAAACCTGAGGTGGCAAGCACAAAGCAGGCGCTCCAGGGGGCAGCGGAGCGGGGTGGGGCGAGTGCGAGACAGGCGGGGGCGGGCAGGAATCAAAGGGCTCCGGAGGGAAGGGGGGCAGGAAACGCGCCCGGGAAGCCAGGCTTTGTCTGGCGAGGTCGGCAGTGGGGGCAGCACGTGCAGGCCGGAGCGCCCCGGGCCCGCGAGGAAGCCGGCGGGTGGGGGCGGCCTGTCCCCCACATCAGCGGGGTCCTCGCGCCTGCGGGGCCCGCGCTGCAGCAGGGCGCCGTGTGCCGGCCCGGCCGCGGCAGATTGCGGCTGGCCCGCAGTACCCTCGCACCCTGGCACCGCGCCACTGGCACGGCCCGGGGCTTGGAAATAACTGCGCCGTTCCCATGGCGACGGGGCAGCGACTCCCGCCCCCGTCCCGCCCGCTGCGCTCAGCCCGCCGGCCCCCGCCGAGACAGCCTCCCCCGGCCGGAGCGCGCGGGTAACCTGGCAACGGCGGCTGCGGCCCGCGGGCAGCG
>NW_004524752.1:1822489-1837112 GCF_000260255.1 Octodon degus
GGCCCGGGCCTGCTCTGGGAGGGCGGGGCGCACCCGGCCCGCGGGCGCCGGGCAGGAAGCCTCCCCTCCCCCTCCTCCCCGCCCGGAAAGGCGGGTGCGGGGAGGAGGCTGCGCCGAGGGCCGGGCGGCGGAGTCGCGGGGCCCGCCTCGTTTTCTCCGCGGAGCCTCTCCGGCCTCGCCTGACCTCCAGGCCCCTTTGAACCTTCCCTCGATGTCTCCTCCCTTTCTCCTGCAAGAGTAGAGACCTCGGGGACGATCCCCCGCCCGCGCGGCCACATGAAAGAGGGATGGGGAGCTCCGCTGCCGGAGGGCTCGGACGGGCTGTGCGCGCAGGGAAGGGACGCACGGGAACCGCGCTCGGGATACGGGGCCGCGCGTGCGGTGAACCTCCTTTTTCCTCTTAGGAAGGCCCCCACCCTGAGGGCGGTGTTGGTGGAGTGTGGTCCTCGTTGAACCCAAGTGAGGAGTAATGCAGATCCCCAAAAGAGTCTTCCTCTCTGGGGTATCCGTCAAAACTGAGATGTTCCTAGGTGGGGGTGCGGAGCAGAGCCGGAGAGAGTTCCATTTACACTAACTCTCAAAGGATCCAAGGGGCCGGGGAGATGGCTCGGGAGAATAAGCGCTTCCCTGCTAAGCGCAAGGGCCCGAGTTCGAAGGTAATACATAGTGAATGGGTACAAAACCATATAGTGCCTCGGCCAGTTGTCCTGGCTGGACAGGACATACCAGAGAAATGCAGTGAGGAAGTGTGTAGGATGCCTTGAAGTTGATTTGAAAACAAATGAGCATAAAATATGATTGCTTCGAAAAATGAGGTAGCATTTTTAACACTCCATAAAATCCCAGAGCAGGGAGGAAGGACTCATGTAGACAAATGCATGTGAAGCTTCTCAGTGGTGGGCACAGCAGAGAAATTAGAAGTTGAGTTTCGATTTGCCAGTTCTTTGAGCCCTGTGTTTTCCTTGAAGTGGGCATAGGCAGATAGCTTGGTATGGTGGAAAGAGTATTGGTATAAGGATTGGCTGGGTCATTTAGGCCTCAGTTTCTTCATCTGTGAAATGGTGATTATGAAGATAGATTAAGTGACCTATGAGATAATCCTTTTTTAAAATGTTTCATTTATTTATTTATTTATTTATTTATTAATGGTCAGCTCAGCCCACCCTGGGGACGGGGCTGGCATGGTATGTGGTGCTGGGGATCGAGCCGAAGTCCCTGCGTAGCTTGCCTCAGCAGGCTCTTTAGACCACTAAGCTATCTCACCAGCCCTGAGATAGTCTTCATAAGCCACAGGACATCATATAAATGTATTTTTTAAATTGGGAATCGAACTCGACCTTTCCCTGGCCAGGCAGGCGCTTGTGCTGCTGGGCTATGTATGTATCCTGGCCCTAATTGTAGCGATTGGGAAAACTAATAAGTTGGCATAAAAGTCATAATTCATATACAGTAACAAAATGGAGAGGGGAGCATTCTAGATGTGCAGGCCAGGGCGGGACGGATGGGTTCTGTGTGCCGATGAATCTCCAATAGCCATGTTGCCGTGGCTGAGTTGTGTTCTGCCAGATTCATATGTTGAAGTCCAACCCCTCTATGACTACTTTAAGAGATAGCTAACATTAAATGAGGTCACATGGGTGAAAGGATGGTGGCTTCAGCAGGAGAGAGAGACATCTACTGCAAGCCAGGAGGGACCTTCAACAAAACCCAACCATGCTGGCACCCTCATGGCAGACTTCAGTCTCTGGACCAGTTTTGGTGAACCTATGGCATGCGTGTTACTGTGTTTTTCTTATAAGACAAAAGATGTTAATGTATGAGTTGTTTTTTTCTAGACTAAAATCTCAGTACTGAGTAATTGCAGTGTTGGAATTTGCAATAAATAAGTGGCTTTGGGGTTGCAGTTGGGCCAGTCAGTATCTAGAAGGTTCGCCATCACTGCTTGGGACTGATGAGAAAATTTCTGTTGTTTAAACCACCCAGTCTATGGTATTTCATTATGGCAGCCTGAGACTAAGACAAGTATGTCTTTGCCTGGAGCTAAGCTCCCCTCCTACCACCTCTACCACCTGGCGTTTTGTTCAGCACTTACACAGTTGTCTCATTTTTAATTCAAAACTGTGTGAGTTGGAATTGGCAGGGTTTATTTTAAAATCAAGGAGCTAAGGCTTAGAAAGATTCAGTGATTTGCTCAAAGTCATGCACATTGTGAAGGCCAAAACCAGATTTGAGTCACCCCAGATCTCTAGGCCATAGCCAGTGCAGGCTGGGGGCTAAAACATGGGGATGAATGTGACCTAGAGGTGAGAAGGGTGCAGTGTGCTTAGAAAACGAAACATGAACAAATATTACAGAAATGCCTGGAAGGATTGATTGGCCCAGAAAGTATGGGGGGAGGGCAGTCCAGCTGGAAAAGGAATGAAAGGAAACAGGACAAGGGGATGCAACAAGTACTGCTGAAGTTAGAGAACATTGAAGAGAAGGAAAGGACAGATATGTCCTAGATGCCTTTGGAGATACGCTTTCCATTCCCCTGCAAGATTTAAATCCCTCCCTTTAAGAGAAAACAAAACTTAGAGACAAGGCAAACAATCCTTAAGGACCTAATGTCCCTAAGGAAAAGCAAATAGTAAACTCTTCAATTAGGTTCACACTGATACTTTGTTTGTAATTTATCTCTGACCTCAGGTCTCCTAACTGTTACTTTGTTCCAGTCCTACCCATTTGTAAGTAAGTGATAATGGGCTTTAATTAGGAGATAAGAATTGTACACCTTTGACTTTTTATAGCAAGGCCCCACCCCCCTAGACACTGTTTTCACAGAATCTCTGGTCTCCAGAGGCACAGAGCATTACTTAAAAGACTACAGGATCATCTTTCACAATGGTAATGTAGATAAGGACCTTAATTAATGAAAGGGCCAACATCTTTCCCTTTTGGGAGCAGTAGTGCAAGCTCTTACCAGTTATAGTCAGATAGAAGGATTCACTCATCTTCTGTTCTTGTGGATGTACTTTGCATATTTGTGTTTATCACCTCTTTCATCCACCCTGACTTTCAGGGGTTAATTAAATTGTAACACTCAAACATCCACGCTGGGAAGGGACTTAGATTGGGTAAGAAATAGGCCCAGAAAAGGGCTATTTGGACTTAAAAGCCCCTGTCCTAGAAACCAGATTCCAGAAGCCTGCCCCCTCCCAGGAGCACTCATTCTGAGCACCAAGCCAACAGCCAATTTAAGGGCTGGCTCAGGGATTTCAGCTTCTCCACTGCCCCGACTGAATAGAGACTATCACCTCTACCTCACTGGAGACCTCATTAGGACTTGAACTCTGGTCTTTGTTTCTTCCCAGCGGGTTCTGTACAGGGGAGAAGTGGGAGGAGGAGAGGGGGGCCAGGTAAGCCCACAACTCCCAGAGCAGCAGAAGTCCAACAGCCTCTGAGAACTGGGAAGTGAGTAAACAAGCAATTACCAAAAAGAGAGCCAAGAACCAGTAACCAGAGAAGCGGCTTAAATCGTTTGATTCTACCCCTTGCCTTGAAAGGATGTCTGACTTCGCTCAATGCCTTCTCCCACCCAGCTTTTCCAGGCTAATTTCACTACCCTCTATCTACTGTTCCAGAGAAATTCTATCTCCAAGGGAAGCAAGGTCTCAAGGGTGAAAGCCAGTTATAATCTGGCTAGATTCTTGGCTTGGCCATTGGCATCACTACTGTTGGTCTCTACAGTATTGAGGAAGAATGAGATGGTGCTGCGACCCTCTGTACTCTCATACCCTGTTGCTTCCAAATCTCTTTGAGGGTAGAGAAGAGCTTAGGAAGAAAGAGGTGACTCAGAATTTGCTTCTCAGAAATGAGTGGGAGCCCAGCTGGGCTGCAGGAAGTGTGGGGTCGGAGTGAAAGAAACCTCACATTCCTTTCTTTTGGCTTGTGTGCTGCCTCCTGGCTCCTGCTTCTAGACTAGTCCCTATTTTGTTCACTTTCTCTGGTTCTGCTGACATCGGGACAGATCTTGGCACAGAAAGGTCTCTACCTAGATAAGATTAAGGTCCAGCGCTTATCTTCAAAGAGTTTACGGTTTGCTGGGGAAGGGAGAGGAAAGTAATTTCAGGAAGTTAAAAAATGTGTACACAAATAGCAATACAAGGCAATGTACAGGAAGAGTGCACCCTCTGAGGAGCTCTGCTGCTGCTAATGGCCCCTGTAATTTCTCACCTGGGTGACTGAAGAGGTCTCTAACTAACCCTCTATGCTTTGCCTCCAGTCTTTCCTCCTTGTCTCCCCTTCTTGAAGGGCTTTTTCTATCCCCTTGCATCTTTCTTGATTTTTCAGTACTGGGAATGAAGCCCTGGGCCTCCTGCATGCTAGGCAAGCAGTCTTCCACTGAGCTGTAGCAGCTGGATGCACCCTCAAACACCCCACATTTTATTTATTTATTTATTTATTTATTTATTTATTGTACCAGGTATTGAACTCAGGGCCTTGCACTTGCCAGGCAAGCACTTACTCTACTGAATCATCTCCCCGGCCCACTCCACATTTTAAAAGATAAAACCAAAACCCCCACATAGCATGCCTAGCCTTTTGAAGTCTGACCCCTCTAAGTTATTTGGCCCTGCTCCCCTCAGCACCCAGGCTCTGAAGCACTAGAATGAAGTGCTTGTGATACCCAACTCCTGCTCACTCTCTGGCCTCAGGGCCTTTGCACTTGCAGCACGGTGACTCACAAGATCTGGAACTTAGGACAGAAATGACCTCCTCTTCATAAGAACTCTTCCCTAATACTGGATTAGCCTGAATTTTTTGCCCCTCTCCAGACACCAAGCTCCTTGCTTATTTTTTGTATGCAGTCCCTAACATAGACTAGACAACAAATGATCCTTGCGGGAAAGACTGACTGGCAGGCAGAGAAGTTCAAAGAGAATCTGCGAAGTCATTAAAGGCTTTTGAGTCAGAGACTGATAACATCGCAAAACTATCCAGTAAGATGAATAAGGTAGTTACAAGGCAGGGCTTGGGGGAACAGAGAATGGAGGCTGAAGAGCAATGACAGAGTAATGAGTGTTTAAAGTCAAGACTGAAGACAATAAGAGTGGAAACTGGAAAGCAGGGATGGAAATGAGGTGTATTGTAAAGGTAATAATAGAAGCTGAAGTGGTATTGGGATTTGTGGACTGGATGGGGTGGGGGAGGGGTCAGGTGAGGCTGAGAAGGAACCAGAGAGAGGCGCTGGACAGATGTGGGAAAACGTTCTCAATGCAGACAGCAGTGAGAACAGAGCTGTAAGGACAACTGGGAGAGGAACAAATTTGTTTGTTTTAGAAATAGCTCCAGCTAATTAGAACCAAAAGCAAACAGACTGGAGGAATTTTGAGCTCAGGCTGTGAGTTTTATCTCTGGGTGGTCTAGGCATGCAAAGACTGACAAGTTAGGGCCTCACCTTATCCTTTTGGAAATTTGAGACCAAGGTCCAGTAATTATGTTGCTTTATAAATCAGCATCACAGTTTTAACACGAAATTATTTCTCTATGAGGTGGACCTTGTACGTCCATTGCATTTTCTTCCATTTCTCTATGAGGTGGACCTTGTACATAAATTGCATTTTCTTCCAGGTTCTAGGGGATTTTCTGGGATAGTGCTCTCTCTCCAGGTGAGCTGTGTTTTATCAAATACACTGCAGTTTTCTGTTCTGTCCATTACCTTTCCTACTTCTCACATTCTTCCTGCTGTCTGACTCAACTTAAGCCTTCTGTTTCTAAGTCATTGTAGATATGTCTTCCCCACCCATCCACCTGCTGTCTTCCACTCCTACCTTTAACCCCTCTCTTTGGTTGCCTTAAGAGACTGAAAACTGTGGCTTCCCTCCCCTTTCTTACAGCATCTAGAGTGTCTTTGTTGGACACGTCTCAACGTGTTTTTAGCTTCAGACTCATCCTTCACAATACTGAAAAAGAGCTATGCCAAGCTATAGCTCAGATGAGGTCAGACTGGTAGGAAGGGAAGGAAGGAAAAATTTCTTACCCAGAAAACCAAGATCATTCATAACTGGCCTTCCTAGTGAGAACAGATTACATGTATGTGTTTTGCATGTGCACCCATGTGTTCTGACAAGAACAACCAACCTTCATAACACATGTCTGCATTCCAGTTTTAAACTTACAATATATAAAGGAGACAAAGCATCAGAAATCTCTAGATTAGTAGCTAGTGACACTAGGGTCTCAGGGGGGCAATCCTTTTATTCTCCTGGATCCCCTAACAGTTTGTTACCTTGCCAACTGGTATGTTGGCGTTTAAGCTGCAAGGGTCTTCATGGGCTGAGAATGAGGAAGAGAATGCTGGCAGCTGATACTAACAAGGTCCCTGGAGTAATTTATTAGTGTCTCTGGTCTCCTTTTATTTGACAGAAGATGGAACAGAAAATGTTCATTCCTCCACATAAGAGACACATATTTAGTAGTTTATGTATTCTAACCTGACTCACCCTCCTCATAACTGTCCCTACATCCATTGATTCTGACTTAAGACATGTGCAGGCCCTTTCAACTGGCCCAAGTTGCTTTTTTTTTTTTTTTTTTTTTTTTTTTTTTTTTTTTTTGCAGAACCAGGGATTGAACTCAGGGCCCTTGCACTTGCCAGGCAAGCACTTATTCTACTGAGCCATCTCCCCGACCCCCTAAGCCATCTCCCCAGCCCTCTCAAAGTTTCTAATTGTTATCCTTCTTCTTTGCCTTTTTGCCAGTTTTTGGGGGAAAGGAGTTATAGTCAGCACTTCCTCATCTTTCCCTCCAATCCCTTTATAATCCAATTTTCTCTTATCTTCTACCAAGAGCCTCTTTCGACCTTCACCTATGCCAAGCTATAGCTCAATGACATTATCTTTGTTCTCATTTTCTTTGACTTTTCTGTTGCCCATCTTCCTGAGCAGTAGCCTGGCTCTCCTCCCATCTCTCTCCATGCTGGTCTCTTTGTTGTGCCCTTTCTACTCCTTTCTCTAATACAGTCTCCTCGTTAGTAGGTCTCAGCTTTCCATCCTCTTTGCTTTCCTCAGGTCTCTTCAGCCTCATAATGCCAAGGACCATAATGCCAAGGACCTATCTAGATTGTGATTACCTTGAGGGGCAGGATGCTTATGCTTGCATCTTTATATTCCTGATGGATGAGGTTCTTCTGGACTGGGGAGTCACCGTAAATATTTAATTGATGGGGACCAGAGCTGAACTGCTTACAAAATAAGTCGTTAGTTTTGATTTACAAACACAAATTTGAGTACCAGGGTATAGCTCAATGGCACAGCATCTGCCTGGCCAGTGTGAGATCCTGAGTTCAATTCCCAGTTCTGAAAAATAAGAGAGTTGCAAAAAAGCTCTTGTGCTTGCAAGTACTATAAGAACTGAGAGATCAAATGAGCCATCTCTCCAAGCATTATTTTATCTTCTAATTACAAGTGTGGGGTAAGTGGTTACTTTAACTTGGGGGGGGGGAGACTATACTTAGAAACCAGGAAAGATGAGTGACTTTCCAAGTAGAAGGTCTTTTCAGAGTCAAGTCCACTGGCCTTTGCTCAGAGGCGTCTGCAGGAAAACAGAGGAGGAGTGAATTTGGATACTGCTTTGGTTTGGGTCCTTGCTTAACCATTCACCATGATGTACTTACTGCCCACCCTCTGCACCTCACTGATTCTTTCCTGCCTTGGTAAGACACTCTCCCATCTTTGTCTCCATTTTTCTGAAGGGCATTCTGGACCCCTGAGAGCTGCAAGCTCCATGTTAGGAGGCCAGATGCCTGGTGCTGAGGTGACTAAAAGGTTGGGAAGCAGACAGCTGGGCCGGCACACACGCCAGCAACGCCCACACACATCTTTACAGCTGTTCTCTGCAGCGCAGCATGGACTAGGAGCGCCTTTTAAAAGACATTATGAAGACTAAGTGGGGTGGGGGGAGAAGCCCACAGAAATTATAGAGCAATAAGCATCCTGGCATAGCGTCCCATGTATCCGACTCAGCTACTGAAACAGAACCTTTGCTTTTAGTGATTTCTCCCATGGCCATAAAAATAAAAGTCATTCCAGTCTCTAAAGTAGGTCACACAGGGAGGGAGAGGGACAGAGGGAGGGGGAGAGGCACCAGCTGATAAATGCAGATGCTAAGGCACTTTCACCCTTTTCCAAACCAAAAATAAAACTTGGAAAATGAAGGATATGAGAATGACAGCTTAAGAAAAGCTAAGGAGAAAAACGTGGTTGGGTGCTCCTGCCCCAATTCACTTGTCCACAGGTGACCTTGACTCAGTGACTATTCCTCCTGGTGGCTGCCCACCCCTCTCCCATTGCCTCAAAAGCATTGAGCTCATGTCCTGCTGGACATCTCTGTTGCCTGATACCAAATAACTGCTCTCCCTTCCCATTTCCAGCAACTCATTGCAAGAGTCTCTGGTCATTAACCAAAGGCTAGAGGGGGAAAACAAGGCAAGAAGACACTTTTGGGCTTCTGCATCTGAGGGGTTCTGTGATTCATTATGTGTTCTAGACAGCAGCACGTGCAGTCCCAGCAAAGGAAGGGGAGCAAAAACGCCTTGCTGATCACGTTTGGAGTCCCCCGGCTTTGCCTTTCGTTTCCTACATCTGCCACAGGCCAGTTGGCTTTCGAATGCTGCTCCTGATTTTAGTACACATACTCCCCTACCACCCTCGCCTGCTGTGATGGAAGTTGGGGCCTGATGAGACACAGAGAGGACGATTTCCAGCTACCACAGCCAGGGCTTAAATCTCTAGGGCCCAAAGTTTCTGGAGCCTCTGTGAGTCTCGCCATCCATCGGGAAATCCAGATCTTTTGCTTTCTTTGTAGCTCTTTCCTGAGTAGTCAGATTCGTCCCCAGGGAAAGTAAAAGTGAGTTTCCTCAGAAGGAAGAGAGATTTAGAAAGACCCCAGGGTCTCAGACAAACAGACGTGGAAAGACAAAAGAGCTAGAACACTGATACAAATACCTATGGCACAGAAGCCAGGATGGCAGTGACTAGCTAGAGATAGCCAATAGTGTGAATCAACTTGGAGAAATACTCATAATGGATGGAATTCTAGAAGCAAGAAGGCATCCATCATGGAGCAGCCATGAGAAGTCCTGTGCCTCAGAGGCAGTTTCATACTGTGAGTGGCGAGAGCACAGACTGGCAGTGGAAACAGATGTTTACCTGTGTGTTGTGGGTTTTTAACCTCTGAGACAAGTACCCAGCTGCTGCCCTGCCCCAAGATTTAAGAGGTAGAATAGATTAAAGAATAAGCAGGTGAGAACACATGGTTTTTAGCACATCTCTGAATTCTAGAAAAACTGGAAGGAGCCTTCCTGTGGCATCTAGCGGGATGAGCAGAGTTGGGATACCTGGAAGTACCCCAGTTGACAGGAAGAATCGGGCTGGGGACAGGGCTGACTTTGTGCTAAATGAATGGCAAAGACACAGCTAATTCTCATCTTTACTATATAAATCAGAAATATGAGTTATTATACAGGTCTAGAAGCTTCTTGTGACCAGGTTCCAGGTACTGTATTATATCAAACTCTCAATAAATAGATCTACCAACACACATCACAGGCCTATTCTAAACCAGACCCCCAAAAGGAATCGCCTGCTAAAGACGTTCATTGGCAGAGACAGGGGCCAGCCCTCCTTCCTGCAGCTTCTGAAACTAATTGCCATTACCTTGCTAGCTGCCCAGGAGTGGGCAGTATCCAGTGCTGGAGGCTACTCTTGATCTGTAGAGCAGGGGAGAGGAAAGGCCCTTATGGGGATGCAGTCCCTGCAGACTTTTTCCCTGCCTGTCAGATTCCGAAGGTCTGAAGCAAACCTCAGGAAGCAGTCCAGCCAAAAAGCTTTAGGCTGTATTCCCCTGAGAGAGAGAAGTTGCTAGAGAGGAGTTTTATTTTTACAGCCCTATTCCCATTGCAGGAGAGGGGGTGGCAGATGTTGAGAAAAAGTTTGGGTCAAGAAGGAAGCATTCAACTAGATCTGTGTATTTTATACTTTCTGCTCTTTAATATTCATTATTGTAGCCTCAAGAAACATGACTGAAAAACTCTTCAAGGTATGAGTTAAGATTGTACTGATTCCTAACAACTGTTTTCTACTGTGTTCTTCCTCCTAAGGCTTTCCACTGGGTGGAATTTTAAATTTGAACAACGGTTCAAAGGCTAAGAGACAAACTGCTCATTACTGGAAAGAGTGCCAGGAATCCTAGGAAGTCGACCTCACTCTTCACTGGAACACTACACCTCATAGTAAGGGCTTCTTTCATAGTTAAGGGAAGGGTGGATCAGTATTTCTTTTCATTCCTATTTTCTTTCAGAAACTGCTGGGATAAAAGTGAGCCCAGGCGAATAAAAAATTCACAAACAGGACAAGAATAAAATATTTAGGGCAAGAGATCAAAATTCTTTGGTTACTCAGCCAACTGAATAACTCTACTAAAAAAAAAAAAAACGTAAAGAAATGTGTCCATCAAAGCCCACGTCACAGCAGGTATTAGCCTTCAGACCCCATTCACACAGGTTCTAAGCAAGGTTGTCCTGCACAATAAGACTCACATTAATCCAGTGATAAAATGGAACAGTTTTGTTACTAACTTCTTTCCCAATAGTAACTATATAATTCTTCTGAGATGCATTCCACCAAAGTTATTAAATGACCTAGTCCCTCAAAACTTCTCATCCCAAATTCTAGTCAGTGATAGGAAGACTGAAAATATTATTAGGTTCCTCAGAGAAGATCCAGTGAATTTTGAAGGAACAGTTCAAGCTTCCCATCATTGGTTCTGTCTCCCAAATACAACTGACAGGCTTCTGAAAGGGAAGGAAAGGTTGCAGCAACATAGTGGAGTACTGCACTGCAATCTCTGTTCCCTATTAATGGATCTCAGAAGACTTATCAAAAGCACTTTAAACATTAGGCTTTTTCATGGCAGTCAACTATTTTTTTTCAGGCTGGGGATGTAGCTGAGTGGTATAGTGTTTGCCTAGCAGGAGGAAAGGCTTGGTTGGGTTGTGTCTTTGGCATTAAAAAGAAAAAAGAAAAAAAAAAAAAATCCAGACCTAGCGGTGTTGTTCATTTCATTAAGAGAACTTTCCAGAGCTGTCAAAGATGGTTTAATACGAATACTATGGCTTTGTTTCTAATCACACATCATCTGATTTACTTAGGTTTTCACCGTACCTTGGCACCAAGCAGGCTCTTGTCCAAGCCGTCAATGAGCACAGCTTAAGAAATATTCTATGCCTAAGCAATTCAGGCTAAAAATAACTCTGTGAGCTATTTTTTCTTTATGCCTCCACAGAACACATTTGTATGTCAACAGGAGCTTTGCTCCTTGTGAATTTTCACTCCTGCTTACTCCTTCTTGACAATAATTGTTTGATTTAATCCAGGGAAGTCAGAAGGCTGGTGTAAGACACACAGCAACAAAACTATGCTGGTGGAACAGAGTTCCAGTACTTCCAAGTGGCAAGAGAAAAATAGAATTAAAAAAAAACAGCATTCCCAGGTAGGATATTTTAAAAGATTCTCCTGCCATACAAATATGCATAATTTTTATCACAGTATATGATTTATATACAGAAAGTACTTTTATATTAACAGATAATTCCGTAATTATGTTTATTACCTCCTAAGGCCATTAACTCAATTTTCATAGCTCTATGAAGTATGTATGATTATTCCAATTTTACATTTGAAAAAGCGAAGGCATAGAGATGGAATAACTTGCCCAAGGTCCCAGCAAGAAGATAAAGAAAAAAGTCTAGGTAGCCCACACTCTAACCATTACACTACCTGTTCCACGCAATAATAAAGATGTTTTAGAAATTTCCTACACAGCTTTATCCCTCTATCAGATATGGCAATTTACATTCTCTAAATTAAGCAGACACATGGTCCCATGGTTGATCTTAACATGAAACCAAGGAGCAACAGCAATTTTAGTCTCTTCCAAAACATACAGCTCTCTTTAACACACCAAATGTTACCCCCCTTTTGAATATAAAAATGCACTGAGATAAGGGATAAGCATAATTACTTTCTAAGAACAGGAAAATGTTTGCAGAATTAGGGCCCTGGATAGCTTGTTCAACTCAAGTAGTCCCTACTCAGTGGAACTTTGGTAGCTACAGAATTTAAGTAGCTGATCTTGGAAAGAAAAGGCAATTAAACAAGACCCTAATTAGAGATGTCTTATTCTATATGTATATCATGGTGATAGAGCATAAACTAAAATAAGTTTCCTATGCTTAAGAAACCACTAACAGATTTGCAGAAAAGCAGTGATGTACTCCACTGTGCCAAAAGTTCATATAATTGGAACTTTGGCTAAGGCCAAGGCATCATTCATATGCTCCTTTTGCTTAGAGACAATTTTTATTTAAAGCTTTCTCAATTCCTCCCATCTCTTACACATTCCATTTACTTATAAGCTGGTACTATCTTTTAAGGTACTGGCAACCACATTTTAAAGCACCACTGTCTTAATTGGTTTGCTTCTAAGAGAATGAAAACTTTCAAATATTGAACATTTTGCTTCAGTCCAAGTTTCCTTAAAGCAGTAATTTTAGTAAAATGACTTGGCTGTCCTCATCTATTACCATGACTGAAACACTGATGTCATCACTTAGGTGACAAAAGCAAATCAGGAAGTTTTGCTAAATGAAATTTACCCAGCCCTCCTTGGCCTCTTTATCTGGCCTGACACAATTTCACTTTCATTGGTGCATTTACTTCCTGTAGCTGTATCAGTAAAATAATAAAAATGGAAAATTTCAATCCTGCTATCTAGTGGAATGTAGAGGTGCACCTGACCCCTTTGGTCAGGTCGGTCTCATCAGCTTCTTCCCATGTACTGTCCCAACAGGCTCCTTCTAAGTAAGCTACTATCTAAATAGCGTTTTGTTTCTTCAAATCTAAAAGATGATTTACGGTATACAGCTGAACATGCCACACCCCCACAAAAAAAGTTTGGTAAAAAACACTTTTTCGGCTAGGAAGGGCTTCAAATGTTGATGCTTAATTTTTTTTTAACAGACACTTATCAGATTGGGCTGTCAAAAATCAAATTGGCTGAGTAAAGGTAGCTACAGGAGCAGGTTTCAAGAAATTAATTAGCAGTCGCTCACAGTGGTCTATGATGGGGTAAAACCCTAAACATCTCTTGATACTTAGTAAAGTCTGTAAAAGTCCACAGTTGGACATGACTGATACTAAGAACCACTGTCAATTTTCTAGTCCAGGCCTCAGTCTCCCTCCTCCCACTTCCCTCTAAGCCCAGCAGGTGATTACAGACAAGGAGGCAAGCAAGTTGCTTCAAAATATTTAATACGTGTTGGACACGTAAAGTTACATTTTTATACAAAAATCAATACAACGAAGGAGAAAATACTGTACAAAACCTTATCAGCTCCCCCAACCTTTATACAACAAAGACTGGAGTCACTATATCTACAAAACCATAAGGTCTTTCCACTTAGGGCTTCTGTCTGTAAACTTTGTTTCATTAAACACTTTTTAAAAGCACTGTTTAGTAGTTTTGAGCTACAGCTTTTAAAAATATAATTTTTCTCTATAAACTCCATATTTCCAAGCTTGAACTCTTCTGTGAAGTTCATCAAGCTTTTTTCCCCTGGGGGGAAGCCACGGTCCCTTAATACTCCCCTTTCCCAGAGTAATCATAGGGTTTAAACATTTCTTCTGTGCTAGAGAATGATGGGGAGAGAGAGAGAGAGAGAAATAATACAAGTCCTTACTGCCGACTCAATCCCCCTAGTCTGAGGAAATCCTGGGAGGAAACGCACAGGCCGGGTGCGGCTCCAGCTTTCGTTTGAGGGGTGTGTGTAAAGTCCCTCCCTCCCCCAGCACGAATGGGGAACTCCCCGGCCTCCAACCTTTCTGCCGCTTCCTTCTCTGAGCGGCCGGCAAAGGAAAGTCCCTGTCTGCCGCGAGGTCTTCAGCTCGGGGAAGGGGTGGTGCATTCCAGAAGGTCAAAACAGACTCAATTCAACAGGACAAACTTACAGAAACACGGACACACACATACACAAAAGTTAACGATCGTCCACTTTCTACGAGCCCCCAACTCGGGTCCCAAGCGGAGACTCGAGAGCCACGGGGCACAGCGGGGCTGCCCAACCCGGGGGCCGAGCTCGCCGCCCGGCAGCCAGCGCTCTCCCCGGGGCGCACGGCGCCGGCGGTCCCTGGGGCGTCCTCGCAGCCGGGAGAGTTCCGGCCCTCCCTGGGGGGACGCCCGCTGCTCACGCTCCACGGCCCCGCCGGGCCCTCAGAAGGCCACGATGGCTGTGCTCCAAGGGTTCATGTCTCTCAGCACCGGCTTATCGCAGCAGATCTGCCCGGGCTCGGCGGCTTCCGGGCCGCTCTCCTCGCCCCCCTCCTCTTCCCGGCCGCCCCCGGGGCTTTTCCGCAAGAGTCCGGAGAAGCTGGACCCGAAGATGGTGATGAGGTTCGCCACGTTCCCGGTCTCCATCTCCTCCTCCGCGTCCTCCTCCGCCCCGTCCCGGCGCGGCTTCTTCAGCGGGGTCGAGCAGGGCGCCGGGCAGCCCGCGTGGCTCCCGGCCGGCCCCGCCGCGCCGCGC
>NW_004524752.1:1837438-1841799 GCF_000260255.1 Octodon degus
GGCTGCGGCTGCGGTTGCGGCTCCGGGTCCGACCAGGCGGCGCGGGCTCCGGGCGGGGGCGGCTCTCCCCAGCCGGCAGGTGGCTGGGCCGCCGGCTCCCCGGGCTGCGGCGTCGGAGTCCCCGCTAGGTAGAGGCCGGGACACGGGTCGCTCAGGTAGACCTGGCGGGCGCTGCGCAGCACCAGCGAGACCAGCAGGTTCTTGTGCAGCTTGATGCCGCCGCGCTGCACTCGCGAGTTGTAGATCTTGCCGAGGGAGATGCTGACAATGCGGTGAGCCTCCAGCTTGAACTCCATCCTGCCTCCCTGTCGCCGGCTGGCGCCGGGGTGGTGCGGGGAGCCCTGGCTAGAGGTCGGAGGCCCGGGAGGGAACCGAGAGCGTAGAGAAGTCCGCCGCGGGGTGAGCCCTCGACTGCGAAGGGCTCCGAAGAGAAGCGACTCGGTGACGCACGCTGCCCTCTGATGCTCCTACCCACGACCGCTGCACTTTCGAGTCCAGTCGCGAAACTGAGGGCAGTGGGGCCGCCCCGCGCCTTATATAGGCGCCTTGAACGCCAATCACGAAGCGCGGCCAACCGTTCCGGGCTGACCGCCGCGCCCTCGTGTGCCGCGCACAGCCAATCAGAGGTCGAAGGGGGGCTCCGGGACCGGTTCGAAAGTTAGTCCCGCGGAGCAGGCTCTTAAAGGGGGCAACCGTCGAGTTTGGGGTCGAGGGCGATTCTGGGGAGTTCAGCTCACAGTCTTGGGCGCGCATTAAGATTCTGGCTCGTCAGCTGCCATGCCAGAACTAAATCGAACGGAACCATTTGAACTTTGGATTCGGGCATGGTGGTGGACTCTGCTCTGCAATAAAGTCCTGATCCTGCTTGGGCAAGCCCGCCCCGCCTCCATTTCCAAATAGGCACACCTGAAACCCCAGACCAACGCTGCAGAAATGCGGTTGATGGCACTGCCCAGCGGGAGATACTCCTGGGAGAAAGATAGAATTGCTACAAGATATTGCAGATATTAACTTTGGGTGACCCCCTTTGCCGATTATAGTCACACATGATCTTAGCATCTGAGAATTCTTACCACAAAGGAAAAGAAGGTTCTGGAACTTGTTTCTGGCTTCTTTCCAAGGAACTGGGTCTGTGTACAGTTACTGATTCTCATTTTGTAGATTCTTGAACAAACCCAATTGCCATGTAGATTAAATGGAATATGTTTCTCCACAGTGATTTTTTTCTTTTCTTTGTCACAAAAACTCATCACTTTTTTTTTGCGGAACTGGGGATTGAACTCAGGCCCTTATGCTTGCCAAGGAAGCGCTTATTCTACTGAGCCATCTCCCTGCCCCCCAAAAACTGATCACTCTTGGGAAAATCTAGAATTCTAAAAATACAAATAAGAGAAGTCCCGAGTTCCCATAATGATATCACAATTTTCTTTTTGTGTGAAGGTGAAATGTAGGGGAAGGTTATTCTATAGTTTTGTGGTTAGTCAACAATGCCTTAGCTCTGTGGATCCTTCTCAGAATACGCCTTAAGGGCAGACTTGTCGCAGGCGTGGACAGGATTGCAAACTGGGAAAACCAAAATCAGTTCTAGTTTGTTCCCCCTAAGCTCCACCAAGAGGGGCCTGATGATTCTGTGTAAATGGTTTCTGTGCTGGCCCCGCCCGGGGACACGCTGAGACAGCGCGTGAGACTGGGTGTGGTGGTGCACACATGTAATCCCAGCACTTGGGAGGCTGTAAACAGGAGAATCACTACCAGTACAATCTGCACAGTGACACCCTGGAGACACTGTACTAAATACATAAAAAATAAAAATAAAATTAAAATAAATGGCTTCCAGATCTTTTAGTTTCTTTGAGTCTTAAAAGGGAGAAGTCACCTACACATGCATCTATTTCATTATGCAGTAGACAAATGACACTCACAGTATGAATAATAAAAGTAGGCATAGCTATTCCATTCTTGTGAAATAGCTGGCCCACAACAGTTGACCCTGCACCAAGAAATATATTTACTTAGACAATAACACTAGTGGAAGGTAGACTTGGCTGTGGTTAGTTCACAGGATGTCTCTGGAGAATGTGGTAGCTCAGCAATGTTACCTTTACCAACAACTTATTGCTGGTAACTGAGACCCAGGCTGTGAAACCTACAGTTCTTTCCTCTAGGAATTTTCAGCCCATATAAAAATGAGATCAAATAATTACAAGAATAATTACAAAATGTAGCATCATATGTTGCATAATAACATGAAAAGGCGCTTTTTTTTCCTTCTGTTTTTTCTTTCTTTGAGAACTTCAGGTCACTTTAAAATCCCAGTAGAAGACACAGGCTCTCTGGGTTGGAGCCCTAGCTCTACCTGTTACTTGTAGTGTGCCTTCAGAAGGTTACTTCTTCTTGCCTCAGTCTTTTTCGTCTGAATACAGAAATAATAATGCCATAGCAGTATCTGAATACAGAGATAATAGTACTGTACCTCTTAGAGTTTTTGTGAGGTAAGATACACCAAACTCTTAGAACAGAACCTGGCATATAGTTAGTTATGAGAACATTACCCTTCTCATGATATTGGGGTGAGAGAAGAGATGGAGAAAGAAGAGACATGAAAGGGAGAATGTTTTACCAAAGAAGTATGATTGAGGAAAGCGTTGAAAACCCCTGAAATAGGACCCACAGGTTTTGTTGTTGTTGTTTTTTGTGGAACCGGGGATTGAACTCAGGCTCTTGCGCTTGTCAGGGAAGCACTTATTCCACTGAGCTACCTCCCCACCCCCCACAGGTTCTAAGTACCAAAACAAGAGTCTGGTGTAGAGAACATTTCATTTAGCAAGTGTGTCAGGAATATACTCGTAGTCAGTGGAAAGATGCTGGAAAATTAGGCTGGGGCGGCATGATAGTAAGTGGGGGAGACATGGCTGACTGTGAAGGCCCTAGGTTCTGTCCCCAGTACTGGAAACCGCAACGAGATAGGGCTACAGGGACCTGCTAAAGTGTGAGTAAAATAACTACAGAATGGGTGCTAAAACATTTGGTGAATGGAAGATCAATTATAAAGCTCTTGTGAGCAGACAGGTGAAGAATCATGAAGGAATGAACTAGGTGGAGGTAGCAAAAATAAAAATACTGAGAGACAAGAAGAACATCAGTGGTGATGAGGCAGGGAAGCCCTCACTCAGCCACCTGCACAGGTTATTGATGGCAGCAGCCTCTTGCCTCCCGTGAAGCATCCGGATCCCTGTGAGCCGAAGCGTCCCACCATCTGCTACAGCACATATTATACTTCATCACTGCCTTCACTGCTCTTTTCTGTCATGCCCACTGTCCTTCCCAGGCTGTACATTCATTAAAGGCAGCAGCTTGTCTCCATAAGCAGGATATAGTGAAAATATGCAACAACCAGTGAGACATAGCCACTAACCGTCAGAGCAGGGCTTTGGAAGCCCTCACAATCCCCAGGGCTATGGAGGGCTCCTGCATGAGTGAGTGGCAGGAAGTGGAGTGGCAGAGAGTGGGGTGCTCAGGGAACTGGAGAAGTTCCTTCCCCTGGCACAGAAGCATCTCAGTGTTCTGACAAGTACAGTGGCCGTGCCAGCAGGATCCGAGATGCACTTGGATGAGTGGGTCCCTAATAATGATAACATCTTGTGAGCAGTGGGCTACTTACTTGACATGTTTTAGCATCTGGGTAAAGGCCTGAAAATAGATATTGTCTTCATTACAGATGAAGAAACTGGGGCTCTGAAAGATTAAATAAATTTCTCAACGTGGTACAACTGTGAGAGGCAACAGAGAGATTCAGCTCCGAGTTTACTTTACGCTTGAGTGTGGAGCTCTGAGCTAGACTGCCTGGCTCTTCCTCTTACTTTCTGTGCAACCTTGGAAAGTTATTCACTTCTAGGTGAAATAGAAAAACTGCTTTCTAGTTTTGTGATGTGGCCAAGTTATGCACCCTCTCCAAGCCTCAGTTTACTGTGTATGACGGGAGTGATAAAAATACCTTTAAAATTGGGAGGCTGAGGCAGGACAATTGCAAGTTTGAACCCACCCTTGGCAACTAAGTGACAGCTTGTCTCAAAAAATAAAAAATTTAAAAAGGCCTCAATGGATGAGGTAGCTTAGCAGACTAAGCACCTGCTTAGCCAAGTGCATGGACTGGGGTTGGATCCCTAGCACCACAGGCTGTTCCAGCCCTGCCCCCAGGTGTGCTGAGCTGGCCACCGAGACCGGGCATGTCTGTAATCCTAGCACTGGGGAGGCAGAAAGCAGGAGGATCACTAGGGGGTCCAAGCTGCACAGTGAGACCCTGTACCAAATACATAAAATAAATAAATAAATAAAAATGAAAAGGGGAGATGACCCAGGCC
>NW_004524752.1:1844529-1845955 GCF_000260255.1 Octodon degus
TCTCTTTAACCCTGAGTTTATAAAATGGAATCTTGAGAATTCATCTCTGGAGGGCCTGGACATTTATGATCAGAAAAATTTACCTCTACTACCAAAAAAAGAAACAGCTTCTCCTAAGCTTTGGCAAACAGATAACAAGCAACTTGCTCTCATCAATGTTTGAGACTTTCTGTTTAAAGAAAAACAAAAAAACCTGGTAGAAGATGAGAAACACAAGTGACACCAGAAGGACAGAGGAAGCAAAGGCTGAAACACCTCCATCATGCTCGTTCTGTCCTTCCACTCCATCTCCACTAGTTAGTATTCGCCAGACTAATCTGCCTGTTCCACAAATATCTGAGGCTACCCCAGCAGTACCTGGGCTGAGGCCCAAGGATGCCTTTTAGCACAGGGCTATCTGCCTATTGCACTGACTCTACCATCCTCGAGGCTGCCCTGGTTTGCATGATTAACTGCAGGTTAAGTATTATTATCAGATGATTAAAGCATTTATATTGCCTTAAATTGAGTCTAGTCTATACGAGATCAGTGCAAACCCAGACTCACCATGCATGATGCTCATGACAGCAAGCATGCTGTTTGTGTGAGCAGTAGCAAATAGAAAGGAGAGGATGGCTGAAAAATCAATGTGTTGCCTCTGCTGTCCCCACCTTTCTTTTTTTTTTTTTTTTTTGGCAGAACTGGGGATTGAACTGAGATCCTTGAATTTGCCAGTCAAGCGCTTATCCTACTGAGCCATTTCCCTGCCCCCCCCCACCTTTCAATATGAGGACATTTGGAACTTTTTTGGCCAAAATTGCTTGCGCAATTGAATAATCATTTGTATAACAGCCTGAATTCTTTACAAGAATATATAAAATATTCTATAAAAGACTGTAAATATATATTACCAGGCCTTTTGGTAATAATCTTTCCTGAGAAGAGAGAAATCCACTTTTGAATTCATTCCTTTCTCTCGTGCAATTTTGGGTATTTTATACATTCTCCCCACCCCCTTGGCAGCTTGATTTCTGTAGAATTCCTTTATATTCAAATGGCATTGGGCTAGGGGTGGATACCAAAACTTTTCCCCCTTTTCCTCATTGTCCTAACTTATAATCCCCCAGGTTTCTTCTCTTAAATTTTGTATCTTTGTTCAGAGAACCTTTCTTTTTTATGATCATCTTTTCATACCCTGCCTCTTTTAAGACTTCCAAGAGAAACAAATTCCTCAAGAAGTTGAGTAGACCGGCCAGAGAGATAGCTTGGTGGTCTGAACACCTGCCTGGCAAGCACAAGGACCTGGGTTCAATCCCCAGTATTTCTCTCTTTTTTTTAACTTTTTTTGATTATTATTTATTTATTTGTTTATTTGTGTGTGTGTGGCCAGCTCAGCCCACCAGGGGGCGGGGCTGGCTGGCATGTGGTGCTGGGGGATTGAACCGCG
>NW_004524752.1:1846055-1853827 GCF_000260255.1 Octodon degus
TGTGTGTGTGTGGCCAGCTCAGCCCACCAGGGGGCGGGGCTGGCTGGCATGTGGTGCTGGGGGATTGAACCGCGGTCCATGTGTTTTGCTAAACTTGTTCTAAGTAGGTGCTTTAGACCACTGAGCCATCTCACCAGCCCAATCCCCAGTATCTCTTGCCGTGCCAGCCCCAAAACTCAAGGTGCACCATGTGAGCCACTGAAACCAGATGTGGTAGCACACACGTATAATCCCAGCACTGAGGGTGTTGAGACAGGAGGATTACTGCGAGTCCAAGCTGCAGAGCAAGACCCTCTACCAAACAAATAAATAAATAATTGTTTAAAAATTAAGATGAGGGGTCCCGCCCCTTAGCTGAGTTCTTTAAGTGACTGCCTCAACAAAGCAGTCAGGCTCAGCTTGCTGTGGTTCGATCCCCACAACTCAAGCCAGTCAAATCTTCCCTGAAGGCATTTGGAGCAAAAAAAAAATTAAGATGAAAAGTTGAATAGTCAAACTCATTAAAACTGGCATCCTCTCAAGCTGCAGAATGGGAGAACTACCACAAGAAACTCTAGACCCACACTGTTCAGTAGTGGGCACCAGCTATCGATTGCTTGGACTTCAGTCCATGCAGGGAAGGAGCTAAATTTAATTTTTAAAATTTGAATTTAAAAATTGAAACAAGGTAAATGTTTTTCCTAAGACCCAACTGTATTGTGTCAAGCTTTTGAAGCCTGAAAATCTAGCATTCCCAACTGATGAGTGTGTTAAGTGCAAAGTACACACAGCATATTTTTAAAACTCAGTATCAAAAAGAGAGTGTAAAATATCTCATTTTTATAACTATTGCATATTGAAATGATACAATTTTAGATGTATTGGATTAAATAGAATATGCTATTAAAATTAATTTGTCCAATTTCTTTGTATATGTGTAGTGTGAGTTACGTTTCCATTGGACAACACTGCCCTAGGGACAAAAAAGGATAAGGGAGGTATGGACATATAAATATACATGAGCATATTGTGGGCAATTAACAGATGTCCTTGACCAAAGAAGAGGAAAAGGACAGAGAAAATAAAGTAAAAAGGAAGGGAACACAAAACAGTTACTTATCCAGGTGACAAGGAAAATCAAATGCAAATATTAAAAATAGTTAACTGGCCAGAAGAAAGTTCTTTCTAGAACTGAGAAGCCACAAAAGCTAGAGAGGCAATAGTTCTTCTTATCTGAATACAATGACAAAGAAATTATCACAATATTGTATTTTAATTCAAAATAAAAATATTGAAACAGATTTCGGAGAGAGAGAGAGAGAGAGAGAGAGAGAGAGATTCACTCGGATAACATCATTCTCCTGGGTTGTTAGCGTGCATTTATTCTTCTCAGTTTTGATGTCCAACTGGAAGTTGCAGGACCGTTTGTTTCTAATGTACCATTTTCTGTGGCACGCACACACAAATCATCTTCAATGGCTTTGCATGACCTTTACAGCAGAAATTCAATTCTCTGGCCTGGTCTCCAGAGTACTACACACTACATTGTCAGAGACAACTGCTGAGAACAATGAGCGGAGCTGAAGCTCAGCTGGGTGTCCTGGCCTTTCTCACTAGCTGTGTGTGGACAATGGTGGGGCCATCCTTTGCTTGTAAAAGTGGGAAGCTGGATTTCATCAGTAGTCCCCAAAAAATGGCTGCCCACAGACTCACCTAGGGAGCCTTCAAAGATCCAGACACCCAGGCTACACCAGATCATTCAGAGTCTCTGGAGTGAGACCTAAACATTAGACTTCTTTAGAGTTCCATTGTGATTACACTCTGCAGCCAAGCTTGAGAACCGGAGGCCTAGGTCATTGTTTTACAATCATTTCAGATCTAAATTTCTAATCTAGATAAACCTTTAAAACCTTCTTACAACCTTGAGAAACATAAATGTTCCACTTCTTTCCCAGTAAAGAGATGTACTCAAAAGCATATCTATTAGGATAGGGATATAGCTCAGTGGTAGAACACATGTTCAGCATGTTCAAGACCATGGATATTCATTTCCTATCATATACGCAAAGGCATGCATGGACACACACACACACACACACACCCCAAGTATATATCTCATTTCCTCAACAAACTACCTTCTCACTTCCTGTCCCAATTCTGCACATCACTTTTAGAAAGACTTCATGCCTGCTGGTGTTTGTAGTCCACTCACTTACTTGTACACTCCCTCACAACCTAGTGATTATTTGTGATACCACCTTATATTTCTATTTTCTATGTGATTTACTCAAATGTTACTCATTTAACTTTATTATGGATATTTTCTTCTTTCCCGTAACATTATAAAGGGCTAGGAGCTACTAGGATGCCCTTTTTTGCATCCTGCCTCTGCTATCTTTGGCACCCGAATATTGCTGAGTGTCTTGGGATAAATAACTATTTGATAAACATACGAATTCATGTAGTCTCCAAATTTGAACTAGAATATGCAAATACAACCAATTAGAGGTATACTCCTGTGTTTCCTGTTCTCTGGAAGGCTGAGGAAAGGAGATTGCAAGTTTGAGCCGAACCTGGGCAACCTAGCAATTTAGTGAGACTGTCTCAAAATAAAAAAAGAACATAGAGCTGAGGATAGCACAATGCAAAGGTTATAGGTTCAATTAATCATTACAAATACATTTTATCTTGTAGTAACTCATAATTATTCAAGATCCTATGCTATATCATTTCCCTATAAAAGCTATTTTTCATGTAAAAATTAGTTGATTTTACACAGGTTGCTTTTTCTGCCATGCTGTTTACAAATGTGTGATTTATTACTGAGAAAGGAGTGGCTTACTCTGTTCTACTAAACACAGACCATTGGGTTAGTGTTGTGCTGAACACCCCACTGGGTATCAGCACCTTCTGTAAGGACAATAAATACATATCTCAACCAGGAAGAAAATCCAGCTCCCCCATTCCAACTTCTGTAGCTGAGAGCTCATGTTCAAATTCATTGGTTAAGCCCATTTTAAATCAACCCAGCTGATCACAATTCTAAGCTGACTGCTCATTTCAGTTAAAAAAAAAAAAAGAAAGAAAGAAAGAAACAACTCCCCATCACTAATCCATCTTTGCTCATTTTGCCTAAGCAAATTCTGAGTAAGTATTTACACAGACACTTCCCTCAGGATCAAAGGGAGTTTTGGATCTGCAGTGATACATGAGTGAGTGTACGGATTAGTAGACTTCTGTTTATAAGGCAATCTGAATTCTTTTGGGGAAACATGACTGCAAAAATAGAGCACTCATATCCTTCCCTTTACTACGGTCCCTTAGAAAGTTCTCTAAGTCCAACTCCTTTATTAATAGATAATTCTGGGGCCAAGGAGATGGCTCAGTAGAATAAACGCTTCCCTGGCAAGCTCACAACGGCCTGAGTTCAATCCCTGGTTCTGCCAAAAAACCCAAACAAGACAAAACAGAGATAATTCCTTTCAATGTGTCCTGAAAATATCAAAAGATTATTGTTATAAAAAGTGTCTTGGGGCCGGGGAGATGGCTCAGTGGAATAAGCACTTCCCTGGAAAGCGCAAGGGCCTGAGTTCAAACCTCGGTTCCACAAAAAAAAAAAAAAAAAGTGTCTTTCAAAAACACATAAGAAGTCATTCATCCATAGAAGAATTGATCAGGGAAGAAAGAACTAAGGAGTGCTGACTGGTGGCGTTGCCCTTTTAAGGAAGATCAGATTTTGGTTCTCAGCCATCCCCTTTCCTTCCAGCTAATCTAGTGCTTAGAAAGTTTTGCGGTCTCTAGGGCTCCTGGGATCAGAGCCCCACATGGCTTGTGCTCAGTCTGGGTCATTTTCGATTTGACTATGATTTTGTCCCTGAGTACATGTCACCAGGAGTGTTCTGACTGGTGTGTGGGGGTAGGATTGTTTTCATGTGTATCAGAGGGCGTGGGTGGTGCCGGGGTCTGCTTAGTCAGTGATTTGAGTACATGCCGTGGTCAGAATGGATGGCAGAGCCCCTGGTGTCTCCTTTCAGTTATGACTGGCAATTTAGTTTGCTTGTGTTCGTTTTGTTTTATTTTTGAGGCGTATAAGTGATTTTAAACTATTTTGACTAGCTGCTGAGCCAATATTATGTTTGTTTCTGTGTTTCTGATTGGGTAGAATTAGGTTTATTATTTTAAAATATGAGTGTGTGTGTCTGTGTGTGTCTGTGTGTGTGTGTGTGTCTGTGTGTGTGTACCAGAGGAGGGAAAGGAACCTTTTCTCCCTTCCCCTCCTACAGATGAGAGAGTAAAATAGAGTGAAGGAAAGGCTATGGCTTTGCTTTTATTTTTCTTTTTTTTTCCACGAGATCTAACTACATTGGAAGGGTTTGACAATTAACAACTCTCCTACTCAGCGGCTGTTTCCCAAAATAGCATCTCCTCTGCTGCCAGGGTGGAAGGGGGCCTTCAGGGGAGGAAGACAAAAAGGTGCCCTCTTTATGAAGCCTGAATGTCTGTGTGCTCTTGAAGGCAGAGGGGAAGCCCAGGGGATTAAATTAGCAGGCAGCCCAGGCTCCACCTGGAAGGGAAATAGATAATAGGTTTTAAAGACAGGAAACAGCTTGTGCTCCAAAATAATAATTTTCAAAAGCAACGTACGACGGATGCTGGGAGGGTTTTCTCCCCCCTCGCACTTCCAGTTCATCATTTGGAAGTCACCCTTGGAGACAGGGCTCCTCAAGTGAGCCAGGTCATCTGGCTTTCCCACAAAACTGCTCCACTCCACTCCTGTACTTGGAAGGACTGTCACAGCCAGCCCTTTCATAAGCTTGACTCCCAGTCAGAGAAATTGCTTAGCATTAGGTCTCCTAGAGATTGGATTATGAGTGGAGCTGCTTTTTTCCTCTTGTGCAGTCTCATCCTCTTTCCCTCTTTCTTTCCTGCTCCCTTGCCTGCCATTTTTACCTCTTCCTCTTTATTTTCTCTGAAAGACTGCCTCTCACACTCCCACATGTCAATGTATTCTGCCAGCCCAGGCTCTCTGGGGTCCTGAAATGTCTCCTGTCATGTGTGGGGATGTGGATTGGAGAGGAAAACGCTCGTTGAGCTGAACAAAGGCAGCCATCCACAGCTTGCCTTAGAGCAGGTCAGGAGCCTGAAGGTAAAGAAGGAAGGTAGAGAAACACAAAGACTGGACTATGCCTGCAAAAGATTAAAAGATTATACGTATCAAATTGGATTCTGAATTTTCTGTTTTTAAATTTCCTTGAAAATATACCCGGGAGAATTAAAATCACTATCAAAAAACAAAACCTTGTCCCTAAATTAGCTTACAATTAGCCTCAGCTGCTGGAAATGTAGGCTTGATTCCTTTGCATTCTGCATATGCTCCCACTCTGCAGGGACACTCTAGTCATGGCTTGATCAGATGGCCTTGCTCCTCTGAGGTGGGATTTTCCTGAGGTCAGAGGGCGGGCCTGAGGGCACCACACCTAGTTCAAAGGAGGCTCTCAAATGTTGGAAGGGCTCTTCAAGTGTTGGGGTGACTGGAGGCATAGACAGATAGATGAATAGATGGGTGGACAGAGGAGCAGACAGTATAAGAAGGGATCTAGAATATTCATAAATCATCTCTTTTTCTCACAATAGTCGAGAATATAAAGTTGGCAAACTTTCTTCCAACAGGCAAAATAAAGAGATGATATAGTTAACTTTGATGTTCTAACAGGGTTTATACGTATGGATCCTCCTCAGTCCTTAATGCTGTAGATGGTTCACACAGGGCTATACTTGGCATGTGTTTATTTAATTAATGTCTTCTTCTTTTTTTTTTTTGCAGAACCAGAGATTGAACTGAGGCCCTTGAGCTTGCCAGGCAAGCGCTTATTCTACTGAGCCATCTCCCTGGCCCCATAATTAATGTCTTAATTTGACATTAATTAAAGGAAAGATAGGAAGGAAAGATAGTTACTCTCTTTTGAGGAAGAGGTTTCTGGGGTAGACAGTGGAGAAGCATTACATAATGATGCAAATACGAAGCATATCATGATGTTATCTTTTCTAGCCTTGTTCTGTGAAACATCTTAAAGAAGAAAAAACCTCATGCAAAGAAAGGATATTTTGGAGACCTTGGAAGGACTCAACATAAGGAGAGAGGGACGGAAGTGTATATGTGGTGTGATATTTCCAAAAGCCCCTCCTTTCAGGCATCTGTGGCTGACTCAACTGTTAAATGTTTAGATCCAGAGAGGCTTTTATATTCTTTTTACTTTGAAAAAGACTCTTCACAGTACAGGAGTATTAATTAGGGAGGAAAGTTAGCACCAGCATAGTAGGAAAAATAGAATACTTGAGCCCAGAGAGCCTGGCTTCTGCTCTAGCCCCCCATTGGGGCAAGAATCTGGGAAGGTCTGGGATGGTGTTAAGCAAATACGTGCATGACTGCATAGGTGCATAACTAATATTGAAGCTAATGATAAGTTAGCTCAGTGCCGCTCAGCTAACTTTAAGGCCATTCTTTTATTCAACTCCTCCCCACTCTTCAAGCTCAGCAATAAACAAACAAACAACAAATAGTACAGAAGAGCTGAGATTTACATAGAAGACAGCTTTCCCAAGTTCTCAACACAGAAAATACCTGGGAGGTATTAGGAAGGGCAGTTAATTGGTCGGCTCCTGAGTGTGTTAATCCTGAGCAAAGCTGTGTTAGTACCTCATTAGCACATTAATTCTACAGGTTATTCTCTGTAGACCTGTATCACTTAATATCCTGAGCATTTCTGAAGCTGTTTTACAAAATCAAGTTGTATTGACTGGAATTTCAGGCTAAGATTCTTGGCTCAAAAACTCTTGTTCAAAAGCACCTGCAAATAGGCACAGGGGCTGGGGGTTTGATCCCCAGCCCTGTAGTGCCTGCCCCATCCTTGGTGTGCTGAGACTGGGCTGTAATCCCAGCTCTTGGGAGGCTGTAAATAGGCGGATCACTATGAGTCCAATCTAGTCGTCACACTCTGAACACCATGTAGACCCTTCCCTAAAAAACAAACAAAAAACTCTTGTTCAGGAACATTTAGATTAAGCAAAGATAAGGTTATAAATTTGTGTCTCAAATACTGAACAGGGTTCTTCCCTGCTCCAAAAACCTACAATTGGTCTGGGTATAGTCACAGTTCCTTTCCCTTTCTGTAAGCACAAACCAGCGTTCCAGCTCCACCACCAACTGCACTGGAAACAGCTTCTGCAACCAGTAGAGGATGTGATGCTCCCATTTCTACCCACCAATAATGAGACTCCTAGAAGAGGAGACTCTAGCTAAGGTATCATCTTTACCTCCAAGTTATGTGCTAGCGCTTCAAGTCGGAGTTCATCCTCCTGGAGAGAGAGAGAGAGAGAGAGAGAGAGAGAGAGAGAGAGAGAGAGAGAGAGAATTGGAGAGGACCAAACCTAGGGTCTTGTATGTACTACTCTAGCACTGTACCACTGAGTCATATCCTCAGCACACCTTATGGATTTTTTTTTTTTTATGTATTTACTACAGGTCTCACTACGTAGATCAGACTTATAATGATCCTCCTGTTTTCAGCCTCTCAACCCCTGGGATCACAGACACACGCCACCATGCCAGTCTCAGTCACCATCTCAGCACACCCTGGGGGCAGGGCCAGCACGGCATTCCAGGGATCGAACTCCAGTCCCTGCACCTGCCTAAGCAGGTGTTTTAGTCCGCTGAGCCAGCTGGCTGGCCCACAAGGATTTTTCTTGCACCTTATATTTTGCATTTATTTCCACAACCTTCTGTGTGTATGTTT
>NW_004524752.1:1854577-1858343 GCF_000260255.1 Octodon degus
TTTTTTTTTCGTAACTGGGGGTTGAACGCAGGCCTTTACACTTGCCAGGCAAGCATTTATTCCACTGAGCCATCTCCCCAGCCCAGTTTTAGTTAATTAACTTAGAAATTACTTGACTTTATCCAACGAAGACTCAAAGATTGCCACATTCCAGGTGCTCTACCAGTCCCTGGGAATACCAAGAGAAGTATGACCCCACCCACTAGTATATACATGAAGTTCAACTCATAAAGTGAGTTTTTTAAAGAGGCAAGATTAATTCTTCTGTGAGGCAGGCCAAGGGGCAAGGGGAGAGCTGAGGGCTCAAGCCCATGGTATCAGATTCAGAGGCTGGAGCTATTTTTAATTCTATCTGCAGAAAAGGATAATTTACAGAAAGATGATAAAATCACCATCTTTAGGGAGACGTAGTAGGAAGTGATAGGGAGAGGTCAAGTCATAACCCAACTCTTAGTGAAGTCTCAAAACTATGTGTAATACAAATAATCCATAATCTCTTCTTTCTTTCTTTCTTTCTTTCTTTCTTTCTTTCTTTCTTTCTTTCTTTCTTTCTTTCTCTTTCTTTCTTTCTTTCTCTCTCTCTCTCTCTCTTTCTTTCTTTCTTTCTTTCTTTCTTTCTTTCTTTCTTTCTTTCTTTCTCTCTATTCAGTACTGAGGATTAAACTCAGGACCTTGCACTTGCCAGACAGGTCATTATGCCCTAAACTATCTCCCTACCCCACCTATGTCGCCCAGGCTGGCCTTGAATTCATGGCAATCCTGCTGCCTCAGCCTCTTGAGTGCTGGGACTACAGGCACGTGTTACCATGCCTGGCCCAGTTTCTTATTCTGAACTGCCTTTTTGACCAGTTCAGGGGCATCAGAAGCCAAGGAGAGACATTTCAACAAAGGACTATTCAGTGATATCATTCATGACATCTATTGCTTTCAGACTGAGTGAAATCAGACTGAGAAATAGATTAGGCAGGCAGGAGTTTCCCTGGTACTCTCCTATGAACAGTAGTCCACTGCAGAGCACTGAAGATAGGGAAGTGAGGAGGTAGAGACATCAAGCAGAGAGCTTGCTCTTAGGAACCATCTCTGTGAAGATGAAGAAAAGTCTTGAGTAGATAGAAACCCAGGTACTTAGAGAGGTTTGAGCCCTGTATTGGAAGGCCACAGGGAATAAGGGAAAGGGGATCAATCAGGTTAAATTCCTCTCAAATTCCTCTCACATCTAAACCTCTCATTGACTCTTGGAAAGGCATAGGGCTTATATGTGAAGCAAGTGTTTGGAGATACAGTATTTTTGAAACTTGCTTAAGAGATGCTAAACAAGGATGAAGCTTGAGGACATGATGCTAAGTGACATAAGCCAGTCATTAAAAAAGGCAAACATCATGTGATTCCACTTACCTAGGGGTAGGTAGAGCAGTCAAATTCATAGAGTCGAGATGGAGAACTGGCTAGAAGAGGGAGAGGAATGGGGAGTTACTGCTTAATGGGTGCAGTTTTAGGTGTGTGTTTTGCAGTACTGGAGATTGAACCCAGGGCCCTACGCCTGTTAGGCAAGTACTCTGCTACTGAGCTCTACCTCCAGCCTCAGAGTCTTACACAATTAAGAAAAAATTGGGGACAAAGCAGCATGAATGTACTTAACATTACTGAACCATACACTTCAAACTAATTAAGATGGTAAATTTTATATTGTTCTTTTGCCACAATTTTTTAAAAAAACTTTCTTATAATCATATATAGACACTAAACTGAGGAGATGGGGGTCAAGCCCTTGTCTATCTGGCCAAGAAGCTTCTGTTTCTATACATACCACCCAGGACCACAGATTGAAGCTACAAAACAGAGAGGATAAAAGTTGGAGAAAGACCAGGGGGCAGTCAGTAGAGGACTCGATCTAGAACTCTGGCTCTAGCCTGTTTAAATCATACCATCCCTGCTGACACTCAGAAGAGGAAGATAAAGGGAGAAGGATGTGCATCTATTTGTGGCTGAGGAGCTGAGCAACTTTTAAGATCCCCCATTGTCAATAGGTCCTTCCTTTTTATTCCTGAGTAATATTCTATCATATGGATATACCATGTTGCTTAAGCACTTATGAATCAAAGGACATTTTTATTGTTTTCTGTTTGGGGCTATCAGAAATAAAGTTGCTGGGACTCTTCATGTACTGATTCTTTTATAGATATCAATTTTTATTTCTCCAGGATAAATGTACAAGTTTGAGATTGCTGGGTAAGTGTGTATTGAGTTGTTTTTTTTTTTTATTTTTTATGAGCAGAATATATTCATTGAGGGAAAGAAAGTCTCTGTTCGAGAGAGGGACAGGAGAGGGGCCTAAGCAGGCTTCCCCGCGATGTATTGAGTTTTTAAAGAAATGGCCAAACTGTATCTAGGTGTGGTGCCATATGCCTGTAATCCCAGCAGTTGGGAAGCAGAGGCAGGATGCTAATGAATTCAAGGCCAGACTGGACTACACAGCAAGACCTCATTTCAAGGAAAAAAAAATGATGGGTAGTTGAAAGAAAAACCAAATGACCAAACTGATTCCCAAAGTGGCTCAACTGTTTAACTACTTATATTCCCACCAACAATGTATGAGGGAAAGAATGTCTCCATATCTTCAGCAACATTTGGTACTGTCACTTAAAAAAACTCTCGGCTGTTTTTATAGCTGTGTAGCAATATCTCATTGCGGTCTTCATTTACATTTCCCTCATGACTAGTGAGACTGAAAACACTTACGTCAAGAGATGAAGTTTGTAAATTGTTTTCAGGGTTTCTTGAGGCAAATCATTTTACTCTCTGAGTGCCTCCTGCTAAAGGAAATAAGAACTCTAAGCTACCTAGCAGGCCCTGCAGCTCGCACGTCTGTGCATCCACACATGCACCCTGGCTGAGTTCGTGCACAAGGTGAGAAGCTTTAAATCGTCCCCCTGTGTACCAGCGACTCTCCATCTGCCAAGAACTGATAGGCAGTGAATTGTATCCATGTGCTCCACTGACATTTCCAAGAAATATGTGGCGACTTTACTTGGCCTTCCTGGCTTTGTTCAGCACTCAACTCCCATTGTCAAATCCTGAGCAAAAAGACATAGACTTTCACAAATTTACAAGAGGCTTTGTCAATTATCTGATTCACTGCAAAAGTGCTTGAATTCCTCTGCTCCCAAGGTTCACTGAGGCGCATAATTCAAGTGAATTATGTAATTTTGCTCAAGTAATTTTGAGCAAATGTGCTCTTGTAATTTTGGTCAAGCACTGATGGAGTGCCTAGCATGTGCAGGGAGGGGTATGCTACAAAGAGCAAAAGCTGCATGCAGGGAGAAATGGGTTTGAATTATGCCCCCATCACTGTTAGTGTATTAGTCCACTTGTTTTTATGATAACAAAACACCCAAGACAAGTTACCTTTGAAGAAAATAGGTTTATTTAGTTCTCAAGATTCAAGGGAACAGTACTGACATCAACCTGGCTCTGGTGGGGACCTTTGGTATCAGTGAGACCATGTGCAGAAGCAAGAATCACACTGCCAAGCAGGAACCCAGACAGGCAGGGTGAGGCCAAGTTTTTTTTTTTTTTTCTTCCATTGAGCTCCAACCCCCTTGAATTTTTTTCTCTTTCTGAGACAGTCTCATTAAATTTCCTAGGACGAATTCAAACTTGTACCTTTAACCACAGGCCCCAAGTAGCTGGGATTATGGGTGTGAGCCACTGTGCTCTGCTGAAATTTTTAGATAGTCTCCTCTCCCAGGACCTCTAATCCATTCTG
>NW_004524752.1:1860016-1871664 GCF_000260255.1 Octodon degus
TTAGCTTGTTCTAAGTAGGTGCTTTAGACCACTGAGCCATCTCACCAGCCCGTAACTCCATTTTTTTTTTAAAGTAAGGTAGAAGGCAGCCCATGTACTCAGCCTCCAGAGCTTATGTCTAGTTTGGCAACTTTCTGTTGTGCATAATGCAGATTGTATATTTGTAGCAGTTTTTGAATGATGCGGATGAGCATATCCTTTTAGGTATTTCAAAGTACATGAGAGGGTTGCATTTCAGCAGCTGATGGTATTCTCAATGTTTTAGTTTTTATTACTCCAGTCCTTCAAATTTTCCAGGAATTGTAAACTATTAAAGCATTTTCTTCTCAGAAGATTCCAGAATTCTCTATGTATGCTATTATTGTATCTTGGGAGAAAAATAAAGCTTTCACTGAGTTCAGGTAAACTTGGGGTGTGCTCTGACACCTCCAAAAGGAAAAAAAGGCAAAGACTGGCTTAGCTTCAGCTGCATGTCTCACTCCTCACTTGGTTTCATTTCCTCTTCCATTCTGGTGGCTTCCCACTTTGTTCTGTGGCCTCCTATTCTGTGACTGTACTTTCCACAGGCAAGGCTGTTTGCTCGGAAGCTGCGTTTCTCCTCAGTTGTTCCCACTCTCTGGCCCACTGTGCTGCTTCAGAGTCTGGCTGCTGCCACAGTGCTTACCTCAGGCCAGGTCAGCCTTGCCAGGCGCTCTCAGCCAACCCAGCCTTCCAGCTGCCACTCAGCACCAAAACCTTCTCTCCCATGAACCCCTTCCAAGGAACAAATGCAGAAGCCCTTGTTTGGGCCAGCTAACATTACATAGGAGTGGAGGTAGCTAGAGGAAAACACATCCAGGACCAATTCTCCCAAGAATGAGCATTTTTAATGTAACAGCTTAGCTACAAATTGAGAAACTCTATACTTTAAGAACATTAACCGAATACCTAGATGGGGACAGGAAGGAAATACTCTATTGGCCTTAGGAATAACAAATATAGATAACTTACTAGACATTTAGGTCCCCATGGTAGCTGAGAACTCATTTATCAGCACCTCTCCTTACCATCTTGGGTTTGAACTAGGTAGGGGTTGGAGTTCAGTGATAGAGTGTTTGTATGACACACAAAGGCCCTGGCTTTGATCCACAGAACCAGAAAAAAGGAAGAAAAGAAAAATGGCACCTCATGTAAAAACCTCTGGATTCTGTCCTTGTCCTTAATATGTGTGTGGTAGAGATTGGTGTGTTGGAAATTTCACAGATAAGGCAATGACAAAAGTTTGTTAAAGGGCACTAATTCTGCTAAAACCTTTTAATTGAGATGAGCCCAAGGACCATGCACCCTGGGCACCTGGACTGATACGTGAACCTCCTTGGATATTTTCATTTTATGACTTCAGCTACAAGATGACACTGTTCTCTTGCCATAACACCCTAAGACTGGATAATTAAAATACTGTACTGGTTCATTCAAGAGGTATTTACTGAATTTCTACTACACATGAGGCACCATAAAAATAGACTGTGTAATATTATGTAAAAACTAAAAATAGATTGCTATAATTAAACATCCTGATAGGATTATGTAAAACCTTTAACTAGTTGGGAATTCCACACACGGCTCTAGTTCTATCACTTTGGGTGAATAGACCTGGGTTTTTTCCCCACACCTTTACTCCTCAAGTCTAAATATTCATTTGAGTACTCAGTCAATTCCTATGTATTTTCCAATGGTTTAACTCGAACTGACATGTAAGGTTGTGCCTTGTACAAGGATTCCCCGACTGAGAGAACAAATGGGTCAAAGTCCACTCTGTGTTCTGTTGGCCAAGCCTGAGTCCACTCACAAAGGTTCTTTATGAGTTAGTTGGAGCCCTGGTCATGGCCTTTCTTGGTTTGCAAGCCAGAGGCAGAGTAAATGAGCAGGGTCAGTATTTTAATCTAACAGAACTCAACAAAGTCACATGTAATAGAATGCATGGGTGGCTTGTGTCTTTCTACATGGTAGGCATTCATGCAAAGTAGCTTTTATCTTTAGTGAGTGTTCTTTCTATTCAGCCATGTCAGCTGTAGGGAAGCAAAAAAGGAACTTGTTGAAAAAGAAGGCCAAAGTGAAATTTTCCAGGTGCTCCCCTGTAGCCATAGGTTGGGATTCTTCCTCAGTGATGGGTCCCACACAGCCTGCAAATTTCTAACAATTTTATATCCAGGGGACCCTAAGGTCCTGGGGTCAGAGCTCATATTTAATCAATCTAAAGGCATCAGCATCTCCCTTCTGGTAGAACTTGACTTTCTTACTGAGATTCAAAGAAAGTGACTTCAGAAGCTCTAGAGGACCCTGTTGGACAAATGGGAACTCCCATCTCTATCTCACCTTCTTACAATTTAACTTTGATAATCTTCCCACTCAGTGTTGAGACTATACCTCCTTTCTCTCAAACTGAACAGTATGTTTGGTCGTCTTTCGTACATTAAGAATATGGCAAAGAGGCATGATGTGACTTCAAGGCTAGGTCATAAAAATTCTATGAATTTCTGCCTTGATCTCAGCATACTCACCCTGAAGGAAGCTGTCTATCACATAAACAGTCTGGCTGCCCCAAGAATGCCATGCTGTGAGGAAGCCCACATTAGCCACAACAGTACATGGAGAATCCCTGAGACTGGTGGAAAGAGGCACCCGCCTCCCATGCTCAGCTGCTCCAGTCCTGTACCATTTAACTTCTAGTCACCACTTGGCCATAACTCCATGAGAGACCACAGCCAGTGTTGCTTACTCAAGCCCTACCCAAGTTCCTGATATAGAGACTAAGAAAAATAACAAAATGATTGTTGATGTTTTTAGCCCACTAGGTTTGAGATTTGTTACACAACTTGTAGGGTTTAGAACAACCAGAAGTTAGATGGATGTCAAAGAAAAGGAGCCTAGGATGAAAGAGAGATGCAGAGACATAAGAGAAAGTTAAGGCTAAAAATGATGAACATTTAAAGAAAGAAAGATGGGCCAGGGAGGTAGCTTGGTGGTCTAAGCACCCGCCTGGCAAATGCAAGGACCCGGGTTTGATCCCCAGTACCACATGCCATACAGGCCCTGCACTGAGCCAGCCACCAAAACTGGGGAGTGGTGGCACATGCCTGTAATCCCAGTGCTGGGAAGGCTGAGACAGGAGAATTTCTATGAGTCTGGCTGTATAGTGTGACACTTTACCAAATGAATAAAATATTTTTTTAATTAAAAAAAGGTGATGAAGGCATTTCAAAAAGAAGTCATCCTCTAAGAATGACAAGGCCATCAGGTAGAAAATACTTGGGCTGGAGATAGGCAGTTCGTGATCCCTTCCAGCCCTGCTGCCCACTATATGTGGCTTTTGGCAAATCCCTTCTCCTTCCTGGAGAGCATTCTATGAATTAATTAATTGTACGTGAACAAAATAACAAACCCCAGGAAAAAACAAAACAAAACAAAATGGTCTCCCTGCTCCAATTCTGGGGCATCAAGCACTGTGATTTAGTTGTTTGCATGTAGGCTGTCCTGCTACAAGATGCACTGAAATAGATTCTGGCTCATTTTCCTTGGGTCAGGAAATCAATGTAGTGGGACTTCATTTGTTGTATCCATCTTTTCCTATGGAAAGGAAAATTGACCTGCAGGAAATTTGACCTGCATGTATTAAGACAAAGACCCCAAGCAGTGGTGACCAAAATAAGATGTGACCATCCTGTGGCACTAAGTTAGAAAATGACCAGCTGACCTCCCTTTTGGACAACCATTTCTCACGGCCACAAGGGCCAAAACACTCTTCTTACAGACCAAAACAGAGAGAAGAAGAAAAATCAAGTAGTTCCTCGGAAATGAGGGAAGAATCAGAATATACAAGTAGTTGGAATAAGAAGAGAAAATTGGCCAGATACGACAGGAGAGGTCAGGAGCCTGCCACAGAACGTGGACCAGGAAAACGTGGCCTGACTTCCACATTTTAAATGGCTTTCCCTCCCTGCTTACTGCCTTGCCATTTGCCATCTTGGTCTGTGTACACGAAAGAGAAAACAGGTAATAAATGTAGCGGAGTTAAAAAAAAAAAAAAGTTGAGCAGTTTCCTCACCTAAAATATTCTCAATCTAAAATATCCAACAGTAAAGATATTCAAGGCCAGAGTAAGTACAGTGAACTATTTCAGTTCTGATTACTGAGCTTCTGTGATTAACAAACATGCACTAGTGAAATGACAAGACTAAAATTATTAAGAGATAATATAGGGCCAGGGAGATAGCTCAGTAGAATAAGTGCTTGCCTGACAAGCACAAGGGGCTGAGTTCAATTCTCGATTCTGCCAAAAAAATAAAAAAAGAACTTTTGGGGCCAGGGAGATGGCTCAATGGAATAAGTGCTTCCCTGGCAAGCACAAGGGCCTGAGTTCAATCCCTGGTTCTGCCAAAAAGAAAAAAGAAATAATATAATTTTGAGCCACCTACCATAAAACGAAGATTCAAAACTTGGTTTTGTTTGGCAGGGATCAAATTCAGGGCATTCTACATGTTAGGAAAGTGCTCTGTCATTGAGCGATAGCCCAGCCTTAAATTTTAGGTATTTTCAAAAATCACTGTTATCCAACTTTCTATGTTACAAAATTAAAAAAAAAAAAAAAAAAAAACCCTCCAGGGAGAAACAGAAATGCTGCAAGTGCACAGGAGGGACGATTGAAAAAAAATATGATTAATATAGAGATTTTAAAAAATAGTCCTTACAGTAAAAGACACATTGCCAAGAATGATGGGATAAGTGTGTTTCAGGTGAGAGAGGTTTGAGTATTTTGAGGGGGAGTAATAACAATGTGTCTTTTACTGTAACAATTTTTTAATTTTAAGACTTACATTTTTTAACATCCACCACTGATAAATTTTACAGCAATTTTTGTCAAATAAAGTGTGAAATATTCTTTTTTTTTGGTGGAACCAGGGATTGAACTCAGGCCCCTGCACTTGCCAGGCAAGCACTTATTCCACTGAGCCATCCCCCCAGTCCCCTGATGTGAAATATTCTTACCCACCTTACTAACTGGATTGAGCACCATGTAGCTTCTGGTTGTTCTCCAAATCAAGATGACCATGAAAGGTTAAAAAAAAAATTGAGACAGGATTCTTCTGTGCAGTTCAGGCTTGTCTTGAATTCATTTTGTAACCCAGACTGGCCTCAAAGTCATAGCAATCCCACTGCCTCAGCCTCCTGAATGCTGGGATTATGGGCATGCACCACTACATCCTCTTAAGGTAAATATCTAAAATCTATTCAGAACATCAAGGCAGTTGTGAAGCACAAGGAAAGATACTCACAAAAGCAGACTTCCAGAACTGCTCTGGAAAGTTGCAAGAATGAGGGGATAAGTGCATCCAAAGCAACGTGGGATATTTTGAGGGGGGCTACAGCAATCTTTAACAGTAGTAATTTCTTTAAAAAATTGGCCTTCACCCTATTTCTTTTTTTTTTTTAACATTTATTTTTTTATTTGTGTGTGTGTTTGTGTGTGTGTGTGTGTGGCCAGCTCAGCTCACCAGGGGGCGGGGCGGGCTGGCATGTGGTGCTGGGGGATTGAACCGTGGTCCCTGTGCTTTGCCAAGCTTGTTCTAAGTAGGTGCTTTAGACCATTGAGCCATCTCACCAGCCCAACCCTATTTCTTTATCACAACTTACCTATCATTTTGCTTCCTCCCCTTCATCCATTTGGGAATTAGATAAGGCACTGGGACCTCAAAGAGGCCACTACGCCTTTGGAGAGAGTACCATGTAGTTGGGGGATCAAGACATCTGTATAGTCATATCAATGTACCATTTTAAGTACCCATCCATAAATGTATTACAGGCTGGGTGTGGTGGTGCATGCATGCCTGTAATCCCAGCATATGGGAGGCTGAGGCAGAAGGATCAATGTGAGTTCGAGGCTAATCTGGGCTACAAAGTGAGTTTGAGACCAGCCTGAACTGTATAGCAAGACCCTGTATCAACAAGACTTTAAAAAAAAAAAAAAAAAGGAGAAAGAATATATTACATCCCAACTATTCTAATTGTCATAAGAAATCATTCTGGAAATAAACTGCATATACTTTTTCACAGTACCACACAGTTTAAAAGACAGTATAGAAATTGCCCCGGAAACCCTAAAATCAGACCAAACACCATTGTGTTCCTATGCAACCCAACAGGTACTGGAAAAGAGATGTACAGTGGGGCCGAATCCATGGACTTATCTGGGGACGGTGGAGCAAGGAGTGGTCCTGGCATGTGGTTTCTTGGTGGCTTGTACACCGACAGACAGAGCTTTGATCTGTGGCTGTGATGGTTAAAATCACAGTTGAAGTCAAGGGCAAGCAGGGGTCAAGTTTGAGTTATGCATTCAAAGCCAGCTGTCAAAATTGGGGACACTGAAGTAAGTGTCAAGCTTGACACGCGCTGTCAGGAAGGCCAGCGAGATAGGACAGATCAACGTGTGATGGATGACTCTCGGATGAGTAGCTATGAACAGCAAGATAGGAGGCGGGGACTTCTAGGGCTTGGGAGGTAAGGAGGTGTGGTGGGATGTTAATACTTGAATGCAATTGTTATTTATTCCCAGTGGATATGTGACAGAAGACGTGTGTAAGTTGGGCCTACCTACACTAAGGCAGTATAGGAAAGGCAGAAATTAGAACTGAACTGTCTGGGATGGAGGGTAGAGCTCAGTGAAAGAGAGTTTGCCTAGTATGCCTGGGGCCTCAATTCCATCACCAACACACACACACACACACACACACACACACACACACACACACACACAGAATTTAATCTTCTTCTGAGACATAAACACTCTTGTATGTGGGGGGGAGTAATAGGATTGAACACAGCACCTTCATCCTGAGCCACATCCCCAACCCTCTTCAGTTTTTTATGTCCACGCAGGGCTTCCTTTTGTATTTATAATCCTCTTGCCTCAGCCTCTCAGAATCCTGGGATTACAAACATGCACCACCATATCTGCTGTATGCTATCATATTTAAATTTGAATATTACAGTTCAGTCTGGGTCTGTGTAGGTTCAGGAGAGGTGGCAATATGTTTGAGACCTATGAGCATAGGCATACTTCCAATATTCTAAGCTACCAAACAGCATCACCATGACAAACAGGCCAGTTTTGCTTTCTCCTAGGCCCAAATATGTGTAAAATGATCAAGACATCAACAGGCTGTTGTAGAAACTTGTTGGCTTCTCTCATGGGTGGTCTAAGCCTACCCATACAGTCACAGTCATAGTACCCATGATATTCAAAGTTCTTGCATAATAAGCATTCTCAAGAAAGAAAATGAACAAGAGAGGCCATTGTATGACATGTGAAGGTCTCTTCACTTGGTGTCCAAAAGGGTGCTGCACTGAGATTCTCTAATCTACTCATAAATCATCACTGAGAAATGGGATGTAGAGAATCTTTGTGTCATCGGACAAGCTGTATTCAAAACCAAATATGATAAGGGAGTCCACCAAAAAGGCCTGAAGCTGACAGTCAAAATAACAAAGAAAATTTACTGGTTTCTATACTGCTGCCATACATGCGCAGTCCTACAATACCCAAGCATGTTGTGGGCATGGTCAGGAGCTTCAATCATTGGCCTCGAGTGCATGAGGGACAGAGGAAACTATGTGTGACAGTGAACCTTGATTGGGTTGAGAGATACTTAGGAGATTAAGGAAGCACACTTTGGCTATGTCGGAGTGGGTCATGAGAGTGTGACCATGGGGACCATAACTGACACCTGGCTGCTTGCTGTCTGCTTCCCAGATGCCATGAGTCGAACATCTTCCCTGTGCCATGCCTTTTGCCATGCTGTCTTTGCCCTGGAGCCTGCCAACCACGGACTGAACTGAAACCAAAATAAACCTGTCCTCCTTTCTTTTGTCTAAGCAATGGGAAAGCCAATCAATAAACACGCCATGGTTTCTGGGAAGAATTATGATCATTGATCTGATGTAGGATGGTAGATAACTCCATTTTTCTCTGAAAGAAAAGAGATTTTTAAATCAGATCAATGCAAATATCCTCACAGCTCAAAAATAAAATACAGGCCTGGGGAGATAGCTCAGTGGTTTAAGTGCCTGCCTGGCAAGCACATGGACCAAGTTTGATCCCCGTTGCAGCATGCTGGGCTGGCCCTGGAATACTGGACACACAACACAGGCCCTAAAACCAGGTGTGGTGGCACATGCCTGTAATCCCAGTGCTAGGAAGGCTGACACAGGAGGATCACCATGAATTTGAATTGCACACTGAGACTCTGTATCCAATAAATAAAGAAAATAAAGTACGAAATATTTATCAAAATCCATGGAGCAAGCATTGTCAGTTTTTTTGTCTAGATGCTCTTGGTTTTGGTAAACGTTAACTCATATTCACGAACTCCACAAAATAAAACCAGGAACTCAGTCTGTATCTTTCCAGAGAGATGTAGGTAAGTGTAAAATAGTTTTTCTTCAGAAGCTATCATTCACTGGATTGAGATGAGTGCTGTACTTTACTTAGAAGGAAAGCATTAATGACCCACTAACTCTCTTAGTTGATTTCCCAGAAAAGTGTTGATTTTATGAGGACCGAGGAATGTGTTTTTCTACACTATCATGTGAATTGGGCTGAAGTCTGTGGCTACGAAGCGAAGTGCAGCTCCTGGCTCCTGAGTTCTAAGCCATGCTCCATGTGTGATCAACCTTTGCTGTGATCAGCTTGCACAACTAGTAACATCAGTCAGGCACTGACCCTACACGACTGTACCATGAGCTCTGTGTCAACAGGGCTTGTGTCCTACTTTCTCATTGCTATCTCCCAGCAACCAGTACAATGTTTGGAACACAATTAAGTATTTAATACATATTTAATGAGTGAATTTTCCCCACAATATCAAGAGACTATGTAGCTCCTGCTTCTCCTTCCTCCTTTCCTTAGTCCAAGTCCCATTGTCCAAATGTATCTACGCTAACTTTGAAAAATGAATGGAGAAGGTAAAAGACTTTTATGTGATTGGGACAGAAAAATGACTGTCAAAGTGAGAAAATTAACTGTAGTCTTGAAACAAAGGGTAACACTTCCTCAGAAGTCAATGGTGATTGACACCAAGGATACAGGTAAGAAAAAACAGCTCAAGGTCACAGCATCTTCTACCTACAAAAACAGACCAGTCTCCATGTGAGCATTATCCATGGTGTGTGCTCCTTATAGGGTGGGAGAATTGTTCAAGGGCCTTCTGTGGTGCAAACACAAGGGTTAACCCACTTGTAAAAGGATCTCAGAGAGGCAGAGGTAGAAAACAAAACTCTGAAGGAGCATTAGGAAGGAGAGCATTGTGGCCCCCTAGGATCCTTCCACATACCCTTACCTTGAGGCCTTCTTCTCCAGGCCCAAATGCCAACTCCAGCCAGGACAATGCTGAGCCCCAGGGCTGCAGGGACAGCTTTTGTCACCAGAAGAAGGACTTTCCATTCTGAAAGTAAGCAAATGAAGAAAATCCACAATTCCCCTTTCCCTTCTATGATAACTCTGAGACTTTTGTCATTGTGATCAGTGGAAAATCAACATTATTTTACTGTCAGTTCTCACTCATCAATCAATCTGATGCCTAATGGAATATCTGCTTGTGTTTTCCTTTGTTTAATTTTTCAAAATTTTAAATTTGTAACATAGTAAATAGTGGTAGATATAATCTACAAAACATGTGGGTGTGGTGGTACACACCTGTAATCCTAGCGCTCAAGAGGCTGAGACAGGAGGATTGCATGAATTCAAGGTCAGCCTGACCTACAGAGCAAGACCTTGTCTCAAAAAAGCAAAACAACCCCCCCCCCAAAAAAAAAAACCCACCAAAAATGGTCTTTGGGGCGCACAATAATTTGTGTGAGTATAACAGAGCCCTGGGACCAAGCATTGTGAAAACTACTAATTTAAGAAACCCATTCTACAGCCCACTGGGTGCTGCAGTGACCCACCTTCCTCTCTGGCAGGCTACACAGCTTCATGCCCAGCCTCTTTTCTGTGTCTCATATCCCAGACAGCTGTGAACCTAGTCCTTACCCTGGGGATCCTGAATAACCACTTGGAGACCACAGTGCTCCACATGACAAGAGTAAATGTCATTGTCCTGAGGATCCAGTTCAACAGACACCCATGTCTGATAGGTTCCATCTCCGCTGGGAAGGATGTCTCCATAATCTGCTTCTTGAACAATTTCTTCTCCAATTTTAAACCACATCATGGAGATTTCCGGAGGGTAAAAGCCATGAGCTCTGCAGAAAAGAGTTGTAATCCCTGGAAAAGTTTCTTTGCGATGTGTTCTGACAAGTGAGGTTCTAGGAAGAAAAAGCTAGGTTAACTGTTTTGAGTACTAAGCAAACAATATTAAAACTTCGCAAATGAGTTTCCCAATTAATTTTTCCTCCCTGTAAGAAACATCTAATGTTAAGATTGCCCAGGTACATCAACAACAAACTTATTTCTTACGTACTGTCTACTGGGCCAGTGTGCTAGGTAATGAAGTCATACTCAGTTCTGCGATGTAGGATACAGCACAGAGTGTTTAGAAAACGTGTTGAGATTGATTATTATTTGAAATACATTTATATGTCAAGGAAAACAGAAATATGTGATTATTCCTGGTAAGTAACCCACCCAGAGATTGGAGGTCACAATTCAGTATCCTTTGATCTCAATTTTGTGTTCGGTAATAAATAACACTGACATCTCAGCTCAGAGTTGGTTCTGAATTGTCATCTGTACTCAGGGTGGCACTTGGATGGTTGTTATCAGATACAGATTCATGTAATAGATCACCCCCTCTCAGGAGCCACAGAAACTGATAGATAGGAGAGCTCCAGCCGTGACAAGGATTTGTCTATTTGTGACTTTGCTTCCTCATGGCTGCAGTTAAATTTCTATATGATGCCATCCTTAACCTCTCTGGCTGAAACTGGGACATAGAGCCACACAGAGACCAACCATATGACTGGAAAAGCTGTATTTTGCATCTCTCTAAGATTCACATCCTCATGTCCACCTTAGTAAATGCCACTCCTGATACAGGAAAAGCCTTCCCATCAAGAATGCCCTTTCAAGAATGCCCTTTCTTTTCTTTTTTTTTTTTAATGTCTTTTTTTTTTTTACATTTATTTATTGTGTGTGTGTGTGTGTGTGTGTGTGTGTGTGGCCAGCTCAGCCCACCAGGGGGTGCGGCTGGCTGGCATGTGGTGCTGGGGGAATCGAACCGCGGTCCCTGTGCTTTGCTAAGCTTGTTCTAAGTAGGTGCTTTAGACCACTGAGCCATCTCTCCAGCCCCCAAGAATGCCCTTTCACCTGAGGTAGGATATTTAGTAGATGAAAAAGGCTCTGTAATACTAGAATAAAGTATAAACGGCACCAAGACAGACTGCTTTTTGGAAGTGCCTGTAAGAAATCAACCCTTGGAGGAGGAGAAGGGAAACTAACAAGAATTAAGGTGTGTTATATGTATGTACCAAATGTATGTCATTATTATATATGCAAACACGTACTAATAAATTTTCTTTTTTAAAAAAATGTATTTCTGGGCTTGGGAGATGGCTCGGTGGAATAAGCTCTTCGCTGGCAAGTGCAAAGGCCTAAATTCAATCCCTGGTTCTGCAAA
>NW_004524752.1:1872134-1909404 GCF_000260255.1 Octodon degus
GGATTAACCCTTAAATCTCAATTTGTGTGAACAGAGATCAGTACTTTACAAAGTGGTTTCCTATGTATTATTTCATATCAATTTCCCTGAGGTAAGCACCAGTGCACTGCTTATTTCACTCAGCATCATTGCTCAGTTGGCCCAGTACCTCTTAGCTCTACTTTTTCTCATAAACGGAACCCCTTCTCCTGCTAAACAACATATTTTGGAAAATATCCTACCCCAACATGCTGGGTTTGTTTGTTTGTTTCTGAGAATAGGGACTCATTATATAGTCCAGGTTGCGCTTGAAATTGCACCAATTCTTCTGCTTCAGCTTCCTGAGTGCTGGGATTACAGATGTGGGCCACCACCCTCAGCTGCATTTCCGTTAAGAACAGCCAGTCTTAGTGTCCACTCCCCAAACTGGGTGCTGTTAAGATTCTTTGCCAGTCCCTGACCTTCTGTACCTTCCTGCATTCTGAGTACAGAAACCTGGACTCTTCAGCTTGCTCCTCCAGAACTCCCTTGGCCTCTAGCTTCCAGGGACGTTTGGCTATTGGGATAAGCATCCAAAGCCAAAGACCAGAGAGCTGGAGGAGAGATGGGGTTTTAGCTGCCTGTTCCACCACGCACCTCACTGCTAGTGGTCAGGCTCCTTAAAAAGCACAGCTCTTAAGTAGGTCTTCTTCTACTAGGGTGCCAGCTCTTTCTGGATTCTGTTACTAATATTCCCATTTCCTGCCCTTTGCATCATGGGAAGGCATAGATTCCCACTGTTCCGAGTCACCAGGCACCTCACCATCCCTGCTGGTTTCCTCGATCCTTATTATACTTTTACAGAAGAACCCTCCCTGTATTCTCCTGAGCGAAACCACTTTGTGTATGCCATTTAGTCCTTGCCTGGACTCTTTTAACCCAGGGCTGATCTTAGAAGCTTATCCTGATGCTCACAGTGATTAGGCCAAGAAGTAGCATGTGACCCAATTCAGGCCAATCAGAATCCTCCTGTGATTGATTTATTTAGAGAACTAATTCTTGCAGAACAGTTAGGTCAAGGATATAAGCTTTATGCTGGGGCCACAGCTCCACTTTATAGAGAAAGCCATTTAAACCTTGAGTTTGATTCCTTGGGCCTCCATACTGCCCTGATTCCAGCCTTAAAATAGGTTCCTTCTTTTTGTAGGAGCCAGTTTGAATTGATTTGTGTTTCCTGAAATCATCAATGTTAAGCTAGTTATTCAGTTATTAGGAAGCAGATCAAAATCAAACTCTAGTCATCTGCTTCCACAGCCTATGATAATATCTGTGATTTTTAAACAGATAGTGTGTGTTCATTCCTTTGGCTTAGACATCTCCCCTCTGGGCCTGCCACAGCTCTGGAAAGTCCCTGCCCTGGAGAGCACTCCTGTGGGAAAAGGCACATTGTGTCTAGGAATTTCCTGTAGAAAGGTACAGATGTAGTTCATTTACCATAATTAGATCATACATGAAAAATTGTGCATTAACCAGAAACTGACCAATAGAATCATATCTTTAAAGCTGAAGAGGAGATCTTTACAAAAGAAATTGTGGCATTAATCCTCAAGTAAAGCAAAGGCCCGCTGTTTTTTTCTTAATAAACCCAGGTTTTTATGCATACAGGGTTTCCTAAACAATCTGTAAGAATTACCTGACCTCTGAAAGTATTTTCCAATTTACTACTATCGGAGACAGAGAGATTTGCCTCCCTGCATCCTCCCCTCACAAAAGGTGCTCTTAGGAGGAACTCCATGCTCTCAAAACAAGTAGAATTGCTAAATCTTGTCAAGATGATGTTGAGCAGGGTATGGTGGGATATGCCTGTAACCGCAATACTCTGAGAGGCCGAGACCAGAAGATCATAAGTTCTAGCTCAGCTTGGACAGCTTAGCAATATAAGGAGAGCCTAACTCAAAATAAACAATAAAAACAGACTGGCAATGTAGCTCAATGCAAAGACCTTATGTTAACTTCGAATACCACAAACAAGTGTGCACATGTACACACACACACACAAACACACACACAAACACACACAGTGTTAAATTAGCCAAGGAAACTTCTCACAAGGGTTACATATCACAGTAGTACAGCTGAAGAGATAAGATTTCAGCATGGGGTGAATATCACCTACATAAATGAAAGGGTCATATAAACCCCATTATTATGGGGATACGTGAGCCAAGTTCCTTTCTTCTCTTTACCTGTTCTTTGTAGAGTGTCTTTTCCATACTCTAGGAATCTCTTGAGCCAGGCAATGCATTCTTTTTCCAGCCAGTTCTTTTGAACTGTAACTCACATTGATTGGCCTCCCACGCCCGGTTGGTGATGACAGCCACATTATCTACAGCCACCCAGGAGAGAGTATCTTTATTAAAGATAATGAAATCCTCCCCATCATATGCATATTGGAGAAATCCTGTAGTACTTCCATCTTCCAGCAACTCACAGCCAATCATTCTCTGATAAGTGTGAACCCCTGGAAAACACGTGAGTCATGAGGGATGGACACAGGGACAGAGCTGGCTCTTAGGTGAGGTGACCAGGGTATGGCTGGAAGTATCCTCTGCCCTAGGGATACTGACCCCTCATGCCATATGTCTCCAGGAGGTTCCTATTATGTAAGCCCACATATCAATAGACATTTGTGGAGTAACTGCCAGCTACCATAGGAATATGATAATGCTTATCTTGGGGAGTTATCTTGGGGATGATTAACTGATAAATTTTGTGGCCATTATGAGTGCAATAGAAAGAGATATCCAGGAAGTAGAAATATCCCTGGGAAAGTTAATGTACTAAGTCATTACACATAAGCTAGCAAATCACTGAGCCTGGCCATCCAGAAATGAGACTCAGGCTAGGCAAATTTAGGACAAAAGAGAAGATGCATGTTAGAAGGCTGGATGGCAATAGGATAGACGTATGAGGCAAAGGTCAGAGGGCTCTTGGGGAAGAGAAGGACAACTGGAAAGATGCATAAGGCAGATGGTAAGCACCAAATTCTACCAACCAAATTTTCCAGGCTTTGCCAAAAGCCACAGTGAGTACAAGTGAGTAGTCTTTCACATTCATCCCAAACAGCCTGTACTGGAAAGAGCCCTGAGGGAACACATCTCTGAAGGGAAGCCACACCTGAGTGATTGTAGTGCCTCTGCAGGTGCCTCAGCTCCGTCTTGAATGTCTGTTGCCAGCCTCTCAGCAGCTGAGTATACCTCTCCCAGTGATCAGGCTCCAAGTTTTCTGCCATCCATGGGGACTGAGGGTCCTTCCGTCGAGTGACACTGTCATATGTGGTGATAGGGTGTGAGTCCACATACCCAACTGAGATAAATTCAGGGATGCCATGGCTAGGATCTGAAAGGCCCAAGCGGAAATACACCAGAGAGTGAGTCCCTGGGCAGGAGGTAAGGACAGGCATTACTGAGTGGCACAGATGATCTAAATTTATAAATTCCATTCCACTGAATCCCCACACCAGTGTCCTCCACACCCATGACTCTGGGGCCCACTGCTATATCCTCATACAGAATTAAAGAACTCTGGGAACTAGCATTCTGGAAAGGGCTTTAGGGCTCTGGGTTTTTTGGTTTAGATTTAGAATCTTAAGATGAAAGTTGGCAGGCAACCTCAGAGTGTACACACAGAATAGAATGCTGCTCTGATCTTGGGGGAAGAGCCCAAGGTTACTCACTGGGCTCTCCAGTGGGGGACTGTGTCTGAGGTGTCCTCAGGAATTTAGAATTAAAAGCTCTCATAACCCAATTCCTTTATTTTACCTGCCATGCCTCTGGGTAGACAAACTGAGGAACCCACTCCACTTCTGTACAATGTATGTGGGCACAAACACACACACACACACACACACACACACACACACGCACAAACATAGAGTTGGGTAGACCAAGAACACCCATAAAGACTTCATCCTTGGAGAAAAAAAAAATTAAAGTATGGTGTTTTCCCTATCATACCAAACCAACTCCATTAGCCAATTCTACTAGGACTGTGATCATGACCAAGGGTTAAAGGTCAACTGAAATAGGGGCCGGGGAGATGGCTTGGTGGAATAAGCGCTTCCCTGGCAAGTGCAAGGGCCTGAGTTCGCTCCCCGGTTCCACAAAAAAAAAAAAAAAAGGTCAACTGAAATGAAACAAATGTTCTGCTCTCTGAGGTACCCACTCAACTCTCAACTTGTCCAAGAAACTCAGTATCTGGTAAAAAGAGGAGAGATGGCTTCAAAATAGCCAGATGGATACCACTATGGGGCCTGAGCAAGTGTGTGCCCTCAGGAAAGATTTTCCAGAGAAGTGATGTCTTAAGAGAGATCGTGGCCCTGGCTAGGAAGGGAGCAGGCAAAGGGACTAGAAGGGACCCAGGAGGAGAGGGTGGCAGGGGCTGGGAAACCACATGGGCAGGCAGGAGGTCTGAGAGATCAGGGTGTACTGTGTGAACCAGATGGCCCAGGATGAGTGCACACAGCATCACAAGGGGACTGGGAGAGATGATGCCTGGGAGGCAAGCAGAGCCCAGGCTGAGAAAGCCATAGCCCTGCATGTCGTGCCATGCCAAAGAGCGGGCAGACAGAAGGCACACAGCTCTGCCTGCTGTCATCTGAAACTGTCTGTCTCTGAGCCTTTCTCATTACCTCCTACCAATCTGCCCCATCTAAACCCTTCCTGGTCATCAAAGCCCCTCCACAAAGACAGACCTAGAACCACCCCTGATAACTGCATGGCCTGATCAAGAGGAAAATTGGAGGCCCATACGAGAGATGCAAATATTTAAAAGGAATAAGTTAAGAAAAAAAGGGGGAAAAAAGGCTAATCATAGACTGTCTTCTAATTTTTAGAAATAGTCATAATAGTCATTCATATGACTCTGACAATAAAGTTCCAAGTTCGAAGTCTACACTTTGTGAAGAGCCTGACCTGGATATAGTGACACAGAGAAATCTGGCCTTTGTGGTCTAGGCCTTGACCCTCAACCTAGTACCCACCTCCTTCTCTCCCCACTTCTAGCTTCATTCACCTTGCCCAGGGCCCTGTGTTCATACTTAAATGGCCTTTTCTCTCATTCAAGTTCCATTCACAAACACAGCCTCTTGGCTACCTCTGAGGCCCGGAAAAGGTTCAGGAACAGACATCCTAGCCTTCAAGAAACAACCATGTGGAAACCTACAAAGCTCTGAGTCACCTAGAGGGGAATTCCAGGTCCCCAGGTACATGGGGTTTGGTCTACAATGGAGGGGCACTGCATGGGGTGATCCCTTCTCCTAGGCCTTATAGATTCCTTGTTCTAGAGAAAGGGCTATAGATAGTTGAGGACCTGTGTGAGGCTCTCTAACATGTGGGAATGCATCTAGGAGCTTCTCTCACCTGTGTCACAGGGCTGTGCTACATTGCATTTCCCCAGTGTCTTTCCAGATTGCCACCTCAATGTTGTCACCCCCTTTGAGAGCTCTGCTAGGACTTGGTAAATACTTGGCAAACAAAATTGTGGTGAAGCAGTTTCTTTCTCTGCTTTGAAATCATGAAATAAGGGGCCAGGGAGAAAGCTAGGTAGAATAAGAGCTTGCCTGGCAAGTGCAAGGGCCTGAGTTCAATCCCCGGTTCCGCAAAAAAAAAAAATCATGAAATATGCTGAAATGCATATGAGTCTATCTCACCTGAAACTTAGGGTTTAACAAACCGTTTTTACTCAAAGGAAGGCTGGTGCATAGGGAACAGAGCTGAAATCTAATTTATATCCAATATGGAATCTGAAAAAGGCCAATATGCTTAAGCCTTGATCGATTTTCAAAAGTTTTATTTCTCCACATCTGGAAAGATTTTATGGCTACTCTGGAGATACAACTGTTCAAAGATGGAAGTAAAGGGAAGAACAAGTCATAAACATTAGTTCTCATACTTTTTTTTTTCATTTTATGTATGTGGTACAGGGTCTCACTATGCAGCTTGGACTAGCAGTGATCCTCCTGTTTTTAGCTTCCCCAACATTGGGATTACAGGCATGTGCCACCATGCCCAGACTTGATCTCTGGCTCAGTGTGCCCCAGGGGCAGGGGCAGAGTAGCATGAGAGACTAGGTATCGAACCCCTGGTCCCTGCGCTTGCCAAAGCACTGAGCTATCTCACCAGCCCTCATACTTTCTTAATATTTGTGTGTGTGTGTGTGTGTGTGTGTGTGTGTGTGTGTGTGTGAATACTTAAAAAACACATGAGGACATCATCTGAAGTAGTCACTCTTCTAGCGCCTTGAGCACACCGCAAACAAAACATGTAAAAAGTATCAGCCATCATGAAGCCCATATTCTAGTGGGGGAGGAAAGAAGACAGTCAATATAAAATAAGTGAAAGAATTTATTGTCATTATTATTTATTGATATTATTATTTAAGTGCTTTGGGGTAAAATAAAGCTGCAAAGAGAGTATGTGACACAATTTTAGACAAGAAGCCTATTAGGGGAAGCATCCCCCAAAGGTGACTTCTGAGTAGGCAGCTGTGGAGAATGAGGAAGGCAGGCGTCTGGAGACAGCAGTCAGGCAGTAGGGGGCATGCAAAGGCCCTGGGGAAAGAGACTGCTGGTCTACCCCCAAAGCAGCAAGAAGGCCTGGGTCTGGGGCTGAGACAGTGAGTGAGAAAGAAAGAACTAGGAACCCCTTTCCATTATGCATAGGAAAAACCTTCACAGAAAGCAGATTCCAGGTACAGAACGGGAAGAAGGAGACAGAAGAAGGAAGGAAAAAGGTGCTGTTACCAGGCTAAGCTGGATTGGTGTAGAATGTCCACCAAGAATCTGGGGTTCCTGTTGATATCTGGAGCCACAGACAAGTAAAAATAAGTACTGTATTAACACCTTGGGACATGACTTCCATGATAGGAGGATTTATTCCAGGTCTCACTAATAAACACAATATTTATAATTCATGTAATTTTACTGTAGTAGTCAGTTTTTTATCACTATAACAAAATACCTGAGATGATTAACTTACACAGAGAAAATATTTACTTTGGCTGACAGTTTTGGAGGTCCCAGTCCATGGCTGATTGCCCCATTCCTGTGATGGCTGATTGCCCCATTCCTCTTCCTCGGGGCAGAAGAGTGTTGTAGAACAAATGCACTAACATCAAGAGCCACAGAGGGAGAAAAAAAAGAGGGGAAGAGACTAGAGCCTCACAATCCCCTTCAAGGACATTCCTCAATGACCTGAATTCCTCCCACTAGGCCCTGGCTCTTAGAAGTTCTACCACCTCACCCTGGCACCACCCTGGAGACCTTTAACACATGGCATTGGAGTATAGTCAAGATTTGAACTATAGTACTACTTTCTTATAAAAATATAATACCATAAATTTGCATCATATAAAATTTAAAAAGACAGAAAGAAGATCCACTGGACTTTCCTCCCCTCTAATCTCAGGTCAGTTTCTGGGTGGGGGCAATTGTTCTGCACCAGTCAGCCTTCACTTCACAGGCTTTTCAGTCTGTCCACCCTTCATAGAGTTCACAGGGCTGCGCTCCAGGATACCACAGCCTCTCCTCCTTCCCGTGGGGCTGGTTACCTATCTGGTGCTTCCAGACATACAAACTATGTATGCTTGCTTCTTAGCTGGGCTTCCAAAAGGTTGGTTCCAAAATGATTAGATATTGGTTGACAGATGCGAGGTCAATAACAGAAAAGAAAAGAAAGGAGAAAGTCCAAGTCCCCTCTGCCCCCCTTCACCTATTTAATAGCATATTGGACCTCTCTAACCCAGGATGTGTTGCCCAGATGTTCAAATTTCTGGTATAGCTCTTGAGATTGAAAAGAACAATATTGATCTACAAAACTGGTAATCTCATACAAACCAATCTAATCTTCTGATTCTCTCCTCTTGTTCTAATAATTATGAAATTAGGTTTCTCTCTCCCTTTCCAGGAACAGATCATCAACATCAGCTCTCTTGTTCAGCTGAAATCCATGGTTTAGAATTTGGTCTTCTTTCTGGGCCAGCTAAGCTGCTTTTCCAAGGGTGATTGCTGTCCTTCCTTCTTAGATTCTGATAGATATTTCTGGAAAAGCTAACCAACACAACAAAACAAGTTCTCTCCACCTGCTCTGGTGACCTTATAGTTCTAAATTATGTCCCTTGAGCCTATATACCCACTAGCTAGACCATTTTTACAAAAGGCTATGGAGGTAGCTGAATTATAAAATAATAACATATTATCAAACATTAATTCAGAGAAATTTATATTTATTGAATATCTACCATGTACAAGGACTTGTGAGGCAATGTCAGGACAAGAACAGATATCAGTTCTTTCCTCCAGGAGGTAGTTGGGAGGAACTAAAGCACATAGCATAAACAAATGCAATGTAGTGACATAGGACATCAACAGGCACAAAAGCAGTGCTGATGGGAGGCTCCTGCAGCTCAGACGACAGAGACCCTGCTCTCCTGTGCGATGAACCCTTGAGAAATGCCCCAAGAAGATGGTGGCAGATCAGCTGGGCTCCAGTGAGTCATAAAAGGCAGGAGCATCTTACTCACACCCTCAGAACTGAACTGAAGTATTGGGCAAGTGCCTTGGTTGCAGTGGTAGGCCCTTGACAAACACAGGTTTCATTTATGCCTCACAACAGCCTTTTGAGGTAGGGCTTATATAATCCCCATTTCATAGATGGAAAATAGGTGCAGAGATTCAGTAACCTACCCAAAATAATCCCTAGAATCCATAAGTAGAGGAACCAGAAATCAGTCTGATCACTCAGATGGGAAGCCCCTCTATCTTAGGGGACCCAACCTTCTTTAATGGACAGACACTTCCCTGACCCAGATTGTTTAACTTCTAGCTCCTGGATCATCATTGCTGTCTCTTGGGCTGGAGATATAGCTCAGTGGCATGAACGCCTACCTGGCAAGTGCAAGGTCCTGAGTTCAATCTCCCATACCACAAAAAGAAAAAAGAAAAAAAAAAAAAAGGTGAGATGTAGGAAATTGCTGCCAATAGGCCCTGATATACCGTCTTACATCATTACTCTCTCTTGCTCTCTCTCTCTTTTTTTTTTTTTTTTTTTTGGCGGAACAAGGGATTGAACTCAGATCCTTGTGTTTGCCAGTCAAGCGCTTATCCTACTGAGTCATCTCCCGGGCCCCTCTTGCTCTCTTTTGTCAATGTCTCTGATTTCCCAGGGCCAGGGGCCCAGACTCCAGACCTTTCTCTCAGTAGGTGGCAGTGGGTCCTGACTGGATAATCAAGGTCAACAGAGTATACTTCATTTGTTGTCCACCCCCCTCCCCAGTAGCCCAATGTTTTCATGAGGTCAAAATGATTATAATTCCCGGGAACTACTTTGGGGAATTACATGCATTGGGGGCAGTGGTGCTGGTGGATGGCAACATTTTTAGTTAAGGGAAACTCTGGACCCTTCCTTCTCAAATTATGCAGTGATGTGAATGGTTCTCTAGGTAGCAGAAACTGTCTCCTCCCCTAACAATTTGTATAATGATAAGAAAATACAAGTGCTAAATGTGATACCTTGGCCTTTTAGCTACTCTTTTAAGGCTACCCTCTTGAAGGTTCCCAGTATCTCATTGCATTTAGGCTATATTCTTTTCTGAATTTCCAGTGGTAATTGTTTTAGCTGTATCAGAGCAGAGAAATAGACAAATCAAATCCCAGTCCCCTGAACTAATTTCTAGAAAGGATATTAGCTATAAGTAAATATATAATATGAGGTCAGGTAGAAGTAAATACCATAAAGGAAAATGTGCAGAAACAGAAGTAGTGTGAAAAAGGTTCATCTTTTAGATAAAAGGACCAAGGAAGGCCTTTGGAGGACCAGGAAAGGTAAAAATATTTTTACTTGAGTAAAAATATGCATAGAGCGAGGGAGTAAGCCATGGGAAAAGATAGAAGACAAAAAGCACATCAAGCCCTTAGTTCCAGGGGAGGGTACATGGTCCACATGTTGGAGGATCAGTAAGGGCCCCGTAAAGTGCTGAAGACTGACTGAGCTCTGGTGGCTTATTTGTTTGTACTTTCTGGGCACAATGATGACAATACTTCTCATATTTCCCAGAAGAATTCCAATTTTACGAATCTCATTCTTATTAAATGATGCATTGAACTTGTAACAAAATGTGATTTAATATGTATGCTCTTGAAAGGTTTTCCCTAATAAATATAAATTCAGATGTCTGAAAAAATATTCTTTGTCACTTATCTTAATTTAGGTTTCATAAAATAAAAGTGCTTAAAGAGTTATGTGTTTGATCTTTAATCTGGGCCCCTTTCTTGGAATCCTTAGGGATAAGAGGATCCAGCTCAAGTGAAAATAAGCAGATATTCCAACTAGTTAGAAGAAAATCTACAAATTAGCTTAATTTCTCAGATTTAGATAGCCTCAATGTCAACCAAGAAGAAGAGGACCAGAGGAGAGTAAAATATCTTGAAGAAATTTCTGTGGCATGTACCTTGACAGACTGAAGTCTAATAAAGTCAGTAGCAAATGCCCATATTTTATCATGTTAACTAATTGAACTCCAGGTCATTTCTAAGCAGATAATCTGTAATCTGTCCTCCAACCTAGCCCAATGCCAATGGGCTTAGGGGGTTATCCATCATCAGTCTTTGTATCTGAAGTACTCCACCATTCATAAAGTAGACTGATACAGTATATTAATATATCCATAACATGATGACTAATATCAAGAGACTAACCTTGGTTATGTCAGGATGAAACATACAAACTCTATATGGCTATGCAAGACAAATCTCATGCACACCCCCAGCCTGATCACATCCTCAGTCCAAAGTTACATACAGGGTAAAATGAACATGATGATTTGTAAAAGCATGAAACTCTTCTTTTAATGCCAAATCTCTTCAGCCGTTACTACTGCCCAAGCTATGACTCACAGTCAGGTAACTTTAGTTTTGGGTGAACATTACTTTTTAACATAAAGTTGCTCAGAAAGCCTTTAGGTAGGGCCAGGGAAAGAAGGAAAAAGTGACACTGCCTCTTTCTAGTCTTTAAGAAGAGCCTCCTGGGGAAAGTTTTGGAAAGAGAAATCTAGAGGACTATGAACAGGAGCTATGAGAACAAAACGGAAGGAGTGGCCACCTGCAGGCTTTGAAATAGGTAACAGCCACGCAGTGGAGGTGATACTGAAATTATTTTAACCTTTCTTGGAGTTGTGACATCAAACACTCTACTCTGGTATCTCCTCCCTGGGCTCCAAACTTACACTGACATAAAAGTGCCTATTCAAAGCTAACACTAGGCATAAATATCAAGGAGACCGAATCTTCCTGCATAGCCTTATACCCCGTCAGTTCCCCGAAGTTCACGAATGCTCCATCAGGGTCTTGGCAGAAATCAGCACGCACTCCAGGTGGGTGATAATGAGGAGACTGATCATATTGAAGGGACTTCTTGTGAAGACTGCTGATGGGCACCCCAAACTAGAACCCGCAGGGAGTCATTGTCACTTCTAGGGTTAAAGTGATACACCAAAGAGGTTGGTTACTGTAGCTCAGGGGGACCTAAGACCATAAAGAAAGGGTTCTCAGGCTAAACTATATTATCAAGTGACTTATCTGCACCAGAGATATTACAGAAGGAGCAAGAAAGGCATATCCCAACCTCTTTTTCCTCCCGTTCTTCATTCTCCCTTCCCTCAGTGCCTTCCACTAGGTGAGCCCACACAAAAATTAGTCTGCAAGGGAGACCTGGTGGTACAGTCTGTAGCAATCCATCTCTAGGACATGAAAGAGAACAGGGAAAGACAATGCCAGCAAGCAGAAGAAGAAGAACCAGCACTGACAGCCTCCTCGGCTCATTATATCTTACTTGCTTTATTTCTTATTCTATCAATTATCAAAATTCCAAATGTTCACATCCAGAGGTACCATAGTATTGTGGAAAAGCTCTGGACCTAAGGTCAAAAGATTGCTTACTATGTGAACAAAGTCAATCTCTAGACCTAGAGAGAAATTGAGCGCTTATCTTTAAAAGGAGATGTGAGCCTACCAAAAGAGTTAGTGAGCTCATCACCTGGGATAGTATGTTTAAGGAATATTGTCTCATTATGGGAGAGTTACTTGTGGATTTTATGCAGGTACTACATGAACTCTTCCCCTTCTAAAATGATCATCCTTTAGCTCCCTCCTTCCTCTTCTCATCTTCTGCCTCTTATCTTCATCCCCTTTCATTCCCATTTCTGAATTAATGATGAGACCTCCAGGGTTAGTTTTTCAGGGAAGCAGAAACTATGTCTGTCTTATATACTGTCGTGTCCCTAAAGTCCCTGGCACAAGGTGGGGCACCAACCAATAGCTATAGAAATGATGCTCAGATGGCTCCGAGGAGCTCCTTCCTGACATGTTCATCAGTCACCATCTACAGTGGTGCCCTCCCTCCAGTGCCAGCGCTCCACTCAGAATTGTTGCCTAGGACAGAGTAGGCTGATGCTTCCTGCTCCCCCAAAAGCTTTCTCATGTATTTGAAGAAACAGAAGGCTTCTGCTTCCCCACTGACATGAGCCCACTAAACAATGAAAAACTCTTCCTTCTATTCCACTCACATTTCTTATCCTCATGGAACAAGCCCAGAGCCATGGCTTCATCTTTCTGGGGTCTTCTGTTACACAGAGCTTGTGGTAAGGAACAAAAACAATGATAAATGTGAGCATTGGATCTACTCCACTGTTGAGTGCCCTGAAACTCTGACTATAATCCTGAGGCTCACTAAGTTAGAAAAGCAGAGAAATAAAAGGAAAAAAGAAAGGCAGGAGAGGATATGAGTGAAAAAGAAAGGAGGCAGTGCTCTGAGGGAAAGTGAGGAAGTTATCAGAAGGGTCTTTCCAGAGTGGCTTCCACCCCTTCATCAAAATCCTACAAATAATACAACAGAAAACTATTCAGGTGGCCGATAGCTACTTCAAGTCCTGTGTGATACACATGCACTTCTGTCCGTGGCTGCTTCATGCTTCCATAAGTTTTAGAAAGCAACGCTGTTGTCCCTAGGCCATCTCAGCTTTAGAACTAGAGGCAAAGAACACTTGGGATACTCACGAGCATGGGTGAACTTCACCATCAACACAGTGATGAGAGATAACAAGAGGACCATCAGCCCTCACGACAGTGCCTCTCTTTCCAAAACTGTCAGTTCCCATTAATCCTTTCCGAGAACTTACACTCGAATCACTCACTCCTAGGTGATTTAGCAATAACACATAGGACCCTCTACCAATAAGAACAGGAGAAAATACGTTGTGTGATCAGTTGCTAGGTAGAAGAAAGATGTTCAAAATGAAAGTAGTAACTGTTAACCCTTTGTTGGTTTCAAACAAGTCAAGCTCTATTTTGTATTCCTCTCTCCACTTTCCACCCAATTTTAAAATATTTATAAAGAATGGCTGTAGGCCCTGCAGTGCTAGCCCTGCTCCCAGGGCACCCTGAGACTGTAATTGCGACTGGGCGTGGTGGCACGCACCTGTATTCCCAGCTCTTGGGAGCCTGTTAAAAGGAAGATCACTACAAGTCTGATCTAATAGTGAGACCCTAAATACCCTGTAGACTCTTCCCTAAAATACAAAAAAAAAAAAAAAACAGTTACATGCAAGGTATAGGGACACAAAAACAATAACGCATAATTACTCAGAGAGTTCAAGATGCTACCTTTGTTTCTTCCTGGAGTTTAGATTTTGTTCAGGGCTCAATGAGAAAATCACACCAAGTTCCCAGGGTCTGGAATTCTCCACTCTGACTCCCCCCAATGTCTGATATAGCATATACTCCAGAGGTCATATATTGATACTATGTATCAGTTAGATTGTCCTATATTTTTTGGCTTTTGTCTGTCTGCCTTCTGGAGATGGCACATTAGGCCCCCAACTTCTTATGGAAGAGGACCTTTGAGAAGATTCTGAGGGGCACTTCTTCAGCTTGCTCAACCCACAATCTCTTGGATCAAGCTGTAGCTATACTGTCATCAAAACCACATGACAAGTTAGAAAACAACAGTTTACACTCTGAGGATCTGAAGCACAGGCCCAGACAGGAAAGAGGAAGTGGAGGTGAACAGGCAAGAAGATTGGAGGCAGGGCCATGAAGCAGTTCAGGCCAGAGCCCAGGTTCAAAACCTTGTTTGCGTTCCAGCCATTTGCCTCTAGGTAGAATCCCAAAGTGCACTGAGGCTTGCTATCTTCAACTGTGAAAACAAATCCTAGCGTGCATTTCACAAGAGACTTGAAGGAGGACTTCACAAGGTTCTGTCTGTTATGCACTTGAGAAGCAGCAGAACTGTACATACTGGTTTCTCTCTCTTGACAGCCTGAATATGCCTCAAAGATGTCCGCATTCTAATCCCCAGAACCTGTGAATGTGCTGCTTTACATAGCAAAAGGGACTTTGCAGATAAGGATCTTGAGATGGAGAAGATTATCCTGGATTATCTGATGGGCCCAGTGTGGTCCCAGGATCCTTATTAGAGAGAGGTGAAGGGTCAGAGCTGGAGAAAGAGGTATGACAGTGGATGCATAGGTCAGAGTGATGCCACCTTGGAAAAAGCACATGAGCCAAGGAACACAGACAGCCTCTAGAGCTGGAACAAGAAACTATAGGTTCCCCCCAGGCCTCCTGAAGGGGTACAGCCCACCAACACATTGATGTCCATAAGACTCACTTTCCAACCTCCCGGCCTCTAGAACTGCACTGTTTCAGGTCACTACATTTGCTATGATTTTGTATAGCAGCAATAACAAACTGATACCTCTTCACCCAAGGGAAAAGAAGAAACCAAATAATGAAATTCATATTTGGTGACCCCCTAAGCACCTCTTTGCACCTTCTCTGCTCCTTGTGTTTTTGTCTTCCTTTACTTCTTCCTTCCTTTGTTCTTTGTTACACATTTAATAAGTATGTATACCCTTGTGTCCCTCCCAAAGACTTCTGGAAGTCTCTTGCTGGTGCTGGAGTTACATGTGTACTGTTGGGACTTTGGAGCTTATTACTACACACAGAGAATCCCTATTAGTACTCTTGAACCATCTCAAATAACTATATGACTTTTAAAAAAGAGAATAGGTTGTCATACAACCTCAGTCCCAGTACCCTGTCCCTGCTGTGCAGCCAAACTACATTCTGGAAGGTTCTCACATGGAAATTTTGGAGTTGATTATGAAGATAATGCTTATATACCACTTTAGCAATATGTTTAGTAAGTACTTACTATACATCAGACATACTGAGTACATGCAGGCAATTACCTACTACTATAACTTTTTGCATTTCTGATTATTCAAGTAAACCTTTCATTGTTGAAACTTCTCAAAATTTATTTATCTTATTTAGTTTATTTTACTTTACGGGGCATTGAGATGGGTCTCACTTTGTAGTTCAGGCTGGCCTTGAACTCACTGTATAGCCCAAACTGATCTCGAACTCCTGGTGATTCCCATGATGATTCTCCTGGCTTAGCCCCCGGAGTGCTTGTATTACATGTGCGTGCCACCATGCCCAGCTAAAGCTCATCAACTCCTTTTTCCCCCCATTTCTGGGGAACTAAACGCAGGACTTCATTTATGCAAGGTGAGAACTCTGCCGTGGAGCTACAGTGCCAGTACCAAACTGCAAATACATCTTTTTTCTATTTATGAAACTTTTCTATGTAGAAAATCTTTTCTATGTATGAAAATGAATAGTTCAAGACATCTCATATTGGCCAGGCGTGGTGGCACATGCCTGCAATCCCAGCACTCAGAAGCCTGAGGCAGGAAGATGAGTTCAATGTCAGCCTGTGCTACATAGTAAGTTCAAGGTCAGATTGAACTACATACTGAGGACCTGTCTCAGAACAAAACAAAACTCATACACGCAATTTTGTGTCATGCTGTTTTCACTCAAGCCACTCCCACATCATCACATACTTTAAGCCACAGTTCTAATGAGCATCAATAGATATTCCATAAATTCTTATTTTTATTTTTTATCTTTTGATCAAACTCAGGACCTTGGGCTTGCCAGCTAGGCTCTTATGCCACTGAGCTACCTCCCCAACCTCCACAAATTCTTACCAGTGTTAAATTTTCTACCTAGTGTTAAATATGTAAGCTGACCAAAATTATTCTTTGTTTATTTTAAACAGACCAGGAGGGTAGGAGTATTGGTAATAACCAAAGAGAGGAAAGAAAGCATAACCAGTGTTTGGATTCAGTGTGGCTATGCCTGTGGCTGAGGTGAAAACCCGCATAACCACAGCTGGATCAGCTGAACTTAATAAAGCAGATGTTTCCTGGAAGATCCCAGAGGATACACACGCACAGCAGGTTTCGCTAAAGCTGGAATAATGAAGATTACACAACTTTACATCTATGTAACACTTTTCTCCTCTTACTCTATATCTATTTAACATTTTTACTCTATCTTGTTTCACAAAGGACTTAGAGCAGACTCACCAAAACAAACAACCCAACTAAAAAACAGGCAAAAACTTGGAGAGACATTCTTTAAGGAAGACACACGAATGGCCAATAAGCACATGGAAAGAGGCTTAATGGTACTCATCTTTAGGGGGATGCAAGTTGCAACAATGCACCTCATACCTGCTATTAAAAACACAAGAAAATCAGAAAGTTACAATGTTGGTCAGGATATGGAGAAATTGTAACCTTTGTGCATTTTTAATAGGAATGCAAAGCAGTATAGCCACTACAGAAAACCATTTTTGAAAAAATCTGAAATGAAATTGTTATATAATCTACTAGCATCTAGGGACTATCGATAACCAATGGGATTAAACGCAGGATTTTGAAGAGATATTTGTGCACCTGTGTCTTAGTTACTTTTCTTGTAAGACAAAAATACCTGACATTCAAAGTTCAAAGAGGAGGGCTGGCCAGATATCTCAGTGGACTAAATAGCCGGGTTAGGCAAAGCACAGCTGCCAGGCTTCCATCCCCGGCATGCTGTGCTGGCCCCACCCCCAGGGCACACTGAGACAGTGACTGAGACTGGGTATGGTGGCACACGCCCATAATTCCAACTCTTGGGAGGCTGAAAACAGGAGGATTACCATGAGTCCAGTCTGTGCAGTGAGAGCCTGTAGACCCTGCAGACCCTGTACTAAATACATTTTTAAAAAAGTTAAAAGAGGAAAGAAAGGTTTATTTGGCTCAGAGCTTGTAGAGGTTCCAGTTCATAGTTGGCAGACTCCAAGGCAGGGTGACAAGGCAGAAGGTCATCACAAAGTAGTGAAGTATATGTCCTGCTGAAGCAAGTAACATAAAGCAGTGAAGGAGCAAAGCAGCAAGTAGCAAACAGCAGGCAAGCAACAAGTGACAAGACCCTCTTTCTGTCCCTTATATTTCATGCAGGCTACCCACTCCAAGGGCAGGTAACACTCATACTCTTAGTCCTAGCATCAAACTGTGAATCAATCCCAGTATCACATCCTTGATCCCAGGATCATACAGCTTAGATTCAGCCACCTCCAAAATGGCCCACCTATGACTGCATGTTTGGAGGGACATCCGAGTCACAAGCCATAACAATCTATGTTCATAGTAAGATTATTCATGATACAAAAAGTGACAGCAATGCAAACGCCTAGCAATGGATGAACAGATAAACACAATGTGGTATATACAGTAAGACATCATTTGGTCAGAAGAGAAATTCTGCAATACCCTATAGTATGGACAAACCCTCGGGACACTATGAGCAGTGAACAAGCAAGTCATAAAAGACAGGTCCTGCATGATTCCACTTACATGAAGTACCTAGTGTAGTAAAATTCATAGAGACAGAAAGTGGAAAATGCTTGCCAGAGATTGGGGGATGGGACAATGGAGAGTTGTTTGCATGGTACAGAAGCTTCAGCTTTGCAAGATGAAGAGTTCTGGAGATTGGTTGCACAAGGTGAATGTACTTAACATTATAGTGTTGTACACTCAAAAGTGGTTGAGTGAATTTTATGTTGTGTGTAGTTTTTATCAAAATTAAGAAAAACATCTTTGGGGTTTTTAATATTTATGTATGTATTTGTTTATTTTGTATTTTTAAAGATAGGGTTTCACTATGCAGTTCAGGCTGGCCTTGAGCTTGCAACAATTCTCCTGCCTGAGACTGAGTGCTGGAATAACAGGTGTGCACCACCATACCTGACTTTAAAAAAATGACAAAAACACCAACCAATTTTATGACAAAGTTTAGCATGGTTTATATTATTTCATACTTCACAAAATGTAGCCTATATAGAAGCCCGGTTATGACCTTCATGATAACCTTGGAAGGGAACAGGTATCACTATTTCCATGTTAGAGGGGGTGGAGTCCCCTTGGAAAGGTGTTTGAACACTTCCACAGCTTTAGGGAGAGGGCTGGCTGCACCGCAACCTCTCAGTCTGTTGCGGCATCCTAGTGACGGAATTATTTCATCCTTTCTGACCCTCATTGGCTGTTTCGCTGGGCTACCTGTGCCCTATGCTCACACTGCTGAGTGTTGGAGCCTCACTGAGGGGCCGGAGAGTCTCCCAGGTGCCCTCTCGGGGTGCTACAGAAAAAATTCAGTGCCTCACTCTCCATTAGCAAGGTGAAAAGAATTTAGCTGTCGTAGTGGGCTAAGTTTTGACAAACACCCCTGTAAACCACATCCTGTCAAGATACAAAGCATTTCTAGCTCTTCAGAAAGTCTGTCTTCCTCAGTCAATACTCTCTACCTGAGGCAGCTGCTGTTTTTCTCCTCTCTCCCTGCCTCTCTCACTTCCTCCCTCCTCTGCTAACTTTCTTTCTTTCTTTCTTTCTTTCTTTCTTTCTTTCTTTCTTTCTTTCTTTCTTTCTTTCTTTCTTTCTTTCTTGAAAGGGTCTACAGGATGTTCAGGGTCTCACTATAGATCAGACTCATAGTGATTCTCCTGTTTGCAGCCTCCCAAGAGCTGGGATCTGATTGAACCCCCAGCTCCTGGGCCTGCTTGCAGGCACTTTAATCTGCTGAGCTATTTGGCTGGCCCCCCTACCTTTCTTTTTGTAGCTCAGGCTGGTCTTGAACTTGTTATGATCCTTCTGCCCCATCCTCCCAAGTGCTGGGATTACAGGTATGCGCCACCATGTGTGACTTTCTTTCTTTCCCTTTCTTTCTTTCCCTTTCTTTCTTTCCCTTTCTTTCTTTCTTTCTTTCTTTCTTTCTTTCTTTCTTTCTTTCTTTCTTTCTTTCTATTTCATTTCTCAAAGTTCCTACATAGTTCAGGCTGGCCTTGAACTCACGGCAATCCTCCTGCTTCAGCCTCCTAAGTGCTGGACTACAGGTATCTACCACCTTCCCCAGGAACTGTTTTGATATTTTACTCTGAGAGAAATATTAATTCCAGTATGGGAATTGGACACAGGGCTTTTGTATGCATGGTAGAGGTCTACCAGTTAGTTACTTTCTCAGGTGTTCCGTTTTGTTTTGTTTTGTTTTGAGCTAGAGTCTCCCTATATTGCCCAGGCTGGCCTTGAACTTGTGACACTCCTGCCTCAACCTCCTGTGTAGCTGAGCACCCATGTGTGGGGATACTGATTTAAATTCTTTAGGGAGGTGGGGGCTGGGGCTGGAAGCGTGTGAGGAGATGGCTTTTTGCTAAGTATTCTTCCTAAGCTATTGTTCAGGCAGGGACCTGGGCTCTTACACAGGGGAGGAGAGGAATGGCCCAACAACAAAGATATAACTTCCTTTGTTTCTACTTGCCTTGTAGCTAAAGCTTCCCCTTCCTTGGAACAGCGAAACTCCCTTGCAGTTTTCTTATCTCAGTTCTCCAATATCTCCACTGCTGTGCTTTTTCCAAAGTCCTAATTATTGGGATTTCTAAACCTATGTTTTCCAACATATGTTTTCAATTTAAAACACTCTGCCAGCTGACTTTTGATCCAATTAGTAAATTCATTGAACAGATAATAACAGGCAGTGCTAGGCCCTGAGGTGGTAGAACATTACCCTAGCATCCAGTCCCTCTCATAGTTATGGTTTGGTGGGGAAACTCAACATACTCGCAGCCACCCTATATCAAATCCTCCTCCTGAGTTCTCTTTCTTGGTGAGTGGAACCAGCTACCCACTTACAGCCCCAAGGCCCTGCAACCATTTCCCCTCTTGTCTCACTACTCAACAGGAACCAACCAGTCACCAAGTCTATGGGTTTTGTCCCTAATGTAGTTCTCAAATGCATTACTCCTCCCTGCCTTGGTTGCCATGACTCAGAAATGGGGGTTGCCTAGTCAGGGTTCCCTCATCCCTCATCTGGACCATGACCATCTAGTCACTGTAGCACCTGTCTCAAATACTAACCTGACCAGTCAATTGACTTCCCATAATCCACAGGACAGAGTTCACTGTCCTAAACGTCACCAAGGTTCCCAACACCTCCAGCCCTAGCAACTGCTGCTGTAGCCAAATGTTTGCTGTGGCTCCTCAGGTGCTACGCTGTCCTGCGTCATGCGCAACCTGTTCTCACTTCTCCTAGACACTGTTTAGAACATCTCCCTCTGGCCCCAGCACTGACATACACGCAAGCGAACTGGTGTCTTATCTCTGGTACCAGGGCTGTGCATTTTGTGTTTTTTGAGACAAAGTCTCCTTATGTACTTTAGACAGGCATCGGACTCAAAATGTAGCCCAGGCTGGGGTTGAACTCATAGCAATCCCCTACCTCAGCCTCCTGAGAACTGGGATAACAAGTGTGTACCACCATACCTGGTTTGGGGCTATGCATTTCTATGGCAACCTGCGTCCTCTTCTCATTGTGTACAGCTGCTTGTCTCTCTCACTGGTCTGAGAGTTTCTTGGAGCTGAGGACTAACTCTTACTCATCTCTGTGTCCTCAGTGCCTAGAACAGAATAGGGCACAACATAGGCCAGGCACTGTCCTAAGTCCCTTCTATACACCCATTCAATCTTTGTGACACTCTATGAGGAAGATGCTACTGTATCCACTTCACAGTTGAGGACCCTGAGAGCCCAAGAAGCTTGTTCAAGATATACCAAACTGGAAGTAGCAGAAATAGCATTTAAACTCAGGCCATCAGGCTCCATACATGGCTCTGAATCACCATGCTCAAGTGTGGCTCAATATCTATGTGTTCATTGGATGAATATTACCCCATTTCACCTCCCGGTCTACAACCAGTATGTCCGCAGCCAAATTAAGTAATTTTCCCCCAATAGTTTCCTCTACCCGTATGTCTCCAGTGTTCCTCCAGGGTCGCAGAGAAGCCTGGAATCTTTGGCTTCTACCTCGCTCTTCCCTCCCTTCCTCCACCTTATTCATTCCATCCTGTCTTTGTTTTGTTTTGTTTTGCCTTAGAAACATCAGATTAGCTCCTTCCCCTCCATTCTCAACTGCTGTCATCCTAGTCTGTTCTTTTCCTTCCCCTGGGTGACTACAGCAGCTTCCTGACTTCCACTACTTCCCTTCTTTAGGACCTTAGGTTTACACGCATTTTTATTTAACCTCATAACCCATGAGCTAGACACTGTTATTTACGTTTTAAAGATGAGGAACTGAATGATAGAGTACAGATTTAAAGGGTTGCTTGACTCTGAGGACTCTGTCTGATCCAAAGAGATTGGTGATCTTGGGAAAGTCCCTAGACCTTCCAGCGTCTCAGATTCCTCATTCATAATAGAGAATAAATAAGAGCAATTACCTCATTGTGAGGGCAGCAGGGAAAACAGCAGAACCCTGCTACACAGTAAGTGCTCAGTGATACTCAGCAATTAAAACTCACAATCCCCACCCAGGAAGGTCATAGCGTATCTAGCACACAATTGTCTAATCATTCTGGGAAAGTTCTTGTACCGTGGCTGAGAGGAAGGTACCATATTTGGCCTCTTTTTTAACCCTCAAAAGTGGTCTCTCCTGGAAAACGCCATAGCCTGTTTTTAAAAATTACCTGAGCAGTAATTTGCAAAATGTGCTGTAACAGAAAATACACCCCATCTGGCGGGAAGAGCACAGAATTTGTGCCTCTGGCTGTCCAGGTGTGCAACCACACGAGATCTTGAAGCCTCTCTGAATTTCAGAATCTTCAAAGTGGGACAATACCATCCGCATAAGAGTACTGAGATAATGCACACAGCTTTTAGTACATTTCACAATCTAAATAAAGGAGTTAGGCGGCCTTATCATCATCAGATAATATGCAAGAGAACAGTTTAGTAAGTGAAGAATGAGACGGATTTATATCATCCATTATCCAAATCAAGTATTAGAAGTAAAGGAAAAGGAAAAGTATTATATAAATCAGGGATAGCTACAGCTTTCCAAACCTGTGGGGCCCTAAAGCCTGAGGAAGAGCACAGCCCACCTCCTCCAGAGTCCCGCCCCTATCCCAAGTGACGCATATTCAGATCCCGCCCACGGGGGGGCGGAGCCGTTCTTGTTCACGTCAGCACAAGTGCGGAAGTGGAGCAAAGAGCCTCGCTTGTGATTGGCTGCGGCTGAGGGCCCTGGGGGCGGGGTCAGGGCGACAGAAGCGCTGAGGGGAGGCTGCTGCTGGGGCCGGCTCCGGAGTCCGGGATTCGGCCCGTGGTGCTGACCTAGCGCTGGACCAGCGATCGTCCGGGCACCCTGGCCTGAGCGCCCGCCTGCTGCTCTGGGTCCTCCTGGCCGAGACGCAGGAGGCCAGAGAGTGAGCAGAGGAAGGCCAAGAGGGCGCGAGCGCCCTGTGCGCGGAGCTGCGGAGGCGGCCAGGGGCCCGGACGCCATGTCCATGGAGGACCCCTTCTTTGTGGTGAAGGGGTGAGTGTGGGTCGTGGGCTCCACGGGCGGAGGGAGCGGCGGTGCTGGCAGCTCCCGGGCCTCCTCCCTGTAGGGGGAGGAGAGGCAAGTTGAGGTCGGGAGGGGACGGGGAGAGGGCTTAGCCTTGGGGGCCGAGGGCAGGTACCGAGACATCTCCCGTCCCACCTGAAGTGGGAAGCCGGATCCTCTCAGCGGACACCCTCCCCGGCCGGGGTCCCCTTGTGACCTGAGAGTTGCAGGTGCGGTACAACTTACTTGGAGGTCGAGGGGTTCGGCAGCGCTGCAGGTGGGGAAGGAGGACTGGGGGCTGCCTCGAGCACAGGACCTTGCCTGGAAGGAGGCAAAACAGCATCTGGGCAGGAAAAGGGAAATGACCCTCGTGAGCTTTGTAGTTGGCGTGGACAGGGGCGAGCTCCATTGTCCATTGAGTTGGGAGCGCTCGCCCGCAGACTGGCGAGACCTCAGCGTGCCCGGAGGCGTCTGAGCACGTTTGCAGGGCGGCGGGCGGGGGCGGGTGTTGATCTGGGAAGCTGGGGAGCCCGGCGCAGGAAGACAGCTCGAGTCCCGGCCTGGGGGAAGCTCCTAATGGGAGGAAAGCAGTCCTTGCTCGGTGCTGATGTTGGAAGGAAAACAAAATGAAACCAGCCAAACTAAACTTTGCTGGGCTTTCTGTGAACAACTGGGATTTTCCCACAGTGCTAAAGGAAATGACTTCGCTTTTAACTCCTTTATTTCATACAGGTTTTCTGACAGGTTTCTCCCTCTACTGCTTACTCTGCCTTTCAGAATTGGGAGCTGTCCTCACTCCATCTTTGAGTGCCAGATTGGAGATCCGTTGAAACTTGAGTTGTACTTCGTTGTCTTAGCTTTGTAGCCTTCAATCCAATGACAGAAAAGCTCAATTCTGATGTCATAACCTATTTCTGATAACTTCCCAGCTTTATGTTTCTAATGTCACACAAACGTGAAAAATCTGAGAATTGCCAAGTTCATAGAAGATGAGTAAAGTGTTCCCTCAACTTTCAACTAGTTGCTACTCGCTTCCTATTCAAAGTGGCAAAGACTGACGAGTTGTATGGGTATTTGTTTTTGTATTTAAGGGTTCTCAGAAAATTTAACTGTACTTCCAACGATGTATTTTATTCATGATACAGTAAAGTATATACAATTTAACATTTCCCTGAAAACGTTTTTCTTCACCTGTAATTTAGATGAGAAAAGGGCAAGTTGTAGATATACTAGTGATATTGGTTCTCTACTTGGAACGTGTGTTATTTATGAGAAGAATTGATTGTCTAATTTTTCGTCCTGAATGACTTTTAGAAAATTTTTTGACACAGTTTCACCCAGGCTGGCCTTGAACTCACTATGTAGCTCATTCTGACCTCGAACTTTTGGCGATCCTCCCTCCTGCCTCAGTGTCAGTCAAATGCTGGAATCACAAGTGTGCACCATCAAGCCCAACTTGAATGCACATTCTTAATGTTTAGAATACAGAGGTTATCTCTGGCAGTGGAGATCAGGCATTTTTTGTATTTTGTGCTGCCCAGAGGTAGTCAGCTGTGTGGGTGTTTATATGGTGGCACATATGAAAAACCTTAGACTTCTGTTCAAGAAAATACTGAAATGAATAGCACAACGTTGACAAATTAAAGAGGTCTAAATAATGACCCTTATATAGTACGAACGTCTAGCCTAATCTGAGAAAGAAATCACTCTAAAGTTAAACAGAGGGTCTGGGAGATGGCTCAGTGGAATAAGCGCTTCCCTGGCAAGCGCAAAGGCCTGAGTTCAATCCCCAGTTCCGCCAAAAAAATAATGGAAGTTCATGAAAGCATTTTAGACAGAAATCCAGAGTTCAATCCCCAAAAAAAAAAAAAAAAAAAAAAATTAAACAGAAATGATAGTCACTAAATGATTAAGTGCTAAAGGAAGTACCACAGAGATGGTTTGCATCCCAGAAATTCAGAAAAAGGCAAGAATTGGTGTGATGGGAAAAGCTTTTGGAAGTTTTTTTTTTTTTTTTTTTTGGTTGAATTGTTTTTTAGGAGAGGTTTATTTTTTGTTTTTGGTGCAAGGACCAAACCCTGGGTTTCCAGCTTGCTAAGCCAAATCCCCATCCCCAGCTTTTGGAAGTGGTAGTAGTGCATTTTGAATTTGGTTTTGAGGGTAGTCAAAATTTAAGTAATTCAGGGTTATCTGTCCTATCTTGTGCTGTAAAAGTCTCATAGTTGGTCCTTCTGATTCCAGGCTCTTTCTTCCATCATTCTGTCTGTTCAGTTCAACACTGCCAGGAATGCAGAAAATGCAGTACAAGTCACAAGTCATTTTACAGGTGTTTTGTAATGTTAGAAACAGATAAAATCAATTTTAATGTCTTTAATATATTGACATTATTTCATATTAATACAAAGATTATTATTGAAATGTTTTACCTTTTTGTAATAGTTTTATTATGTTATTTTATACTTATATCTCATTTCAAACTCATGGCAATCCTCCTGACTCAGCCTCTTGAGTTCTGGAATTACAGGTGTGTGCCCCCATGCCTTGGCCTCATTTCATTTTGCGGAGGTTTATTTTATTTTATTTTATTTTATTTTGGTGCTGAGGACTGAACTCAGGGCTTCCAGCTTGCTAGGTCAGCATTCTACCGCTGAGCCAAATCTCCAGCACCATTTCATTTTGGATGTTAAATTTTCATCAGAAATATTTGATCTGTATTTAGAGTTCTCTAAATTTAACAGTTGAAAAGGTGAATTCACATACCATAATTTTCCCAAACATAAGTAATAGTTCTTTGGCAACTGAAATTGTATATCAGATTTTAAAATCGAAATTAATTAAAATTAAATTATTTCCTTTGTCACAATAGCCACATTTTAAATCAGTCATATGTGGTTTCCATGTTCAACAGGGCAGTGTTGCCTTTCTAGGCCCAAGCAGCCATATCCCACTTAGTATCATTTAGTGAATGCCTGTTGCTTATCAAATACAGTGCAGAGCTTTTGTGACCACCCTCACACAACCCTTTAGCTGCCAGACAGTCTGCCCACCTTCAGCCTCAGTGCTCCAGCAGAGTTGAATTCTGTTCAGTGACTGTTCTCATTCCTCATGTACCCGCTCTGCCTGACTCACCCACTCTTCAGTGCGGGAGTCTCCACCACCTCCAGGGAGGGCTTCTCTTGGTACAGTAACCCATTATGGTGCTCTTTGTCTGACAGTCTTTTGTTATTAGACTGTGGGTTGTGAGAGTTGGGACTGTTTGTTTTTCCTGTATTTCCAGCTTGGCACCTTGAGTTTGTAGCGTAAATGTTGAATGCATACTCGGTGGTTGCTGGCAGTGGTGGTGGTGGTGCTGGTGGTGGTATAGAGGTGGTAGTGGTGAAGAAGCAGTGCTTCCTGTGTAAGACTCCTACCAACAAAGGTCATGAGGAAGCATTTTGTAGAAATCATGGAGGGGAGCTACCCAGTGGGTAGATGGTTTTTTTAGGGGAAGTCACAGCTGTCATTGAGAAGGTACATTTCCTGGGCCAGGCATTGTATGCTAAGGACATTATGTGCAAGGGAAAGTACTTTTATGGATTTAAACCTTATTAGGACAGCCAGATAATGTGAATATTCACCCCTAAAGAAATCAAAATGTAGGGTTTTAATTTACTTGCCCAGGGCCACACAGCTAGTAGGTGAACCCATGATTCACATTTGAACAGCTCATTTTCACTCATACTGTTAATATTCACAGTATAGGTACAATAAGGTTAAGTTCTATTGACTAAAAGAGAATCACTGTGAGGAAAAATTTAAAAGTCTGTAGATAAAGAGCAGTTTCAGGGGCCAGGGAGATAGCTCAGTGACTTAAGCACCTGCCTGGCAAGCTCAAGGTCCCAAATTCAATCCATAGTACTGGAAAAAAAAAAAAAGAGCAATTGCAATTTCAGTGTGCAGTGTTTAAGGCTTTTTGTGAGGTTTTGATATTGGCAGTGCCTTGATTGAAGCAGAGTTCCATAGCAGGAGTTACTTTTGAATCCCTGTGAGGTAGGCACTATTATTATCACTATTTCATAATAAGGGAAGTTACACTTGGTTAATGAAAAACCCTCTACACGTTTATAAGCATTTAAGTTGAAGTGCCAGGAACTGCATATCTATCTATATCTATATATTTCTATTATTAATAAGTTTAGAATTTGGCATCATACCTTATATATTATTTTCATAAAAGATTATTTTATAATCTTTTCTTAAATCATTAAACCTTCTTTGGGAGGGCTACTAATTACTATGTTTTGTTTTGAAACAGGATCTTGCTATGTAGTTCAGGCTGGCCTTGAACTCACTATATACACCAGGCTGGCCTTGAATGCACGGTGATCCTCCTGCCTCTGCCCCTCAAGTGATAGGATTATAGACTTGGACCAGCTATAGTGTATTTTGACATATAACTATAATTTATATTTCTGTGGCATAATTACTAATTTAGGGGACATGCACAGCAAAGCTTTTGATGCATATTACCAAACTGCTCTATAGGACATACTCTTCCATTCCTCTCAAGAGTGTTTAAGGGGTTCATTTCCCTAATCCTTTTCTAGTAAAGAGTTTCTCATTTTAAGACACTTGTACTAACTTTTTGGGTGAAAAGTACTGCATTTGAATCCTTTATCTTTGTATTTCGTAGGGACTTATTCAGTGTCTGATGAATGAACTGTTTTGAATTTTTGGTTTTATAGTCTTTTTCCTTCTCTAACAAGCTTTTAGAATTAGTCTATTTATTTAGTCTTTTTGAGACAAGGTCTCACTATACAGCTCAGACTGGCCTTGAGCTCACTTTGTAGCCTAGGCTGGTCTTGAACTCACAACTTATGATGGTCCTCCAGCCTTAGCCTCCCAAGTGCTAGGATTGTAAGTGTGTGCCACCACCACAACTAGCTTTGGAATTGGCCTTTTAGAATTTGCAACTTCTAATAATGCAAGTCACTGATACCATTTTTCATGTTTACATCTGAGAGTACAATCATGAGTCACTTAATAATAGGATATGTTTTGAGAAATGCCTTATTAGGCAATTTTGTTATTGTGCGATATCACAGATGTACTTATGGAAACCAAGATGGCTATGACATCACCAGGCCATAATCTCATGTACTGCTGATGCATATGCCATCCATTGTTGACTGAAACAACTTATCGTGTGTGTGACTTGGTATTGGTACCTGGTGAGCTTCTTATGTTGTGAAAAGGTACGGATGGGTAACTCTTTGATATTTTCTTGCTTTGCGAGTTTGGTGTACCTGATAAAAGTGGTTTTATTTCAGGTTCTTGGCTCTACATTAGTGTTGAAATAATGAAGTCAATAAGCAGATGAGCAAGATGATACATGGTATGGTGTATATTATATACACTTGTCTGTATGTCTCGGTTGTCTAGATTACGAGCATCTCAAGGGCAAGCCTCATGTGTTTTACTCACTATTGAGAAAATTGGCTTTTTTTTTTTTTGTTTTTTTAAATTTTTTTTTTTTGTGTGTGTGTGTGTGTGTGTGTGTGTGGCCAGCTCAGCCCACCAGGGGGTGGGGCTGGCTGGCATGTGGTGCTGGGGGATTGAACCGCGGTCCTTGTGCTTTGCTAACACAATATTTGCTTGTTCAAATAGGTGCTTTAGACCACGGAGCCATCTCACCAGCCCGTGAAAATTGGCTTTTGATAAGGTCATGATAAATAAATTAACCCTTGCTTATAAGAATAATTTTGGTCCACTAAAATTAAATATAAATCACATTTAGTACATTTAGAAAATTAGAACTGGGTGTTCAATTTTATTTTATTTTTATTTATTTATTTATTTATTTATTTATTGGCAGAACCGGGGATTGAACTCAGACCCTTGCGCTTGCCAGGGAAGTGCTTATTCCACTGAGCCATCTCCCCGGCCTGGATGTTCAATTTTAAAAACAACCTCCAAGCATTATTACAGTTTGTGACTAATATTTGTCTCCTGAAATTAAAGTCCAGTTTGGAGAACACTGTGTACATATGTGAAAAAGTGTGAAAGATATTTGTGTATAAGGTTTTGAGAGAGAGTGGAAAGAAAGGAAAGTCTACAGTAGAAATGTTGGTCAAAGATACTTTAATACATCATTTTAAGGCAAGCAAGGCCCTAAAAAAGAGTCTGCTTTTCATTTGCAAATGATCCTGAGAATCTTCAGAAGATTTTTTAATCTAGCAGCTATTTGGAAAGATTCTCACCCTGACTAACTATATATACTGATAGCTGTGAACTAAGCTACTGCACTGCAAATAGTAATTTGTAATAGTAGTTTCATGCTTGGAGTGCCTGTCATTCTGGTCTTCTGAATTCGGGCTGCTTGTCATGACATGCCAGTTGCTGCTATGATGTCTCTCGGGTAGATGGTTGTTCAAAAAGAAGGGGGTGGTGAATGAAATCAAGAGACAGGAAAAGGAATATTGTGGGACTGTCCTGCTTCAAGGTTGTATATGGTGAGATTTTTGGACTTATGTGTAAACATAAGAAGTATATAATTCTTTATGCCTATTTTAAAAATATATTCTTATTTTTAAATGTTTTTTATTCTGTAGGGACTTAAAGTTCAACATATCAATACTTGAAAAATACCTGTTCCATGTTATGCCTAAGATGTTTGATATGCAGACAGATAGTGAGGTTAAGCTTAACAGCCTAAGTTGTATGGTAATAACAGTAAGCTTGTCTTCTGGATGGTTAACAACCTAAGTTTGCAGACTAAAATTAGAGAAAAAGGAGGGCTGCAAGGAAAGCCAACATTTTGGCCCTAGCCTTCTAAGGTCAATTAAGACTCAGGACATATGAGAACTTGTACTGTAATGTCATGTAACTCAGCAGTGTCCCAAATTTTCTGATCAAGGAGATTATGGGGCCAACGTGGAAAGTGATCGATGATGTAGAGTGTGCCTAAGGAGAGTCACATGGAGAGAAAACATTCTCTCAGGCTTTCACAGAGAGCACATTGGCCAAGCAGTGGTTGTGACTCATCCACATGGCTGACACTGACAAAGGTTCTACAATCTGAGGTACAGGATCTCAGGATAAATCCTGAGGGAATTTCACTAACCCTATCAGACCCAAAAGCTACAACTCTTGTTGCACAGGTCCTGCTTTACCTTGGTCTTAACCATCCAGCAGAAAAGTATAAAAATGAAATATAAGAAGTAAAGCCATGCTGTTATGTTGAGCTGTAGGGGACTCAGGTCAACAATTTCTGACATTGCCAGTTAAGCAGAAGACCCAATACTATTATGGGCTACTGGACTCTTTTAGAATATCTTGCTGAGTTTACACACCTATAATATTGAAATAATGGAACTTAACAAAAAAAGGGTATACAGATGTATGTCCATTTTGTATCTGTGTATTCAAAGTGGTTAGGATAGATATATAGTTATATTCTCTTAATGAATAGAGTGATTTGTTCTAATGGTGTTTTTAAATAGGATATCACGTCCGCATCTTGTACAGCAATTAACCACTAGGAAGAATATATGCAATGTGTTAATTGTTGAAACTGTCCTACCAATTTGATTTGAAACTGTCTCATTGCTATTTGTTTATCAATAAAATTATGGAAAAAAAAGTGTAAGGGCTCCCTCAGGTTCAGGAGGCAGCCAGGCATAAGGCTAGAACCAGGACTGAGAAAGGGGGGGGGGGATGGGAAGACCTGGCAACTAAGATAGAATTTATTTTGTGAGAATCAGATGGAATATGTAAAGTTAGCCATTTTGAAGTGGGAGGAGGTATGGGAAGGGTTGGAATAACTGCCTGAGCAGTTTAAATTTAATCTAGTCCCTATTGTAAATTCTTAATCAAAAGGCAGGTGTTTTGTTTTATTTTGTTTTTCTGTACCAGGGATTGAACCCAGGACCTTGCCCTTCCCAGGCAAGCACTTATTCTACTGAGCTATCTCCCCAGCCCCCAAAAGGCAGTTTTAAAACTAGCAGTTACTGATCTTCTGATTCTACAAAGAAAATAGATTTGTCTGTAGGCTTTGCAAAAATGGGATTAAATGGGTCTTGGTAGAGTTCTCATCTCATAAGAGTCAGAACTTGAGACAAGCAGCCAAGATGTCTGAGCCTTGAGTCTTTTATTTGTTCAGTGAGTACAAACAAGATTATCTTGAAAGTTCTTTCCAGAGCTAAAGCTCTAGCAATTGAGCTTAAGTAGAGGTTGTGCAAGGTGAGAAGTGGAAGGAGGAGTCAAAGATGCCTCTTGTCTAGACAAGTTTTGAAATTTAGGAAATGGTGACACTGTTGACTGGAATGAAAGAAGTTAGAGAAGGAAGCAGATTTTTCTTTTTTGTCTATTTTGTTTGCTTGTTAGAATACAGTACTTTCTTGTAAGGATATTATAATTAGCTTGACTTTAAGCAAATAGAATTGTTCCTATAGGGAGCCAAAAATACAAGCATTAATCCTGGGTGAGTAGATAGGATTGGAATATAGTTGGGAGTCAGCAGCTTGAAAGAGGTGTTTGGAACTCATGAATGTTGATGAGCGCCTAGAAGCTGTAAAAGAGCATTGAAGAATTTCAGGATCATTGGAGGGAAAGAAAAGGGAAAATGGTTAGAAAACTAGTATAGAACAATGTTACAGAACCAAAGTAGTGGGTTTCAAGAAAGTAGATTTAATGGACTCCAGGTGTCAAGCACACTGAAAGTGAGGACACTTAAAATCCACTCATGACTGATCTGTAGTGTTATTGGTAGCATTAGGGGAGTTGCCGAAGCAGCAGTAGTCTGGGGTCAAACTTGTGTGTAATTCTGGGTAGCTAAGTAGAGACTAAAAAAAAAAAAAAAACCCTACAACAGTAATTATAAAAGATAACATAGGGGCTGGGGAGATAGCTCAGCAGTCTAAGCACCTGCCTGGCAAATGCAAGGATCCAAGTCCAATCCCCTCCACCACGTGCCAGGCTGAGGTGGCCACCCAAATCGGGTATGGTGGGGCATGCCTGTAATCCCAGCGCTGGGGAGGGTGAAAACAGGAGGATTACTATGAGTCAGAGCTGTGTAATGAAACCCTATACCACACACACACAAAAAATAACATATTGTAGTCAGATTTTTAAATAGCATTAATCAAGAAAAGGGTGCATGTGTTTTTACCCTTAGAAACAAAAGATGGGGGTGTTAAAGGCAAGCAATAAAAAGAGCTCCTCTCTCATCTAAGACTAGCTTCTTGTATATTGATGAAATGGATTTAACAGGATGAATGTTAATTGCTTTTCTTGAATTATAAAGCCTACTATTGAGCTGTAGTCCATATTTTCATCTCTTGAACCTGGGTGGATCTTTATAACTGCCTTGACCAACAGAATATAGATGTGACACTACTTGATTCCTGAAGCTTAAGTCCTAAAAGACAACCAGTATACTTGTTCCTGCATCTTTCTGTGTTGGGACACAAGTCTACGGTACTCTCAGCCAACATGTAAGAAGTCCAGCTGCACTTGCAGCCTTTCTGCAAGAGCCATCAGGCAGAAACCCATAGAGGTGAGAGATATTATTGAGGAGCCTCCACTTGACAGCCCCCATAGTCAGTCCATGTAGTCTTTTAACAAAGGCCCTAGATCTGGGATTTGGCTCAGCGGTAGAATGCTTGCCTAGCAAGCTAGAAGCCCTGGGTTTGGTTCTCGGTAGCAACAACAATAACAAAAAAACAAAGGCCCTAGACATTGTTTAACAGGGACAGGTTATCAACACTTGTGCTGATTCCTGACCCACAGAATCTGTGAACATAATAAAATAGCTATTTTACATTAAATTTGGAAGAAATTGTTACATAATCACAGTAAATGGAACAGATGCCAACTCAGAGTCTGTCAGCATGAGCAAAATAGAAAGGAAAAAATCAAAAGGATGATAGACATTTCAACTACAATTACCATGCAGTTTGTTGGTACAACTGGGTGACAGATGCTGGGAAGCAAAGCTCCCAGTATTACTTTCCTGTTGCTATAACAATACCTGAGGCTTTATACTTTACAAAGACAAGAGGTAGCTCAGAGTTCTGGAAACTGGAAGTCCACTGTTAGGCCATATTTTGGCCTCTGGTAAGAAACTGCTTGGTTGTATCAACATAGTAAATGGCATCACAGGAGGAACACTTGTAAGAGGGAAATCATGCAGCAAAATAGGAAGTCAGTGAGTGAAATAGGGTCAGGCTCACTCTTTCATAACTCATTCTTATAGGAGTAACAGGGGTCCCATAAGAGTCCTAATCTCTTTTGAGGACTGGTGACTTAACTCCTGCTTGGCTCTACCTCTGGAAGATTTTGTCACCTCAGTCCTTCCACACCAAGGACTAAGCCTTCAGTATGTAAACTCTTGCAGCAGGCGGGTGGTGGTGGTGGAGAGGGGAACAGAAACCATATCCAAGCCATAGCCTCCCTAATGAGTAAGGTACTCCTTCCTCCCCTTTTACTTGGCAAACTTGATTAGGCACAAAGAAAAAAAAAGTTTTCATGGACATCCAGAAATATTGCTTGTAGGTCTAGAGGTTGGTTGGAGTGGGATGGTGAGCCATTCTTCATGTTCATGGACTAGATTGGAAAGTTGTATGGAGCAAGCTCAACTATCAGTGATTGGTGAATGTTGGACTAGTTTCAAAAACAAATGAAGTTAATCCTGTGACATCAACCTTTTATTTATAATGAATGGAAGAATCTGGGGTTTGAAAGTTAGGGTGGCTTTATGTTTTGTTTTTTTCCTGAAAGGCACATTCTTCAAAGATGTATACTGTTTTTTGTTTTTTTGTTTTTTTTTTTGTTTGTTTGTTTGTTTGACAGTCACTTGCTGGGAAAGAGCCTCTGTATTATAGGTGGTTTCATAGGCAGAGTGGTGGATTGTAGCAGGGGGACTGCTTTCTAGTGTGATCAATCCATATGAAAATGAGAGTCCTGTAATTTCAATGGGCTGTTCAGTGGACATTAATGGGGAAAACTCATTCTGAGTAATAGCAATACCACAGGCAGCTCTTCTTGCCCATGAAATGCTGTATAAGACTGACCTTAGGGGCTGGTGAGATGGCTCAGTGGTCTAAAGCACCTACTTAGAACAAGCTTAGCAAAGCATAGGGACCACAGTTCAATCCCCCAGCACCACATGTCAGCCAGCCCCGCCCCCTGGTGGGCTGAGCTGGCCACATACACACACACACACACACACACACACACACACACACACAAATAAATAAATTTTAAAAAAGACTGACCTTAGAAGCACATGCAACTGAACATTTGCTTGACTTTTTATATCGTCTTTCTCTCTTTCAAGGACTTGAGCAAGTCTTTGGGTCAAAGCTAAAACTTTTATTCCTAGGAAGGCAGTTAATGAGTTTTCAGTGAAATGGTGCCATACATGATTCCCAAAGGAATTGGTGAGATTATTATTTACCAAAATGTGTGGTAGGCTGAACTCTAAGAATTCTACATAAGTCTGTGCTCTCATACATAGATCTGAGTATTAGACTTTAATCCTTTTCATTACATAGTTGGGAGGAAAACCTCAAACTGGCTCTGTAAGGTAAAGAGACAGTATCTTGTGATTGCAGTCATTCTGGACAGCACTGACAAAAGCAGATTGCTTTGCCTGAAAAGTCAACAGCTATACTTGCTCACTCAGGGTGAAGGGCTCATGCGAGCTGGTTGTGCAGAGCAGACTGCAGTACTGGAGGTATGTTAGTGGCATGTGCCTAGCTAATTGATCCCGAATGCCTCCCTTATCTTTCCTGAGAAAGTTGGCTCTGGGTGTACATCTGTAATTCCAGCATTTTGGGAGGCTGTGAAAGGAGGACCACAAGTTCAAGTGCATGTAGGTGATTTACTGAGATCCTGTAGGTTCAATCCCCAGTATTCCAAAAGGAAAAACGTCTTTCATTTAATCCTCACAGGTCTCAAATACATCATGTGATTCTCTTCTGTTACATTATATGAATTGACTTAAATGCCATGTGATCCTCAATATTTAGTTCCAGGTATACAGATGGCTCTGAGGAGAGATCACCAGTTGATCTTGCACATTAGTAAGGATATTTCATGGCTTGTGACACTATGCAGAAACTCCATCTTCCTGAGGAAATGCTGATTGTCACTAATGCTTGGCTTAAAACTAGGACTTGTTTGTGACTGTAATTTCTGCTGCCCATTGATGCCTTCTTTTTCAGACTAATGCTCACCTGAAATGATAATTGGGAGAAAGTTGCTTTGGGAGATGCTTTATGCTTTTGGCTGCTATTAAAGTAGGGTCTCTTGGATACCTACTTTTCTCTTAAGATTTGTTTTTTTTGTTGGCAGCACCTACCATTTGGTTCCTTAAAACATCTGCCATAGAAATGTGAAGTAATGACTATTTTGCCTTTTTTATCTGTGTGCTACAAAATAAAAACTACTGGTGAATCCTCTTTTTAAAACAAGAGCTTTTGAGTAGAATAAGCCGAGTCACTGGTCTTGCCTGTGGGGTGTTGAATGTTATCCTGGGATTGCTTTGGAGCATTTTTCTAATTCCTGCCATTTCTTTCATTGCTCCCTTAGGACATATTTTGGTTCTCACATGCCTAAGAACTTCTTGATTTCACACCCAGTGCCCTGAGAATCCACCCATGCACACTCCCTCATCCCAATCCAAATGTCAGTATCTTACGATGTTGAAGTTCTGAAAATATGATCCGGGTTCACAAGGGGTTGTCAAGATCCTTTCACAGGATACATCACTTCAAACTCCTAAATAATAATAATTAAATGTTATTTTCCCTTTTCACTGTATTGACATTTGCACTGAAGATGCAAATGTTGTGGTGGGTAAAATTCCCAGTATCTTAATGTAAATCAAGGTAGAGTGCCAGGGTACCTTGCTGTTTCAAGGCATAGTTATGTTCCTCACCATGCTGTACTCACAATGAAAAACAAAAAATCCTTTTCTCTTCAGAGCAACCTTCATGGAATAGTAAAAAGTATTGCCTTTAGGAAATCTCTCAAGTATTCTTCATTTTTAAAACCTAATTATCAGGGCTGGCCAGATAGTTCAGATTAAAGCACCTGCTTAGGCAGACCCAGAGGTCAGGGTTTGATCCCTGGTGTGCCGTGCCAGTCTCACTCCCAGGGCCTGCTCCAGAACCCTGGGAGCGCCTACCTGCTATTGAAATTGGGCATAGTGGTGCACACCTGTAATCTCAGTGTTGGGGAGCTGAGACAGGAGGATCACTATGAGTCTGAGCTGTGTAGTGAGACCCTGCACCTATAAATAAAAGATCAAAAATAATAAAATCTAATTTATCGTGAAATTCCTCCTTTGTAGTGCTTCTGCAAAATTTGATATGTGTAGAGTTGTGTTATTACTGCCTTCATTAATAATATGTAGAACAGGGGCTGGTGAGATGGCTCAGTGGTCTAAAGCACCTACTTAGAACAAGCTTAGCAAAGCACAGAGACCGCAGTTCAATCCCCCAGCACCACATGCCAGCCAGCCCCGCCCCCTGGAGGGCTGAGCTGGCCCCCCCCACATAAATAAATAAATAAAATTAAAAAAATAATAATAATATGTAGAACATACTCATCACCCCTAAAGGTTTCTCCAGGTCTCTGTGATCTGTTCCTCCTATAAGCACCAGGTACCCACTGATCCATTTTCTATCCCCATAGCTTTGCCTTTTCTAGAATGTGTATGTCAGGCAGGGCACTTCTTTTCACCTTTCACTTTGACCATGTTGTTTTGTTCCTTTTTATTGCTTAGTAATATATTCCATTGTGCAGATTTACCACAACTTAGGAAAAACATTTAGGTAGTTTTCAAGTTTGGGTTGCAACAAATAAAGCTACTCTAACACTTTGTAGGTTGTTATGTGAATATATTTTCAAGTCAGCTAGGTGTCCTGTTGAGTCATATGGTAGCTATATGTTAACTTTAAGAAAAAGAAAACACACACACACACACACACACACGCACACACACACACACACACCTAGTTTTTTCCAAAGTGGCTATATTATTTTGTATTCCCACCAGAATCCCAGTTACCCACAATTTTTCTAGCACTTAACATTTTTGGGTTTTTTTCCCCCTGTTTTTGTTTTTTTTAGGGGGACTGGTTCTTTATTTCAAAAAGATACTTGTCAATACTCAGTATCAAAACAGTTGTACTACTGGGTCTTCTTTTCCTGACTGGTCCCAGAGACCACAACAAAGGAGCATACATTTTAAGCCAAGAAGCTGCAGGATGTACACCTAACAGATCTCGCAGAAACCTCACCTGAAGTGGGGACTGGGTGGGGAAAAAACTTAAAAGATCAGCACACTGCCAGCCCACAGACTGGAGAGAACTCTTCACAGCCAGATGGGGCAGCCATGCACTCCAACCCTAAAGAAGCAAAATTTCAAAATAATATAAAATTTTAAGTTTTGTACATAAGCTATTCAAGATTTCTCCAGCACTGACTGATACAAAGCACAATGAGATG